>NC_087215.1:14448069-14530569 GCF_015104395.2 Macrobrachium nipponense | reverse complement strand
CAAATGTCAAGAGATTTTCACTAGACAAAAGAGGTGATGTCACTCTGCCTCAACCCCTACAAGACTTGCTCCTCTGCTACCCAGCTTTTGCTCCCCGTGATGAATATGTTAGGTTGGTCTTTCAAAGAAAATTTGCCGCACTGACACTAAACTACGGTGGCTGACTGAAGTAAACAGAACCTTCAATCTTGATAAGGAGCTGGCAGAGGTGAAAATGTCTGCAATCACATCTAAATTTGTATATATTGCAAGGAGGAGTCGTGAGGACATCATTGGCAGGGTGAAGGGTGGTGAATTTCTGTCCATAAGCCTGGATATTCAAGATTCAATAGACAGACCCCGTAAGTATTTAACATATCTCATTACTCGCTACCCTATTGAAGCAGACCCTAACCTTGCTAAGGAACTGCCTGGTGTATACAGTACACGAAGATTTCTTCAAAATGGGAAACCTATTAATCGCATTGTCATCACATGGAGTCTACTAGAACCACCACCATCTTGTTTATGAGGTTTTCCTTCCTCCCTTGCCTCCCTCCTTGTTGAATTACGCAGGATGAAGGATGATCAGCCCAAACTGCTTCAACTGCTGGGGTACTGGCCATATCTACCCGATATTGCTCTGCCTCACCTAAATGTGGCCTGGTGTGCTGCAGCCCATTCCACACGCACCTGTCCATACCGTAAACCTGTTACTGATGCTTCCACCTCATTGTCAGAATCATCATCAACTCCAGAGACTGTGCATTGGAAATGCCCTCGTTGTGGTGAAGCAGGAGTTAATGTTTGGCATGGATGTTCCAGACGGTCGCGCACTGCCACGCAGTCACTTCCACTGACACCACCACCACAACCAGTGTCAACCTCTCGTTATGCCCTCCTGAATCAGCTGAAATTTCAAAACTTGCGTAAGGCTGTTGCTGCCTTGGAATCGCACTGTACAGCACTAACGACACGCTTTGATGCTATTGATGTACGCTTCGATAGCTTGATCGCTCAGCAGGCTACCACTGCAAGTAACCTCGACACACTAGTCAAGGCACAACAAGTTCTCATAACCTCTGTTTGCCTCACTTACTGAGAAGCTAGATACTGTTGCCTCTTGTCTTGAAAGGGTCAGTGGCCTCCTGCCAGCTCAGCCTCCTACACTTGGTGCACCATCTAACAGTGCTGCTTCTCCAGTACATGCTCGACCTGTCTCTCGCAGTGTTAAGGGTAAACTTCGCTAGACTCATGCAACTACATGTCCTTTCATGGAATGCCCTTGGAATTAGACAATACTCCAGGACTCACTGCACTCAGGACATATGTTTATCGCCATCACCCACAAGTAATATTTATTTCAAGAAGCCTTCCCTGGCGGTGCTCAGCCAGGTGATGAAGCGCCAAACACTCTTCGGTTATGTTTCATATGTACATCATGTCAGGAATGGTCTATTACTTACATCCACTCTTCTCTCCCTTCATCAACTCCTTTGCTCATCAGCAGATATTAACATGACCTTCCAACTTTTTCAGGTTAAGATAGGTGATGGTCATATTCGTTTATGCAATGTTACTCTGCCCATGGCCTAATTAACCTCTCGGCACTTCCTACACCTACAAACCTTGGCATGATCTACATGGGTGATTTCAATGCCAGACACCCAGATCTTGGTGATGTCTCTCCGATTCCCAACCGCAGTGGAGTTCCTCTGCTCAACTACATCCATCGTTACCATTAAACCCGTTGGGATATAGGTGGTGCCACACACATCCGGGGGGGCACTCTTGATCATATCCTTACATCTGGGCTCGTGGCATCACATGTCTCCTGTCATTCTGTTCCCTCGCTCTTTCTGACCATGTTGCCTTATGCCTACAGTACACAATACAGACTCATCCAAGTGACCCCTATCATCGTACCCGGATCACCATTCCACCCAAGTACTGCCCAACATATGTTTCATACATCTCCTCTGTCCTACCTACCTTTGATAAACACTCTCCAGAACACCTGTA
Source organism: Macrobrachium nipponense (assembly GCF_015104395.2). Taxonomy (NCBI): domain Eukaryota; kingdom Metazoa; phylum Arthropoda; class Malacostraca; order Decapoda; family Palaemonidae; genus Macrobrachium; species Macrobrachium nipponense. Next base: position 14,528,568 of record NC_087215.1, on the reverse strand, counting down.
TAATTCTTTGTAAAAAGCTACCCATGATTCTATCAACTATATATGTCAGACCTCACATTAAAAGTCATTACTGTTGCCCATGCCTGGACCTTGGATCAACGCATTATGCAAGCAGAAAGAGTTGCAGCTGATGCTGGCCTTGCCTTTCAGACACAACCGACACCTAATCATCTACTTCAGTATCAGCAGGCGAGGGATGATTTAGTTGCTCTCCAGAAGTGTGTCTACACTGAGTCATGGTATAAATACATGACCTAATTAACCACCAGACTAGCGTTGGGACCATGTGGCATCTCATCAAAAGGACTGTCAAGAAAAAAACCACATGTGCACTTCATCACAGTCCACAAGCATATGCCCAGGATCTCATCACTACTTGGTCAACCCAGTCACGGTCCAGTAATCTCCCTGTACAAATCCAACGAAGCACTTTCTTCCCAGAGCAATTTACGCAACCTTCGTCTGATGGCTGCATTGTTGGAATCAGACAAGGAGGACAAAGAGCTGATCACCGAGGATGAGCTGCGACGTGCTGTTATGGGGAAAAAAAATTCTGCTCCTGGGGATGATGGCCTTACTTATCAAGTGCTTCGTCTCCTCCAGAAGGTTCCTGGAAATCCTCTTCTACAATGTATAATCTTTGCTACCAACATGGATATGTACCTGCATGGCTGGACCATTAGCACAATTATTCCTATCCCAAAGCCTGGAACTGATAAATATCGGCTATCTCCCTCAACTCATGTTTTAGTAAGTGTTTGAGCGTATATTACTAACCAGGCTAATGTACCGGTTGCAAGAAGAAAAACTTTCTCCCCATTTGTATGGCTTCTTCCTCAGAGGAGTACTCATCACTGTTAGCTGAACTCTACTCGATTGTCCTCCAACAGTTAGTTGCCTTCCTTGACCTCAAAAAGTGCTTTTGATATAGCCAACAGGGATATCATTCTTGATCAGCTTGTCGACTTTGTAGCAGAGGAAACCTTCTGAAGTGGATAAACGGTTATCTCAGTAACAGAAAATCAGTGTGTTTTTTTTTAAAGGTGCATGTAGCTCCTATGAAAATTTTGAGCTTGGACACCTCAGGGCGGTGTATTGAGCCATTTCTTTTTAATATACTTATGCACGTGTACTGTCTCTCCTCCTGCTATCCCTGGAATCACTGTAAACCTGCTATGCTGATGATGTCGCATCCACTCCACTACCCCTCGAGACCTTCAGCGTGTCCTTCAAGACTTCTACAGGTCCTGTACCTCCAGTGGCCTCATACTCTCCCCAGAAAAAAGCAGAATCTTCTCTGCCCGGAATCTCCGAGACCTGCCAGAGTCATTATGGGCGGGAATATTATACCTCACTGCACACAGTATACATATCTAGGTGCACCAGTCAGGATCACCCCTGCTATAACCTGCACGACAACGAATCCACCCCATGGTGAAAAACCTTCTTGATCGACTGGAGCCTCGCTTTACTCCCATCAAGTGGCTTGCCACCCAGGGCCACAGGTATATCTATCCCGTGGCTAAAACCCTCTATATCCTCTTCTAAGGTCAGTTGTTGACTATTTATCTCCTGCTCTAATTCAATTACCCAGACAGGCGTTACAACCTCTAGAACTGTTCCAAAATAGAGTAATGAGGTTTATCCTAGGATGCCCATCATCCACTCGGATAGTCAACATGCAGACCGAACTCATGTTACCTCCATTAATAGAGAGAATTATGCCAATGTAACTTTGTTTTCTGTAAATGTCTACATTCTCCACAATTTACTCCAAAACTTCTCTGCTGTCCTCAGAGCATCACTTGACGAAGATGCACCAAGACCTCAACTCGGCCAGGGGGGCCATAACCTAGTTAGGGCAGTATGTGAAAATCTTCGACACCTTGATATCGGTGTACCTGAGCAAGCAGTCATCCAAGATTTGCCACCATGGCAGGTTCCATATTCCTGCTGTCACTTTCACACCAACCTCTAAAGATGCCCATACCAGTCCTACAGAAGCAGCTGGTTTTGGAAACAATATCCAAAGTGTCAAGTTCAGTTCCTGCAGGACACCACATCTACGTTGACGGCTCAGTACAGGCAGATGGAAGTGCAGCATGTGCTATGTTCTCCCCCACTTTAGAATCTCCTGAGGGTGGGTGGCATGGTCGTAGGTTGCCAAACTCATCCAGTTCCACTTATTGCGAACTTCAAGGTATATGGGATGCAGTAACCCATACTTGTTAGAAGAAATGTGAATGGATTGGTGATCTGTGAACTCAAAATCTGCACTCCAGGCACTGACATCTTCTAGGCCCAGCTGTGGCCGTGGTGTGCGAGACATAATTGTGTCAACTCGTTGCTGCTTACAATGCCTCGCTTGTCTTGTCTTTCATGTGGATGCCCTCCCATATTGGGCTTGCTGGGAATGACATGGTGGACAGTCTTGCTAAAGCTGCCTGCACGCTGGACCTTGATGACAGAAATGTTGAGCCCTCACTTCGCTGTCTTAAACATAGAATATATTCAGCCGCTTTTGCCTGTACAGTACAGCGTAGGATGCAGAGAGGGGCACTAGTGTTTCCAATACAACATCATGATAACTTTCTGCAGAGCCTTCACAAGTACCGGCGACGTGGACTCATGGTGCGTAGGCATAATGTTGTAAGTGCAGGATAAGGTTGGGATATCGTCCTGTGTGGCAGGTTGGACAGACAACTAGATATACCACACTACACCTCATGTAAACTGTGTAACCTTGCTAATGCCAATAACCTTGAACAATACTGCCTTCATTGCCCCACTGTCAGGAATCTGTTACCTCAAGGACAAAATTTACTTCAAACCTGCCAATATTTACTCAAAGATGACCACCATAGACATAATTTTGACTCGTCTTCTCACTTGGTGGCTGCTAAACTGTCTGTTGCAGTTGTTGTGATAATAGAATACGATCTCATATATGTTATTTTGCAACTGATTTTACCGATGATTCAATGCTGTAATTTTTTTTTTTTTTTTAATTTTTTTTTTTTTTTTTTTTTTTAATTTTTTTTTTTTTTTTCTGTTGATTTCTGATGTAATGTATGGTAACTGCTAATATGTAACTGCTAATATGTAACTTTGTTGACGTCTTTGGGCGTATAATTTATAAAATAATATCTCTCTCTCTCTCTCTCTCTCTCTCTCTCTCTCTCTCTCTCGCTCTCTCTCTCATTTCTCGAACGATTTCTGTTTATTATCAAACTTAAATAGACGATGAAAACTTCTGAGAAAAAATACATTATATAAATGGCATTATAATTTTTTTCAATTTTTTTTTCAACTGTGGCTAAATTTAGCATAAAAATTCCTATCTGGAAAAACAATCAAATAAAGATGGCTACTGATCGTAGCGTTAAGCCTTGTGTCATGAGCATGAGGTTTTTGTCGATTGTTGAAGAATTACATTTTTTGTGGTGCTAAGCTTTGAAGAAAGAGCGCAAGCACTAAAATTCTCTACAATACATAATACAATTTAATTGTCAGTATTCACTGAATATATATATATATATATATATATATATAATATATATATATATAAATATATATATATATATATCATCACAGGTATATTCTACAACAAACCAGTAGGGACTTTGATAAACACACGTGTTAGACTTACATAATTAAAAACACTTATATGATATAAGTACTATGATAGCAGTGGAAGCGGAGTGCTAAAAATGTATATTCTGAAACATAGGCCTAAGCCATTAGAATCCCACCCAGGGTTAGATGGCACTAATTTAAATTCCCCCTTCCCCGCAAAAATAGAGGAAATACAGCCCTCCCCAGACGTCCTGCTACAGTGAAGGTTTTTGAATCAACAAGTGGATGGGAAAGGATTATGTGGGAAAAATTATTTTTTTTTTCACAGTCCCGAACAAACCCAACCCAACAAAACGAAAAAGAAAAAAAAACTCATCATAACAAAGAATCTACGATGGAGCCATTCAGCCATCAGAAAAGGCCAAATTAAGATACTGCAGTAATATAAAGGAACCTGAACATTCGTATATTATATATATAATTAGATTTTATATATATATATTATATATATATTATATATAAATATGTATAGTGTAGTATATTCGTCTAGATTTCATTTGAAATTATAAGCGCCTCTCCACTTTCTCAGTAAGCTGAGCGCCTCCCAAACGAGCTATAAGGTTTGATCCCAGAGGGTTACATAGAATAGCACAGAGGGAGCACTGCAATCAGTAGCCAAGTCATATTTGATTTGATTTTCTGTACAGGAAAAGTTTTCTATGGTTAAATTTAGTTCTAGTTCAAACAATAACCAAATCGTTTGTGACGCGTTGATGGAAGAAGCCATAATTTAGAGTTTAATTTGGTCAAGAGAAACTTACAATCGGTTTAAAAAATGAGACTTAAAATTTAAAAGCGAGAGAAAGAGTTAAAGAAGAAACTTCATCCCTAACCTAAACCCTAAATAAACAATAAACTCACTTAAACCCTAAACCTTCCTTATCGACCACTTCAGGATATAATCCATATATATAATAATATATATATTAATTAGATATATTATATATAATATTAGATATATTATACTAATAGTATTAATAAAGAAAAGGGCAAAAAAAAAACAAACCTTTTCACAACTCTAAAAAAACGATGGCTTTGAATGTCTGAAGCAGAAAAATGGAAATGGGATGGGTAAAAGGTATCCGCGAAGCCTCCAGCATCCTGCAGCTGATCCTTAAAGACAGACAAAAAGACAAAGCAGAGCAGCTTGTCCTTCTGCATCACGGAGCGACAGCTCAATTGACAGACGAGACCGGTTGACGCAACGAGGCAATAGTTACACAATTTGTCGAAACGAGTTTCTGTTGTTTCATTATCAAACTTAAAAGACACAATGAAAAATCTTCTTGAGAAAAAATATGAAGAAAGAAATGACAATTATTTTTCACCTGTGACTAAATTTAACATAAAAATTCCGGATTATCTGGGAAAAAACGATCAAATAAAAGATGGCTACTCCATTGTAGACGTTTTACCATTGTGTCAAGGTGTTCTAATCATTTTGGGGTCTGCTTTTCATTCATTTGAGCCGGTTGCTTAGCTCTAAGCGCAAGCACTAAAACAAATTTCCACAATAACGTAATGACATCTAATGGTCGAGTATATACTGAATAGTATAATATAGATAAATTATTGCCTATTATAATAGATATAGTAATAATATAATATTATATATAATATATATATAGATAGAATATATATACTTTCAAGAGGAATATGTTTCAACGATAAGACCTAGTGGGGACAGATTGAAATAAAAAGAGTAATATCCGTTTGGTCTCAAAATATAGGACGTGTTTTCAAGGGTTATTTTGTAAAGAAAACAGACATGCAGAACAATACCTAGCCTCTCTTCTATCTCTCTCTCTCTTCTCTCTCGATCTATATATATATATGATAAGATATATTATATATATTAACCACATTAGGTATGTAGATTATTAGATATATAATACACATATTATACATAGATGTATAATTATTATAGAATATATATATATATATAATATACTATATGATATAATATCAATAGAGGGATCCACAGTAATATCCTTGGTTTAATATAGATAAATAATATGTTTATACAAAGCTTAAAGCTTTCGTCCATCCGCCTGTGGACTTGATCACTAAGCAAATGAGACATGTTAATGGTGAAGAATTACCAAATAAACATAAAACCAAACAGACAAAGAAACATTAACTAAAGGTTAAAAAAATTCGAACAAGTCAGTTGGGTCGTTATTTGCCTTTCCATAAATTCGCTGGTGATCTTACGACGGCGGGACCAAAAGGCGCCGGTCTTCTTCCTGAATGACATCTTGACGGTTCGTTAACCAAAAACAAGGTAGTTTGTTTTAAGGATTAGGCTCTGAACGGAGAAAGGATGGTTATTTACATTATCAGATTTGAAGGAGGGCTGTACACATTTCTGAAGTTTCTTTATTCTGGCCCTTTAGCAAATTCTTCACTCAAAAGTAAATGTTTTTTCTGTATGCCAGATTCCCCTCCCCCAAACTTAAAAGTGTCAATTCAAAGTGACTGAGAGCTCCTTCCCACAATTCTCCTAGTGGTTGCCTTATCCGCACTCTTATAAATAACTTTTCCTCCCTTGAAGTCGGATGGCCATGATCGGCAATCCCAATCCCAAGTATGCTTGGCCAATGTGGCGCCTGTAGAAACGTTTTGCCCAAACGGTCAAGCTGCAACATGTTCACGTTTCCTCTGGTCCAGAGAACGTGACCGCTTTTCACCAATATAGCAATTTGGTCACAATTTTTTACATCCTATAGCATAGACTCCAACCATCGGTCTTTAGGTTTCTTTTCTGCAACTGTTTTTTGATAATTTTCTTTTTTTTAAGGAGTATAGGGTATTGAAAAAACTACGCTATACCCATGTCTTTCTTTTCTAAGATTTATTGGAAACTTTTTGTTTCAGGTCATGATTATAAGGGAATGGGGTAAGGCATTTTAAAATTAGCAGTTCGGTCCGAACAAGCGTTCCCATTGGATTATTAAAAACATACTTCTGGCTCTAGAAAAGACATATTTCGATAAAAAACCTTTGGAGGGGTAACATAACTTTTTGACAAACTCGTAGTCAAGAATTGAATTTCCTGGTCAACTAGAAAACTAGGGTCACAAACTCGAAAGAATCTCTAAAAAACAAATTCGTCCAGAACGTTGCGTTTGATTTTCCTCGTCAATGAGTAATGAATTAAAAATGTAGTGTTAACGTATTTGTGAGGACTTTCCTTTTTCCTGAAAACAGAGGGAATTTAAAAGACGTTATTCTTTTCGTCATCCCTGTGGACAACCAAGTCTAAAAATGGCAGACACTTTGTCGACTTCCCTTTTTCCACTGATCAAACGTGATGGATGGAAGAAAAAACTATTCCAGTTGTAAAAGAAAGCTGATTCAAAAACTTTCGGTATCGGTCCTTAAAAAACAATAAAAAATTATCAGTCAACCATAATCTTACCCATATAAAAGGTCTTTCAAATCATCTGGAAGTTTTCCACCCAAAAAGGTATTTCAAAAAATTCCCATACAAAAGATTAGCTAAAACAGGCGACAACGTAGCGATCATCCCATAGCAACCCCTGCTCTTTTGTTGATAGAAATTCTCCTTCAAACTTCAAAAACTATGGTGGGTTCTATTCTACACAACGTCTTTATAAGCTCACAAAACTTATTAAGATGAATAGGGTGGCGTTGAATTTTTCCTTCTTCGGCAATTTTGACCAAATTACGCTAGAACAAAATCAAGAGGCCACAGTTAGTGGGAATAAGGAGGGACGATGTCCCAGACTATTACATAATTCCATCCAAATTTTTACCCATAATTCTTTATCCAAGTGATATCAAGATTTGATGGTTTTAAGATGGGAGCTAGATATAGTTAACCCACTAAGTCACCCAAAACCTCCGCCAACCAAGATGGTCAGAAATCAGCCATGAGGGAGGATTGCAGTTTGCTACAATTAGGGCCTCCAACAAAGGGATGCCCTCCTTGTTGGGATTTTGGAACGACCATAAAAACTAACTAAACGAGGGTAGTTTCTTTGCCCCCCCCCAAATTCATTTACTGAGGAAATAAAACCTCTTTCATTTCTCTGGTGATGTTACTTTTACCTTTTTAATATACCTTAATTTTCTTGTTAAAACGTGGTACTCAACTGGTCACGAAACTGGACGGAGCTACAAGAAATCTTGGTGTAAGTATTTAGCGTCGCTGCAGGCAATCTAACTAGCCTTAATAAGGGTAAATATGTCCTACTCATCAACCACCACACATCCCCACCCCCCTTTAGCTAATCTTTGTATGGAAATTTTTTGAAAATACTTTTTGTGAGGACAAACTTCCAGATGATTTGCAAACCCTTTTTATATGGTAAGATATATTGAACTGATAATTTTTATGTTTGTTTTTAAGGACGATCACCGAAAGTTTTGAATCAGCTTCTTTTTACAACTGAATAGTTTTTCTTCCATCCATCACGTTTACAGTGGAAAAGGGAAGTAGACAATCGGTTCTGCCATTTTTAGATGGGTTTACATTTCGGTTGTCCACAGGGATGACGAAAATAAGTTTTTACTTTTAATTCCTTCCTGTTTTCAGGAAAAGTAACTACCCACAAATACAAATAAGTACATACATTTTTTATTCATATCATGACGAGAAAATCAAACGACAACGTTCTTTGACGAATTTGTTTTTTGTTTTTAGAGCTTTTCGAGTTTGTGACCCTAGTTTTCATTGACCAGGAAATTCCAATTCTTGACTACGAGTTTCAAAAAGTTATGTTACCGACCCCTAAGTTTTTTATCGACAGATGGTCTTTCTAGAGGCCAGAAGTATGTTTTATAATCCAAGGGAACGCTGTTCGTTACTGCTAATTTTAAATCGCCTTCCCCTTCCTTATAATCATGGACCTGAAAAAAGTTTTTCCAATAATATTAGAACAAAAGAAAGGACATGGGTTATTTTAGCGTAGTTTTTCAATACCCTTAATACGGCTTACCAAAAGAAAAATTAAATTTCAATAAAACAGTTGCGGAAAAAACCAAACACCGATGTTGGGAGTCTAATGACATAGGATGTAAAAAATTGTGACAAATGCTTATATTGGTGAAAGAGGTTAGTTCTCTGGACCAGAGGAAACGTGAAACATGTTGCAGCTTGCACGTTTGGGCAACAACGTTTTACCAGCGCCATTAGCCAAGCATACTTGGGATTTCCGATCATGCCATCGACTTCAAGGGAGGAAAAGTTAAAAGTTTATTTAAGAAGTAGTCGGGATAGGACCCACTAGGAGTAAGTTGTAGGAAGGAGCTCTCAATCACCTTTGAATGACACTTTTGAGGGGAATACTGGGCTAGACAGAACAATTTACTTTTGAGTGGGAAGAAAATTTTGCAAAAGTTGGGCCAGAATAAAGAACTCAGAAATGTGTAACAGCCATCCTTCAATCTGAGAATGTAAATAAAAACCATCCTTTCGGCCGTTCAAGAGCCTCAATAGACAAAACTACCACCTTTTTTGGTTAACGACCGTTCAAAGATGTCATTCAGGAAGAAGACCGGCGACTTTGTCCCGCCTAGTAGATCACAGCGAATTATGGAAAGGCACAAACGACCCAATGACTTGTTCGAAATTTTTAACCTTAGTTAATGTTCTTTGTCTGTTTGTTTATGTTATTTGGTATTCTTCCACCATTCATATTTCTGCATTTGCTTAGTGATCAAGGTCCACAGGAGGGGATGGACGAAAGCTTTCAAGCTTTAGTATAAACATATTATAATCATAGAATGAAACAAGGGATATTACTGTTGGATCCCTCTATTGAATTTCTTAGAAGCACGATACAGTGGTTTTATATTGCAATATAATAATATATCTTATATATAATACTAGATATATATATAATATGATTGATATATTATAATACATATATATATATATTCCGTTGGCACATTCCAATTTGACCAGATGATCCAAAGTTAGTCTTAATTGAGGCAGCAAAACCCATCGAGAACTGTGAGGTATTTGGGAAAGTACATCTTTTATCCCTATCCTCATCACAAGATTCCAAGAATTCCAGCATCAAGAAGAATAAAAATCTGCCGCCTGGTTTCTTTGACGGTTTGAGTCCACCGGCCTTATGCCAGCAAGAGCCCTCCTCGAATTAAGTAATAATGACTGCCTCCACCAGCTCCGCGGGATTTGGGATCGCGTTCGTGAACTACAAAATCCAAAGAGTATAAAAAGGCATTTTAAATTCTGACTTACAATATAGACGGGCGTCCTCTCTTACGCAGGAGAGGTTAGAGTTCCTAGGTTCAGTTATGTATTCATTAAAACGGAAAACTAATATAAATATATTCAAACGTCATTTATATAAATAAATAGAAAGAAAACCTTGATTCCGACCCCGTCCAGCTTTATTCGGGGACGACAGTGAACGATTGTTACCCCAGATTGCAAAGGTTTGTAAACATTAACAATTCCTGACTTAACGTGAAGTGGTCACCATAATTAACACATCATACTTAGTTCTAACTCATTAGTAACCCATCAAGGATCAAGGATAAAAGGGACACAAATTAAAACCACGGTTCATCTATTCTCAGTTATAAAACAAACGAGCAGAGACATAAGCGGTCGAAATTCAGTAAATAAAAATAAATTAAAAAGTGTTTAAAATCTACGGACAGATAGATCGTTTCTTTCACCTACCGGAAACAAAAAAGAAAAAAAACTTTATTTTATTGAAATTACCAACAATTTGTTTTCTGTACTGTTTAAACATCCACATTATTTATTTGATTTGTTACATTTTTCAACTCTCATAAATAAATCATAAATATCCTATCCTAAGATTCCTGTACCTTTTACTCAATGCAACAAAACACCTTTTTTTTCCAGTCCTACCCTAACAACCCACCATCAAACACAACGAACGAACTAGCAACAAGAACAACAACAAAAAAGTAGTTTGTAAGCTTACTCCACCCGAGCAAGATAAAAATGACGGTATTGTTGGGGTCAGTATCATTCAGTAAAGGAAATTAAATTGACAGAAGCCTTTTTTTCCGTTTCATATTAAGCCTTCAAGATCCGTCTTGGCTGATGTTATTTTGGTTTTATGCCGAAAACCAACCACACCGTCTGTTACTTTAAAACCATATATAGTATATAAGTATTATGATAATTAATGGAGCAGAGTGCTAAAAACGTTTTATAATCTTAAACCATAGGCCTAAGCCCATTAGAATCCTAGCCCGGGGTAGAAGCGCTAATTTAAATCCCCGCCAAAAATGAGGAAACATCAACTCTGGAAAGCCCAACTTTAGAAGAAGACGAAATTCGTAATTCTACGTTTCGCAACGTTCCTGCTACAGCGAGGTGGGTTTTTCGAAATCACAAGTGAAGGAAATGGATTATGTGGGGGAAACATTTTCTTTTCAGAGTCTAAAACAACTGACTGAAAAAAATAGATCACCCAATTCTAACAAAGGTAATCACGATGGACAGGTCCGCATGCATCAGGAGAGGCAATAAGAATATTTAATTTAATTATAAAGAAACCTGAACCCACACACCAACACAACACACACACCAATATTATCGATATATAAATATATAGTATTATATTATAATAGATATGATATATTATATATATATATATATATAATATATATAAGACGAATTTCGTTTTTGAGATTATCAGTGCTCGCACTGTTTTTCAGAGCTGGGGAGCCAATCAAAAAGATAAGACAAGAAAGAAAGCCCGATATTCCAAATGGCCTAGAGGGAGCAACTGCAACAAATCAGTAGCCAATAAGATATTTTGGATTTGATTTTCTTGTACAAGAAAGAAATTTCTATGTTAAATTCAGTCCTAGCTCGACGAGTAAACCTTCGCTTGTAACGCTTTTTATGTAAGAAAACCCATAATTTCTATATTTAATTTTGGTCTAAAGACTTAAATCGTTTAAAAAAAATGAGGACTTTAAACAAAAAAATGAAGATCAAAAGTCCTAAAGCAAAAAAGCGCATTCGGATCTTGAATTCTCAGTTTCGTGTCCCCTGTTGCCAGGTCCAGCGACGAGGCTCCGATTTATTCTCGTGTCTTCTTCTTTCTTGCCATTTCCCTCAAACGCCACGTCCAGTTGGCCTCTGAGTCCAGGATGGAAGGGTAATAACGGAGGCACAAAGGGTGGAATCAGTAATTTAATAAACTGTCTAACCAACCACAGGAGAGCGTTCGTTATCATGGAGCAGCGACCAACCTTGCTGAGCTCTGAAAGGAACGGAAGCACTAAAAATTGGCACAATTGCATAAGAAAATCAAAATAAAAACAAAAGCTCTCAACGGAAGGGGCTTACTCCTAACTATTGAATATTTTTTTTGTAAATGCCATACACAATTTGCAACGTTCAAGCGTAAAAATTAAGATAAATCAGGAAATATTAACAGATTACAATCAAGAACAAGGCACCTTGGATTCAGTGACACGAATCAAAAACCTTTCGTGGGACAGTTCAGTACAGATTCACCTAACTACACGACCTGTTAACCATTAACTTTCAGCCAAAACTGATAGTTTCTTGTTTGGGCTGCAAATAATGAAGTTAACAAAAGCAGAATTATTTTACACCCCAAATCTGAATGAAAAACTGCAATTAATAGAGAAACAAATCCACCCTGCAAAAACGTATTTCTTTCTTTTTTACGACATCGCTACCAAGTAAGAAATCAAAAGGCCAAAAGGGGGGGGGTGGGGGGGGGGGGGGGGGGGGGGGGGGGGGGGGGGTGGGGGGGGGGGGGGGGGGGGGTGGGGGGGACAAGGGGGGGGGGGGGGGGGGGGGAAGGTTAATGGGATTTCATGGCAGTGAAAAAGAAATAAACGTCACAAAACATGTGAAACAAAGCAAGAAGAATTATTTTCGGTGAACTAACAGAAAATGGTATCAGAGAAAAGAAAAATTTAAATAAAAAAAACAAAAAAAACGAAGGCGGCAAGAACAAAGAAAAAGTCTTAATTACAACAGCAATAATGAGTTGCGTGGGTGGAATTTTCAATTATAGAATTTCAGGGGGAACTTTTAATTATAGAACGCCAACGTGGGTTTTCCTTCCCATTAAATGAATGATGGTTGAAGTCCCAAATAGAGAGATTCAAGGAAAACAAACTTGTTGGGATTTTAATTTTCTGTTTTGGTTCTTACCTTTTAATCCCGGCCAAAACTCGGGCGACTTTTTTTTTTTTCCCCCAAAACCCCAAAAAGCAAAAATATTTCCCAAGACTTGGTAAGCAAATATTTACCTGATGTTGAAATTAATATGGAGCGAAGACGAAGGAGCGCCAGGAGGAAGGAAAGGGGAAAACTTCCAAAGAAAGATCTTTGCCAGTCAATGTCATTATTGTAATTATTTGAAACTGATGTATATTTTTGACTGAAGCTCTACCATAGAACGAAACTACTAGGTCAGAGGGTTTCATAACGTTGTTTCTTTTCATAGGGTAAACTCGGTGAGGTTGATTATTTGGCCTTTAATGATAACATGAGATGGAAATTCTAATGTAATTTTGCCAGGAGGTTGTTTTACAAATCGAAACAAGAACTTCCGTAAAACCCATCCACCTTTCATCCCGGAACATTTTTAAGACCTTGACGTTCCGTTTTCAATGGCTTGAATCTCATTAGCCAAAGAAAGAGAAGAAATTTCGCTAACAGAGTCTTGTTTGAATTGTAAACACTAATAAAAATGTCGGCCTTTAATGTACTGTACTTTTTATTAAGGTAAAGTTTGTATCGAGAGAGAGAGAGAGAGAAGAGTTCCTCCTCTCGCTCATTCCATGAGAGAAATTCTATTGCAGAAGAAGAGGAGGAATGAAGGTCGAAGAAACAGAATCAAAAGACTTAAGACTTTTTATTATCCATTCTACGGAATCTATAGACCTTTCATTTACCCACCTACATCTTTGGGACCTTATTTAACGTCAGACATTCTGTTCTGTTCGCGCATGCGCATAGCATGTATTAATTATAATTGGCGAGATTACGTCAATCATATAAAAACGTTGGATAAAATATGACAAACTTGAACCATGGAAATGTATAAATACTTGAATAATGACGACCAGTCGCAACAAAAAAAAACAAAAACAAAAACAAACAAACCAAACAAAACCAAACAAAGGCAACAAAGGAAATTTTAAAAGGATGAATTGGAGGGAAAAATGGAAAAAAAGAAAAAAATAATGTACCAATAAACCGGGACCAAGGATGAATTGAGAAAATAGAAATAAAAAACAGTTCCAAATATGGTGGGATGATTAATTAAGAAGAAAATACAACAAAAAAATCCAATCCTACCATTTAACGAAAACGGAACGCTTAAAGGAAAGGAAAGGAGAGAAAAACAAAAAACAATAAAAATACCACGAACGCGAAAGGGATGGTTAAATTGAAACGGTAACTTCAGAGAGACGAAAGACAAAAAAATTCTTTCCTGAAAATGGGGAAGAGTTTTTTAAAAAAGAAATGTGGGAGAGTTTTTTTAAAAAAACACCAAAAAAATCCAATAAAATAACAGGTAAGAAAAATACACGGCAAGAAAGAAATAATATTGAAGTAAGCAAACGATAAAATGAAAAAAACAGGTAATGTATTTTTATAACAAAAATATTTGTACTATAATATACGTAGTAATATATATATTATATATATTTAGTATAGATATTACACTATATATATAGAATTATATCATAATATTGATCTACTAGTATTTAAACCTTATATTTATGTAAATATAAATACATAAATATAATTTAATTTTATACATGCAACAAACATTATATATATAGAGATATAAATATATAAAATTATATATGCATTATGATAATATAATAAATAAAAAGGATTTTCCCTTTTCTCTCTTTTTCTTTTCAACCTTTTGATATATCAGAATTCCTACCCCCCAACCCCTTCCCCACCCTCCCCTCCCCCCCCCACACCCCCCCGACAAAAAACACAAACCTATTACTAAAGTCCTATTAACAGGATCCTAGCACCCCCCAAGATGAAAAGGGAACAAACCCAAGATAAGAATCCCGTACCCATTCATTAGCCTTGAGGTGAGGCGAAGGATTACCTTCTTGCCTTCCCATCCCCATTCGGGAAGGAATCCCAAAATCCCCAAATTCCCCCGCCAGGCCGATGGCATCCTCATCCAAGGGAAGCGGAGAAAGAGAAGAGAGATCATGGGACAAAACAATGTTTATATTTATTTATGTTTATGGAGAGGGAGATAGATTTTTTATAACTTTAATTTAATTTTAGAAAAAAGTTTTCTTGAGAGAGAGACGAGAGAGAGAGATGAGAGAGGGAGATCGGAGAGAGAGAGAGAAGAGAGCTGAGAGAGAGAGAGGAGAGATATTTATGTTTATTAGTAAATAAATTTGTGAGATAGATTTTTGGTCACCGTTTATATTTCGAAAACAGTTTTCTTGGAGAAGAGATGGAGAGAGAGTGTGAGAGGTAGGAGGAATAGAGAGGATGTAGACAGAGGAGAGAGAAGGAGTAGAGAGGAGGAGAGAGATTATTAACAAAATCGATAAATTTTTTAACATATTTATATTCAATAGAGATACCAAAACCTAAACTTACAATACCATAAAATAATGTTATTTGAAGCCAGGCAGCAATTTTAAATGAAACCAGCCATTACGAACCAGAAATAAATTCGAAAACGAAACAACAGCTTTTTATTTACAAATAAACATCAACAACCTAAACTAAATTGGTCTTTCCTTATGGACGACAAAGGAACGCGAACTTGAACCTTGCCAGGGTCTTTCAGTTCTAGTTTGGTTAATACTCTCCAAATAAAAGCTATTTTGGTTGAGGGGGCCTCCGGGGCCGGGGCGGGTGGGGGAGATGGTTGCAATGAGGGATCGAAATCAGCTTTTATGGGCAGGGATTTGTTGGGATCTGGGCTAAAATTGTTGGGTCGTTTAAAAAAATCTCAAATTTGAACTGGAAGATTTAAAATTAGCATTTTAACCTAAATGAGTATCAAAAGTACGTGTGGAATACAAACAGTTGCAAACTTAAACTTAGATTACAAAATATAAAAATCAAACGCAGCCAATGATTAACATTCGCAATCGTTCTATGCAAGGAGCCTAATATTAACGCTTCAAATATGAAAACTATACTATAAAACATTTGACAAAAGCATTTACAGACTGCAAACCTCCGCCACGGGCTAATGAATTCACGGCACAAAAGGGCCCTTTTTCCATGTAACTTACATCCCTAGCTTTCCATGAAGCACATTCTTATCTCTCCCAAACCTAACTTTCCTATCTCTCCCAAAAGTTACATTCCTATCTCTCCCACTCTACACCCGCTCCCCCACCCCCACACCCACCCCCCACCCTCGAAAAAAACCTAGGCCTCCCATATAAGAAAATAAAAAATGAAATATTTTAAAAAATAAAACAAAATGAAATAACATCTCCAAAAGATGATTGAAGAGGCAGCTTGGGAACCCTCCGGCACCCGCCCCCACCAAAGACCAATAATTCCCGGGTGTCAATAAAAGTGGAACTGGACGAAGGAGAGGCTCAGTGCTTAATTGGTCATCTGGGTCGAAATGGAGCTCCTGTTCAGCTCTCTCTCTCTCTTCTCTCTCTCCTCTCTCCTCTCTCTCTCTCTCTCTCTCTTCTCAACGAAAAGTATAGTTTCCACTTATAAAAAAAAAAAAAAAAAAAAAAGGACTTCATCTTTGGAACATTTTTTAGAAAACTATTTTATCGCGTTACTGGTAGTTTTATCTCTCTCTCTCTCTCTCTCTCTCTCTCTCTCTCTCTCTCTCTCTCTCAACGAAGTCTACGGTTTCAACTTTGAGGAAAAACAAAACTGTTTCTACTTTAATATTGTTTTAGAATCTATTTTCACACGTTCACTGGTACGTCATAACGTCATATCTCTCTCTCTCTCCCTCTACTCTACTCTCTTCTCTCTCCATCTCTCTCTCTCTCTCTCTCTCTCTCTCTCTCATCGGAGTCTGTAGTTTCCTCCTAAAAAATATATTTTGTAGCGTTATTGATAGGCCAGTGTTAAGTTACAATAACTTAAATATTTCAATATTCATAAAACAAAAATTACCCTTACGAGAGAACAGACATCAAACGTGTCCATAAAACAAGAATTTTATAACTCTAAAGTCAAGTAAGAGAGAGAGAGAGAGAGAGAAAATTCTAAAATAACAAGACATGATTAATGATAACTCAAGGACCTATAACATCGCACAAGAATTGCAAAAAAATATGTATAGAACATTAGTGGGAAGAGAAAGCCTGATATATTACAAGGACAAAGTGAGGGAAATTCCATAAAAATAATGAAAATAATATGTAAATATATCTGAATAAAAAGGAGAAAGGTGGAATTGGCAGAAAGAAAAAACTAAAATTACTGAAATATTATCCAGGTGCTAATGTTTCCGTGTTTGGGTGTCTGTAGTGAATGTTCCCGAACACTTTAAAAAATATTTCTTAAACCAGACAAATATTTATTACCACAAAAAACGAAAAAATAATTAAATAGTACAGTTAACACTGACATTAAAGAATATAAAAAATCAACACAACAGTCGAGGGATCTACAAGAAAGCGAAATAAAACAGACAATTCAGAAGAAAAGACTTTCAGCTCCAAACAGCAACAGCAGCATCCGGTCTCCGATGCCCCAGGAGTAAATCATCTCCTGAGAGAGAGAGAGAGAGAGAGAGAGAGAGAGAGAGGAGAGAGAGAGAGAGAGAGCGAGTTCTGGGAGACTAACGAGGCGGGGTGAGAAGAAGAAGAAGAAGAAGAAGAAGAAAGAAGTTGAGTTTTTTTGCGGATCGAGAGAGAGAGAGAGGAGAGAGAGAGAGAGAGAGAGAGAGAGAGAGAGAGAGAGAAAGAGGATCAAGGTTCTCATAAAAAACCACTGTTTCCTGTATTAATTAAATGAAAGAACTTTGACTCACAACTAAAGAATCAAAGAGAGCTGAATTCAAATAAAAGGACTTTTGCATGTCATAGCCTCAAAGACATTGATTTACATGAGGAAATGCAATAGCTCAGCTGCAATTAATTTCTTGCAGTTAATGTAAAAAAAATTAAGGGTGAAATAATTTCACTTCCTAATAAGTGGGAATTTGATCATCTGAAAATGGCAGCCACTCGGAATAGTCAATCTTGATTCACAATACAAGTACAAGTAGCAAGCAGTACTTTTATAAGTAACCGTAGAAAAGTGAGGGTGCAATACTTTTATAAGTAACCGTAGAAAAGAAAGGGTTACGACTCTTGAAAGATTTCCTGGTGGTAGCAACTTCGACTTAGTTAATGCAGGATTATGCAGAATAATGTAGTGAAGTATGATGAGATAAAATATGAAGTAATTATAGTTTGGGATTTGTACATACTTTTCCACAAATGTTTTTGACCTTGGCCTATTGTGAAGGGCACGTGTCAATTTGATGTAAAAATTTTACTTCGGGTATTAATTAAGCTAGGAACAAAAAAAAAAAATATATTTTTTCCTTTTACAAGTAATATCCTGAAATAACCATTCCTACTTCACTCTATACCTCAGCTCAATAGTACTGAAGACTAGTTCAACCACCTCTCTCTCTCTCTCTCTCTCTCTCTCTCTCTCTCTCTCTCTCTCCACACAAAATAAAATTGTACCAATCTTCGAGAAAAGTTCAATTTGAATAACCTAGGATCACGGGGCCTCTAAAAATTACCACCCTATACCCATATACTGAATAATTACAAGCATATTCAAACTAAGAATGATTGATTCGCACAATAAAAATAATAAAACTTAGTTTCACAGTTCTCTATACCTTAATGAACGGTTTCGAATTCCTTCAATTAGGTTTACCTATAAGAGAGAAGATGCCTGATTCGCACAAAGCAAAGGGAATTATATACAACACCCCACTTTATCTGAATTAATAATATTCAGACGAAGTTATTGATATTCGATCACGAATGCAAGTCTGGACGGTTCGCACGAACAAGATCGCCAAAATAAATAAATAAATAAATAAATAAATAAATAAGTAAATAAATAAATAAGTAAATAAAGTAAAAAAAAAAACTAAATAAATAAAATAAAAAATAAAATCAAAATGAAATACAAAGTTGGCAATTATTCACAAATCATACCCAAAAGTAAATCAGTCGTAAATCATTCGTGATAATAATCTTGACGTGAAGAAAGTCTTTGAAAAAAAGGTTGGACTCTCCATGAAAAAGCCTAAGAAGAAGTAAAATAAAGGCCTGAGAAGAAAAAAAAATCGAAATATAAAGACCTCAGAGACGATGATGAATGAGACACCTCCCAAAGACCCATAAATCCTGCCCAGGATTAAAAGTAGGATGCCACGAGGGATTAAGGGATTAATGCTTAATTGATCCTGGAGGTCGACGGGAAAAATGAAACCCCAGGATAGTCAAAGAAAGTTATTATAGGAAGAATGAAAGTTATGAGGAGGGACTCATGAGGGAAGATGAAATTTATAGCCTTCGTCAAGGCTATAAAATTATGAATGTCACGAATAGGAACGTAGAAGATAAGCAATTAAAGTATATTCTTATTAAAATCAATAAAGTTTATGAAGCAAATGTAGCTCGAGACCGAAGTATCTCCACTGGAATGTAGCCAAGACGAGAAACGTATGTAATAGTACATGAAAGATGCACATGAAAACTTAAAAAACATAAAAAAAAAATAACGAGAAGAAACTATCAACTCACCCAATTGCATCCTATCACGATCGATCTGGAATTATAGCGCCGATAACCTGCTAAAAGAGAAAATTATATTTTACAATCATGTAGGGGAAAAAGGCATCTGACAAATAAAAATAAATAAAAATTCTTAAAAAATATAACCATATAAAGTACAGCTGTTCTTTGGTATGTTCAAAATCTGTTTACCTTAAAATATTCAAATTTGATCGTTCGATAACAACCTTAATTAAGGAAACAATACTTCCTGTTTCACGCAATATTTTCCCGATATAGTAGAAAAACATATCAACACAACTGTCACCGATCAGGAAAATATTTCCGTATATCAGATTCGCAATGGGGTAAACAGCTAATTGACTGATAGCCATTTCACTGGGACTGAAATCGTATGATAAACCTCCAATATTATCCACAGACGGGAAAATGCAAATAAGCAAAAATTCAATTCGAGGCTCTTTGGAGACAGAGTGTCCTCTTGATGTCAGTTCCAGTTTGACACCTGTCACCTCCCCTGAGCTTCTTCTTGCTGGATTTGGGTTTGGAAAACGAGAGAGAGAGAGAGAGAGAGAGAGAGAGAGAGAGAGAGAGAGAGAGAGAGAGAAGGGTAACCTCCCGAGGGGGAGGGGGAACCTTATGCTGGGTACATCTTCAGTCTAATCAAAAATTATGTACACAATTCGAATAAGTGAACTCTATTTTGAAGGCTAGAACAACGGATGAGAGAGAGAGAGAGAGAGAGAGAGAGAGAGAGAGAGAGAGAGATACTCCCTGATCATAAAAGTTTAATAGTCTCAGAAACAAAAAAAATAAAAACAAAAAAAAATCTTTGTTGTTTATGTAAACTTGGAGGAGAGAAATTGCTGCTCCATTGTTGGAGGCATTCTTTTGTGCAAGAGAGCACAAAGACGCAGATGTTGTTCTTCCCTTAATTCTAAAGTGGAATTTGGACCCACAACAAAGGCCACCCATGGAAACGTGAAGGAGAAAAACCACTAAGAAAACACCGGAGTTGTTATTGAAAGTCAATAGTGGTAGTTTTCTGAAATCAAAATGGCTTTTTTTGTTGCTGTTCTTGTTGTTGTTGCTACGGAAAATGAAGGGAAAACGGCAAATCTATTTAGCATTCAGAACAAAGTCAGGTCTTTGCAGTGACCCCAACATCAACACTGATGTTTATATGCTTCCTGATTTATGCACCAAGTGAACACAATGCCACGTATATAAGTAGATAGACATATACACAAACACAAAGACATATTGCATATGTATAAATAAATATATACACATTTATATATAGACAGAGAGAGAGAGAGAGAGAGAGAGAGAGACTACAAAGTGCTCAATCTAATTAGGTTAAGTTGTATAGTTACTCTCAAAAGGTGAGGACCACAACCAGATATTGATACAAAATAATAAAAACAACAAAAACAATAAAAAAACTACCCCAGTTTCCAGAGAAGAAAAACTTGTCCAATCACGTCGAGGCGGTCGAATAAAAACAACGAACGGATATTGCAACGCTGACTTCAAACACGTACGTTATTCCAAACTGAACCTTTGTAAACGTTTTGCAAAGAATATAAGCGATTTTTTCTAGTATGATAGAGTACAGTACGTAGTCTTTTACGAAGGTTTTTTACAGAAATCTATTCAAACAAAAGAACGAAACTGCTTGTCATATTATATATATATATATATATATATATATATATATATATATATATATATATATATATATATACACACACACACACACACACACATATATATATATATATTATATATATATATATATATATATATATATATATATATATATTATATATATATATATATATACATCTTCCTTTGTTCTTTACCAAGACGTTTCCATGTTTTTTTCCAGAACTGGAATTGAAACAATTTCCTCTCTTTGTGAACATCAGGTCGTATAGGATTACCTTGTTTTTTCTTTTTTTACTCTTTTATCCAAGATGGCTGACGCATCGTTGTAATTACAGAAATAGAAAAAAGGATATAAATTAACTCCAACATAATATTTGGGAGTCTATTTTAATGATAAATCAAGTGAGCCTTACTTTCTAAATGCAATTATTTTTTTATGTTAACCGATGACGTAAGCAAACATTGATAAATTCTGTCAAATACGGTACATAGAAACGTATATATAATAAGAAAAAGATTTTTTAACGTTACAATTATTACATTAAATCATTCTCAATGTGTGAAACGGTCAACGAACCTTACAATTAATTATTTTGCAGCTCTAGAAAAAATATTATTATATAAACAGCTCCATACGGAAGGTGAAAGTCGGACCACAAGAACAGAACAGGAACGGAACATCCCAAATAAAGCTATACCAGGACATTACTTGCCAACATACGCTGCCGACCAGTTAATGCCTCCGTGCCAGATACGCTATTTACCGCAGAGGTCACTGCCTCCTCGCCCCAGTAATTAAGATTGGATAAGGTGGGGGATTTTTATTATTACTGACCCTTCTCTCTCTCTCTCTCTCTCTCTCTCTCTCTCTCTTCTCTCTATTTCAATTAATACATAAGTATATATATATAAGGTTATCATATATATATATATATATATATATATCTATATTTATTATATATATATATATATATGTGTGTGTGTGTGTGTGTGTGTGTGGTGTGTGTGTGTGTGTATGTATGTATGTATATCTTTAATTCAATCTTACAATAGTAACAACGACATCAACAAATAAGTAAAATGAAAAACATTAAACAGCAATAGAAAAACATCTTAACCAATCTAGTTTTGAATCCGCTTTCTCCCCATGAGACTTCTGTACCACTCATCAGTAATCCCCCCCCCCCCCCCAAACCCCCCCCCCCCAAAAAAAAAAAAAAAATTGATAAATTCGGGAGGAGCAAATCTCTAATTGGCAACTATTCACGAGAGTGACGTCACACGTCAACACTCATCCTCGTGACTGGTGGGAGAGAAACCATCCGCCTCTGAGTCTCATCTGGCTGGGATTAACAACAAGGATGTCGAACGGAATTGGATATTCTAGAGTGGACGTGTGCTTGTGGTTCGATTGCTCCTCTCTCTCTCTCTCTCTCTCTCTCTCTCACACACACAAACAATAATGCTTACTGTATCTCAACAGTAAGTCTTCCCAAGTGTGATGTAATGACATGCCAGACTCCCTTCGTTCATTGCTACTGAAAAAAACAAAAAAGAAAAAAAAAACAGCTGGATTGATGTCAGAGTATCAGAAATCTACGACATTTTTGTCTAATGTACCGTCGTGGTCTATTGCTAACCCTTACACAGCGGGGGGTAAC
This sequence comes from Macrobrachium nipponense, assembly GCF_015104395.2. Lineage (NCBI taxonomy): Eukaryota > Metazoa > Arthropoda > Malacostraca > Decapoda > Palaemonidae > Macrobrachium > Macrobrachium nipponense. Next base: position 14,505,838 of record NC_087215.1, on the reverse strand, counting down.
GGGACAAGATATCTTTGCAACAATTAAAAAAAGGCAATGATTATTCAAAATATCTACGGATTGTCAACAGTTTGTTTTGAGATCTATGGAACTATTGTAGTTAGGACGGCAACTTTAGACGTGCAGGATTATGTAACTGCTGGAAATAATTACTTAATTAGTAAATCTGTGATATTATTTAAGTTTAGACGGCAAATTAAGGCGTTCAGGAATAATATTAGTTACTTAATAACGAATCTGTGGCACTATTTCTGCCTAGGAGTAAGTCTAGTTGTTCTTAATAAGCTTTGAGTATGAACTAATTTATGCCAGTTGTGTTGAACCAGGCGAATAGATGCTATTTAATTCTTGTGAATAATCGTCTTTTGCATCAACATCTCACAATGCACTGAAGTACAGAGAGAGAGAGAGAGAAAAGTTTGGCATTTAGAGAAAATGGGGAATTTCACCACAATGTACTTCCATCCCAAGTTGTCACGAATGGCTGACGGTTAAGTAATAATAAAAACACACAGAAAATTCAAAAATTAAGCGGGTCTTATTTTATACACACACACACACAAACACACACACACACAACACCACACACACACACATATATATATATATATATATATATATATATATATATATATATATATATATATATATATATAACATTTGTGTCAAAGAATCAAGAAGATATAATCGAAAATGCTCTAAATTTATTTGTATTTGCGAGGTCCTATTACGTATTTGTAATTGTGTAATTAGCTGTTTATTGTCCAGTTAAAACATCCACAATAATACTTTGCTTCAACAACAACAGATCCCCCCGACCTCATCTTATTGGAGGTCACGTCTTGTACCCCAGAAATCTCGTTAGAGGAGAGAGAGGAGAGAGAGAGAGAGAGAGAGAGAGAGAAGAGAGAGAGAGAGAGAGAATTCGTAGCTGCAAGAAAAAACTGAGGTAATTGTATTGTAGTCCTTCCAGTCAGTGTCAACTCGTTGTTTTACGACTTAAAGAAGATATGCCACATTCTTTTTCCTCGCGAGGAGTATCTTGTATTATAAAAACTACGTCGTAAATTGTTTTTAAAAACGTATTCAGGAACTCGATCTGCGAATTCTCCCCCCGACTCGACTTCGAAGCTCAACACGAGACAGGAGGATGTCCTCATCCTTCATCCTTTCGAGATTTCAAAGAATTTCAGTGTAAACTGACTCACAACGAAATGACATCCAAGAACTAAGCGTTCCAAAGATCTGGAGAATCTGACCAATAAAGCTTCACTACTTGTACTATAGTAAATTCACATCACCCGTGCATCTGATGTCTAGGCCATCCCTTACGACGCTCCTGATTGGATGTTGATAAAAACCAATCAGAGGGCTGGAAACCCTCAGTCTCTCGAGAGAGTTCACATAGGCAGGATGTACGTTCCACCTCTCCTGAGGCATTCTTTTGAAAGACGATCCCCAAGAAGAGGTAGAACGTAAACAATCCGGCCTTTGTGAACTATCGGGAGAGACTGAGAGTTTCCAGCCCTATGACTGGCTTATCAAACAGCCCAATCAGGAGCGTCGTAAGAGACTGCCCTTAGACATCATATACACTGCTGATGTGAATCTACCATAGGTGAATTACCTTCCGTGATCATGACTCTGATATCAATCAATCCTGAATCACGACTCATCCAGACAGCCTTCCTTCGCCTGAGTTTCATTTAAAAGTAAAAAAAAAATGTTTTCTTTATTTCCTCTCGCATGAAAGATGGGAAGCATATATATATATATATATATATATATATATATATATATATATATATATATTATATATATATATTATATACATATATATATATATATATATATATATATATATATATATATATATATATACACATACATATTTATGACGTTTGGCAGAAATATTCATCTCAGCTTCCACCACCACAGTCGATTGCCATGAAATCTCTCTCTCTCTCTCTCTCTCTCTCTCTCTCTCTCTTAATTTTATTTCACTCAACTTTCCCCATCTTAACGGCTCAATTATCGGCCCATTTTTCGTTTGAGCGGAATCCGTCCATAAATTCTCATGTGCATATGCAAGGAATAAGATCTCGCTGGAGATTGAGAGAGAGAGAGAGAGACGAGAGAGAGAGAGAGAGAGAGAAGATTCAAACATCCATCTCAAATTACTCTCTGGAACTAAAACCAAAACAAGGAGAGAGAGAGAGAGAGAGAGAGAGAGAAGTGGCTTTGTTGTTAACCTAAGAAGTCGTAAATTTCTTCACCTGCCTTTTCACTGGATTGCTTGTTGCTCTCTCTCTCTCTCTCTCTCTCTCTCTCTCTCTCTCTCTCTCTCTCTCTCTCTCTCGACTTCCAAGACGAAAATCTTATTTGGGCGAAGAGGAGGGTAAAGATTTCTGGAGAGAGAGAGAGAGAGAGAGAGAGAGAGAGAGAGAGAGAGAGAGAGAGAGAGAGAGGTGGGGGAGAATGGTTAAGGATTACCTCTACAATGAGAATTTTGAGAATGACCACCATGAAGGAGAGGAGTGATAATTATTTTAAGGGGAGAGAAAAAAAGCAAATTCACAATTCATTTAGTTCGTACTAATATTTGCGGTATAAAAACAACACAAGAATATCTTCTAAGGAAAATACTGTCTAATTTATAAGTATCCTATCAAATTTGCATTTAAGGGTGAGTTTGTGCTTCCATGCTTGTTGACGTTTGTTTCTTATTCAAAAGGATGACAACAGTGTTTAATAAAGTTTAACAATATTCAATCAATATATTATTCAATTTATTTACTTCAACGTATCAAGAGCTGACGTGTAGGAAACAAAGTCTGCAGACAACACGAATTGCATCAATAATTCTTGAATCATCAAGATTATAAATGAACAAACACGCCCAAGACAAAATGCCACTAAAATACAAAGCACACATATAAAAACAAACATTCATTCACCTAAAAACATCAGCCACGACAGCAACATTAAAAGCGGAATCCATCCACGAGGAAAAAGGACGGAATTCTCGAGTGAACTTTTCTTTCTCCAAACTTACGACGGAGTAAATCTCTCTCTCTCTCTCTCTCTCTCTCTCTCTCTCTCTCTCTCTCTCTCTCTCTCTCTCTGAAGACTTACTCACTCGCAAATACCCCTTGCATATGCATATTCCAATTATGGAAGGACTTCGCTCGGAGCAAAAAGAAAAAACGAGCTGGATAATTGAGAGAGAGAGAGAGAGAGAGGAGAGAGAGAGAGAGAGAGAGAGAGAGAGAGAGAGAGAGAGAGAGGAGGTCGAGTAAAATAAAATGTGGAAAAAAAAAACAGTGGCAACCAAGGGAGTTCCCGGCGTAAACTGAATTCATATTTGCTGGAAAGTTTGTTGCACGGGGGTTTTCCTTGCTTCATTTTTTTCTAAGGGGGGGGGGGGATATAATGGAAATGGTTAATTATATGGAAAACGAATCACCTCTTGATGAAGAGATCAACTTGAAGACGAAGACCAACCGTAGCTTTTTTACCTTAGGAAATCAACCTCTTTGGATAAACAGATGCACATCGAAAGGTTGTAACTGTAAGATGTACTATTTATATTATCTTTCTTTTTATTTTGCTTCCAGCATTTTAACGTTACCAGAAAAAATTATTTTTAGCTAAAAAAAAAATAAGAAAGTAGGAAATTTGTTTTAATTATTCCATTTCATTATACAACTTGACTAAGTAATTCAATCGACTCCAAAGACTCATTTGAAGAATAGGACGAGATTCATAAGCGAATTCTTCCTTAACCACAGCTAACGATATAGAGGATCTCTCTCTCTCTCTCTCTCTCTCTCTCTCTCTCTCTCTCTCTCCAGAGACATCCTTGCTTTCAAATCGTCCTTTCAGATACATCAAAATTTGTGGACGAATCCCGTTCCAACGAAAAGTGAGTCGGGTAACTGAGAGTCGAGGAAAATGAAAAGGCGGTTTTGGCGGGAACTGGGACTGATATTTGCGGCGGGAATATAAATTCAACGGTTTGGAAGATTTGTCATCATTTTTGCGGGAAAAAATAAAGAAAACGGGTTTGTTTGGAATGTGAAGGAAAGAGACTGGATGAACTAAGGTCATACCAAAGAAGGCCATTTATTCGTTTGTTCATTTTTGTTGTTGTTGTTACAAGAAGGGACAATTTTAGATCTAACCTGATAATGCATACATTTCCATAATAACAACTTGAAATTATAATTTTCGTTAAAAAATAAATAAATAAATCCCGAGAGTAAAATTCTGCAATAATTGTTATGAGGTACATTTTCTTATATATATTCCTTTACCCGAGTGATAGGCCTATACAGCTGATGAGGCCTACAGCCCTACCTGCACGGAAGGTATTTATAATATAAATTTATTTAGTATCGTTAACCAGTTCTTACGATGGAATTAAACCATTATTGAGTACTAATTTAAGTCAGCGGCCTTTCTTGTCATTATGCAAGTAGATATCAGAAACTGGCTGACTTTGAGACAAGGAGTATATCACTATCTTATTAATTCAACTGATATGTAAAATTGAGTAGCTGCTCTGCAGACCACGATATTGGCAAATGGCGTCCACACTCTGTTTATGGACCCATTAGACAGAAATTTTTTATTTTTTGGCCCTGCCCTGGAGAACATAGTTTTGGAATGGACGCAAAATGGATGTCAAGATCCTGAGACATAAATAGATAATTTTAATGATGCTGGAATGGGGAAACATCTTCGTTACTTTATAAGGAATCTTGATTTCGTATTACCTACAAAATCCACATTTCGTTTTCCAAAAAAAAAGATTCCATCCCAGAGAGAGAGAGAGAGAGAGAGAGAGAGAGAGAGAGAGAGAGAGAGAGAGAGAGAGATTAGGTCCTCCATTCCAGAGTTTTCAGGTCAAGGGGAAAAAATTAAAATTATATTTTAAAATCCCGTGGCTCTTTTGGCTCCTCTAAATTCCGAGTCCCCTGACCTTTCGCGATGATGCCCACCAAGCGTCACTTTATTCACCTTTCGGAAATTTAAAATGCCCCCCTTTTGGGGGGGGGGGCGCGGGGAGCGCTACAGTGGTGCTATTTTTTGAAACGCTCCTGTCTCACGCTCAGGTATTCAGGTAAATTACAGTCAAATGGCGTTTAATCCCACGAATTTCAATTACGTTAATTGGACTTTGCCGTTATCGTGTACACATTTGAATCAGATCACGGGTCACGAAAGTTCATAAATATCACAGGGATTTAAAAAAATACGTATAAAACTCACGGTTGGTTACAATTTCTTCCTCAAGAGCGAAGCGAATTGTTTAATCAGTCATTTCACGTAGGAGTTCAAAACTCGTAAAATCAAAATCCCATTTAGTAAATTAAATAAACGCAAAGGAAGTTCTTCACTATCCCCACTCAATAATAACTCACGCAGAATCATAAACCATTCCACGCTTCATTAAAGGCCTGTTTTCATCCCATAACTTTGCATCTATACCTGCTGCTCTTTCGCTCGTTCCGTAAGTATATCAAACGTCCATGGAGACTTAACACGCCCACTTTCATGCGAAACCAGTCACTCTCTCGTTTTCATAATCTCACACGTCCTTCGATTCCACCACCGACATTGCCTCTCAATATTTGAATCCTCAACATTTTTCTTTCATCCCCTTGACAATTCAGTCTTTTATTTTCCTTTTGGACTCTCTCCACGTTTTCCTCTTTTCCATGTGTCTTCTTGTCTCCACTTACTCTTCTCACTCTCGCTCCTCTTTCCTTCCATCCCATCCCGCCCCCCACCCCCCACTTTCCCCCTGGGGAACCCAACCAGATGGAAACGAAAATGGGGCCACATTAGACGCTCTCACTCCCGAGAACAACAGCGGAAACAATATGACCTTCTGGCACCCAAAGGGGAACAGCAGTGCTTACCAGCTACAATAGCCGAGTTGAGGACGAGGACAGACTATTTCTTCCTCGAAATGACCTCTGTGACTACATCACTGCCGAGGAGACATTTCTTTCTATCTATTATAACTATTTTTTTCTCATTTTCTCTCTATCCGAGTTTGTTTCTCTGAGGACCATCATTCAGTTTCTTTAAATCTCTCTATCTATCTATCTATCTATTAATTTATTGTTATTCTTTCCAAATTGGTCTTTTTTCCTCTTATCTTCTGCCTGTCTAAGAATGTTTCACTAAGGACCACAATTCAGTTTAGTTCCAGGAAGGCCTCAGAGGAGAGAAGACGGGGATCCTGCGCTCGAGGAAACACGACCCACTATAGGGCGGACGAAAGGTCATAAGATAGAAGAACCACCTGGAAGAGGCTCGTGAAAAATGAGACCCCGACTGGGGATCAAGCCGAGAAAAAGATCTATTGCTCTGTCTTATATATATGGCAATTAAGTATATCTTAGTTTAACCAGACCACTGAGCTGATTAATAGCTCTCCTAGGGCTGGCCCGAAGGATTAGATATTTTTTTACGTAGCTAGGAACCAAGTGGTTACCCAGCAACGGGACCTACAGCTTATTGTGGGATCCGAAGCACATTAGATCGAGAAATGAAATTCTATCACCAGAAATAAATTCCTCTAGTTCCGCGTTGGTCGAGCCGAGAATCGAACTACGGACCACCGGATTGGTAGCAGAGCGCAAAATCCACTTGTCCAACGAGTAACTTACTACTACTACTACTACTTTTACTACTACTACTACTACTCTCTCTCTGTCTCTCTGTATGTATGACTCTCTTTTTTCAATTTTCAATCCCATATATTCCAAGTTTTTACAATCTCTCTCTCTCTCTCTCTCTCTCTCTCTCTCTCTCTCTCTCTCTGTACCTCAAGCCTTTGTTTCATTCCATTAGCTCTCCACCGCTCTCCGTCATACCTAAACAAAAGCAGAGGCAAACAAACAAACAAAGACCTTAATGCACTGAAATATCCTTCACTTAAGCAACGGCCTTCCACCGTAAAGTGGTCCTTATACTTAGGGGACACTTTACGAGGGAATTAAAAGGCTTCCCTTTCTCTTCCACGGCATCCAACACGGGAATCTGATAACAAGAAATGGGGAAATTGGGAAATTACGACAAATTTAAGGGTTTTGTGGTTTGTCTTGAGGCTTGGCTGTCAGTGTCTGTCAGTGGTGTGGGGTTTTTTAGTGAAGAAGTACACACACACACTCACATATATATATATATATATATATATATATATATATATTGTTAAATCTCAGCTTTCTCCGCTTAGTGACAGGATTTGGGCTTAGCGACAAGCAACTTGATTCCCCTCAAAGAGTGCTGAATTGAAGAACAGTCAGAATTGATGACCATGTGATATGGGTTTGTCAACCTCTTCTGGAGGTCACATGACTGGGCGTGGCACTCGGTTGCTACGCCATTCCAAAAGGCATGATCGTATATGTGTGTGTTCATGCGTGTAATGTATGGGGCCCAATAGTCCGAGGTCCTAGAGAAGGTGACATTCTCTGATCATCGGTGTGGAGGCATAGAACACTTTTGGAGGAGGACTCGAGGGCGCACCCATTGTAAAGGTAGTGTACTAGTAAGACTTTGAAAATGTTACCCTTTGAAAAGAAAGAGAGAAGTGTAGTGTGTACATGTTCATTTAATGTTTCTTTACATGTTGGGGTGATATAACAAATATGTCTCTTTGTTTCAGATGGGTTCATGGCATTACACAAGAGAATGGGTTCTCTAAAAAGACTTGACTATTTAAATGTATAATTAATCAGACTGCAAGATTTAAGGGATAATTACTTAATCTAATTCAGGAGAGTAGAATGACAGTTTACAGTCTTTTGAGGGTTAGACTAAGTTCTTTTATTTACTTCATTTTTATTCATTTTGTTCCATATCATGTTTAGCTAGTTTGGGAAATAAAACGTATATTTTTGTATCTACAAGGATTCATTAGCCCAGCTTGTATTTTCAGCTTTATTCCATTTGCAGAAGGATAACCAGCAAGGAGAAGTAAGAGTATTGCCTGTTTGTCTATTTTATTTGAACTAGTGCCTAATGGTCATATAGACTCAGCAAGAGGTGGTGGCAGCGGGTAAAAAGCTTTTTATAGGCTGTAAGTACACTTCCAAAGAGACTATAGCTAGATTAGGCATATTTTTTGGGGGGAAAAGGGTTGTAATTATGTCATAGGCAACTCGCGTTATTGCTGAGTTAAGGGTCTCAGCACTCTCAGGGTTCGGGGTCGTGTGTCTGCGCCAGAGTCAGTGTCTTTAGCTAACACTTTGTGTGAACTGGTGTTTCGGGATATCAAAGTATAATTTTTGGCATATTAAAGTGTTTATTGGGTCTGGTGAATAAGTTACGCGCACTTGCAATGGGTATACGAGTTTGGGCTCCGGTCATATGCAGATGTGAGTGTAATTTTATTGTTTCCTTTCTTTCTTTTTTTTTTCTCTTTTTATTGGTGATTAATTTGCTCAAAAGTGTGTTTTTATTTTGATATCCCTCGAGATTTGGCGGACATTGGTGGTTTTGTGGCAACATAGGCGGGGATATTTTATGATTGTGAGTTACGCCCTTGAGAGAGAGAGAGAGAGAGGGTCGGGTGGTGAGTGTCTGAGAGAGAGAGAGAGAGAGAGAGAGAGAGAGAGGGTAAGCGGATGGTTTGCTGAACGACGTGGTTTATATCTTCGTATATTTTTTTTTTTAGGTTTTCTCCCTTTTTTTTTTTGTTTTTTTTTTTTTTGTTCCCGGCACGACCTTGTATTTAATATTAACAGCTGTTCATATGGTGATTTACTGGCGCGGTGCATGTTTGTTTTTTGTTTTTTTATCTTTTATTGGAGGATGTTGGTATTAATTTTTCTGGATTGGGATTTGTGTGTGTATAAATACGTTAATGTTATTGAGATCGGGGAGCATCATAAAGTATAAGAGCTTTCATAAAGAGAGCAAAATGGCAGATGCAAGTGGTAGGCAGACTGCTTCATCGCATTATGAATGTTAGTGCATGCATGAGTCCATTTCGTGGAGAGGTGGATGGGGTTCTTTCACAGCCAGTACAAATCTTTATTGAAGGTGTAAATAACTATTTAAGTGCAAAAGGGATAACAGATGGTGTAGAGGCATTCAGAGAGGCGAAAGCTTTGTTAGATTTCAATAAGGGTGATCAACATGCAAAATGTCAGACATGGGCTGATTTGCAAGCATTTTTAAGAGCAGCTTATGGCTCAAAGGAACACAGGGATATGGTGAGAGATCTCAGAGGACTATATAAAATACGGAAAGGCACATCGAGCCTCATCGAGCATAGCTCAAAACTTTTTGACTCAGCAGGAGAATGGATAGAAACGTTGAAAACCTCTAGGTGGGTTAAAGGGGGTAGTATCTCACTTGACAATTTACATAAACTGATCCATTTTGCGATGCTGTTGCACGACGTACCGGATGCAATAGTGAATAGTTTTGATGAAAAGATTGAACCTACATCAGACGAAGAATTAATTTATGCCCAAATTCAGAAATATATGTCTAAATGTCCCACTGTAGATAGTACATTTTTTTAATGGGACAGGCCTGAGAAATAGGGTGCAAAGAGACACAGAATTTTCTTCTCCCTGGTTGTGCGCAAAAGTTGAATGTGATAATAGATCGATCGATCAAAGGCAACAGAGGTTGCTACAATTGTAATAAACCAGGACACCCAAAGAAAATGTGTAGAATTAAATATTGTGGAATCTGTAAGAGTGTGGCAATCTTGTCTGTCTTAGATACAGAAAGATGCGTGGCCTACACCTCAAAGTTCAGGGAGTTATAATATGAGAACTTCCCAGGCTGATCACTTTAGAGGGCAAAGGGATCGGCGAAATTTTTGGAAGGCCAATCAACAAAAAGGGTACAGAGGATTTGTACGTGCCATTGTGGTCACGTGGAGGACGCCCCAGAGCCCAGGCCTATAGTTTACGGAACAGTGGAGGACGTTGATATCCCAGTATTTATAGATACTGGCGCAATTATCAATTTGATGGATCACAATTTGTATCAATCCATGTTCTCCCATTACCCTTTGAAACATTCAACAGAGACGGTGTGTGATTTGCAAGCCCATAGATTAAACACCCTGGGTTGGGTTCAAATACGGTTTACTCTCGGTGATAGGACCATTTTTGGTTATAAAAGGGGTTGCGTTGGACAACAAACATTTGCTGGGTCATCCTGCATGTAGGAGACACAAGATTTCGATCCATGAGGGTGTTAATGGCATAACGGTTGGAATACCTGGTGTTTTTCTTCCTTATGAGGACGTGATTAGAACTGAGGATATGGAGATTATTGAAAAAGGGGATGTGTTTAGCGATGCTAATGGTGATGATACTGGGGTTATGGGGAGTTGTAATATTAACCCCATCGCCACTGGCCTGTTGCACTGCTGCAAATGCTTGCATACCACATACCACATGAGACCCCGTGTCAAATGCGAGTATCAATCATTACTTGCTCCCACTAAATTTTATGTTATTCATATATGAATATTTTTTTACCACATTGGCAAAAAAAAAAATACCATAAGGATATCGGAAAAAATAGGAATATCTAGTGGAAAATGTAATTGCAGAAGTAGAAACAGTTATAAAGTAGTAGAAATCGTAGTAAAGTATATAAATAAAGTACCAGAAAAAGTAGTAAAGTATTAGTAAAATAGTAGTAGTAGTAGTAATAGCAGTACTAGTTTCCTTACTGAAAACAGTTAGTCCTAGGTTTCATACAGAAACAGTGTATACATCAATGAATGTTTACGGCATTGATTGGTAATAATAATAATAATAATAATAATAATAATAATAATAATAAAAGCAACAGCATCTCGTAACCAATACATATACATACAGGGCAGTTTATTCACCACCATTATCATCAGCAAGCTATAAAAAACATACATTAATCACGAGTAACAGGTCTCCATAAAAGTCCTTTCACCTAACACTTTCCCGTTGGATGAAAGTACTCCTATGCCCGAGCATTCAATTTGTCAATTACATCACCACAAAACAGAAAGAAAAAAATGCATCACGTAAAGCAGAGGAAATCTGGTTGTGTTAACAGGAGGAATTCCATTGTCCCCCTCCGTGAATGGAGGGGGGGGGGGGGGCTGGGGGGGGGGGGGGTGGGTTTGGGTCCACGCCACAAGATGGATCAGTTATGAACCGCCAACCCCTCATCGACAATAGGTTCAATGTCTTCCAAACACTCGTTGTCACTGTCATCCTCTAAGAAACTATCACAATAATCATCATCTGATAGATTTGGCAGGTACTCAGACCCTTACTCTGAAAGACTATCATCTGACACGATGCTGAAAAAAAACATAAAATAACTACAATCAAAAGGGAAAAAGGTTTAGAATTCAAATCTACGGACAAAATCGTGATCATTCTTTTCAGATAATAGCCTGAGGCGTACTGGCATGTGTTGGCCAGTACCCCTCCTAATATCCCAATATCCCATATGAAAATGACGTCATGACGTCCATCGGATGCTCATTAGCTAGAATGAATTGTGGGTGGAGATTCAGCACCTCTCTCGTACACAGTACTGTGTCTGGAAACCATCCAAGGTGAAGAAAACAACTTTGCTTTTCGAGGAGGGATGAAAGACCTGTAAGGGTACGTCGTGGTCTTTTATTACTGGACCGTAAAAGACGTACACGTGTACGTCCCAGTGCTGAAGGTGTTAAAACCCACACTTATGATACGTGGAATAGCTCCGGTGATGCTATGCGAGATATCGGAGTCCACGGTGGTAACAATTTTGGTGAATGTGACAAGGGCATTATGGGTGGTGATACTGATACTAATATTGATATTATTACTGATACTAACAATGGGGTGGATGTAATGAGAACCAAGGGTGGTGATGTTTATGGGATCGTGGAACTAACCACAAATATGAAGATGTTTTATCAGAGGATGGTGTGTTAATGCCAGGTTCAAAGACTATGGTAAAAGTCAAGTTGAGGGAAGTGAGAAAACCCGCGGATGTGTGTGTTATTGAGGGTAGCAAGAAGCTAAGAGGGATTATTAGCACGGCATCAGTGAACAGTGTATCAAACACTGGTGTTATATGGTTAGAATTATTGAACTGTAATGATACAATTAGGAAATACCAAAGGAACACATATGTATTGGATCTCCAAGATTGGAGCAGTGACAGTGGTTCAGTGGCTATCGTAGAGGGGAAATCTGAGTTTTCAGAGTCAGAAATGCAATCAAGGAAGACAATATTTAGAGAACATTTAGCTAATGCAGATTATAGTGAGCATGTTGATGCGGTAAGCTAGCTCTTGGCAGAATTGGGGGATACAGTAGCCTTACAAGGTGATAAACTGGGATTGATCAATGTGTTAGAACATAAGGGAAACTTAGAGAATGGCACAAAACCTATTTATATTCCTGCATACCGCATACCTTTCAAAATCAGAGAGCAGGTAGAGAAAGAGGTCAATAAATGGGAAGAAGGAATCATTAGGCCTAGTGTGTCTCCATACAACTTTCCCTTGTTAGCAGTGCCTAAGAAGGACGGTTCTATCCGTGTATGCGTCGATTTTAGACGTTTAAATGAAAAGACAATCCCTCACTGTTACCCAGTCGCGTGCATACCAGATCTTTTTGTAGAAATCTGGGGACATAATATTTATAGCTCAATTGACTTAGCGCAGGGTTTTCTGCAGGTCCCCCTTAGCCTCTTAGTGAGAGTAGTAAGGATTATACGCCTTTTTCAGTGCCCAAGGGGCAGTGCGATGACTTTTACCAGGTTGGTAAACACAGTTTTACACTGGTTATTGGGTAAAAATGTTTTTGTATATATGGATGATATTTTAGTTGCAACAGACACGATTGTGCAACACATGGAAGTGCTTACAGAAGTACTTAGGGGGTTTAGATTGGCAGGGTTGAAAATTAAACTAGCTAAGTGTTCATTCTTGAAAAAGCAAATCACATATCTAGGCCAAGTCATATCCAAGGAAGGGGTTAGAGAAAATGGCGATAAAGTCAAAGCGATAGCGAATTTTCGCACCCCGAGATCAAAGAAAGAAATTAAGTCATTCCTGGGCATAGCCAGTTTCTTCCGGAGGTTTGTAAAAGGGTTTTCTAATATAGCAGCTCCCCTAACAGATATATTGCGGGAGGACGTTCGATTTTCAATGGGGGAAACCCCAGTCTGAGAGTTTTCAAAAGCTTAAAGATGCGTTAATGAATCACCCCATTCTGAAGTTTCCGGTTTCAGCAAACCATTCACATTAGTGACTGATGCCAGTCAGGATGGTATAGGTGCTTGCCTTATGCAAAAGTTTGATGGGAAATTCAATCCCATAGCTTTTTATAGCAGGAAGTTCAGGACAAAGGGCAGCAATGAGAGATCAATGGCTACCATAGATAAAGAAGCCTTTGCAATAGTATCAAGTTTGATTCATTTTAAAATGCTACTGATGGGGAATAAAGTAGAAATCCTTACAGACCACAAGCCAATGTTGGATCTTTTTAATAAGCGCGATTTGTTGCCTAAAAGAGCTCGATGGTTTCTAACTATTAGAGATTTCGATGCAAAGCTCAAATATATAGAAGGCAAATTAAATGTAGTTGCGGACGCCCTTAGTAGAAATTTTTATGACATGGAAGGATTTCAAGTTGCGCAAGTCACTAGTGAGTCAATACAGTGGGATAAGGGTATCATAGAGCAAAGGCAGGATGAAGATGAAATTTTGGCAGACGCAAAAGTGTGTCTTAGAGGGGAATTGGTCTGGAAACGTTATAAGATACATTTTTCGGGTTTAGAGTTAGAAGGTAATCTATTGGTCAGGAAAATTAAATATAAATTGAGAACTTGTGAAAGTAAAGGAGATACAACACAGATCATAATTCCGATAGTTCTAATTCCAGTGGTTTTGGATATAGTACATTGCAGGTTCAATAGTCCGCACTTGGGGATAAAAAAAACGTATAACGAGGTGCGTGCTAAATATATTTGGTAAAACATGGAAAAAGATGTGGAAAATTTTGTGAAAAACTGTACAGTATGCAATGCATGCAAACCTGCAAGGATAACTTCATGCAAATTAGGGTCATATCCGATACCAAATAGACCTTTTCAGAGGATACATATGGATATCCTAGGAAATTTTTATGAGTCTAGATATGTGAATAAGTACTTGTTAGTAATAATAGATGAACTTACAAGGATAGTAGAAATTTTTCCACTAAAACATGAAACAGCTGAAGAAGTTGCTATAGCATTTTTCAATGGTATCATTTGCAGATATGGCTCACCCAAGGTTTTATTGACCGACAATGGCAGAGAATTTGTAAACAAAACTTTAGAATGTTCATCGGAAGTCATGGGGATACAGAAAGTAACAATATTCCATACAGACCTGGAGCTAATGGGTTGTGTGAACGAGCAAACAGGAAAGTGCTCGAAGCTCTCAGGAAGACTGTAGGTGTTAATGATAAAAGTTGAGACAGAGATATTGATATTGTTAGACATAGTAATAACACTATGGTTAGTGATTCCATTAAAATGTCTCCATATGAAGCATTGTTTGGTTGTCCAGCACGAGGCACATTCGATCTGTTTAACTATACCTCATCTTGGGGAGGATGCAATCGAATCATTGATATCTACGGCGAGAGAGAGACATGCTTGTCTCAGCCGCAATCTCGGAGCTATGACTCGAGAAATGGTAGTGGGAGGTATTAGCAAAACATCTGATCCCAAGATCAATGTCGGAGACAAGATATTTCTGAAAATCAACGTGAGAAATGAGCTAAACTACAAATTGGGTCCGAAATTTGAGGGTCCTTTTAGAGTCATTGAGGTAAAGATTGGAAACAGATTTGTAGTCTTAGAGAAGAAACAGGTCGGTCGAAATTAACACATATATCAAAACTGAAAAGGGTTGGTTGTGGGTAACTAATATAATGTTGTTTCAGTTGCATTTTTTTCTGGTTTTTGCAAATTCATGGTGAAATCCGTTTAATGTTGTTTTTTCTCTTTCATTTCTTCTACTATTTTTCTTGTTATGCGCAAACTGCGGCGTTCTGGCGTAAGATTCAGAGGTATATATTTTAGGTGGAAAATCGGTTTGAAAATATGGCGAATTTCTGTTAAGCTGAGAAATATTGTGATAAGCACTTGGTAGTTCCGTGTGTATGGGTTTAGTGGGGCTGAATTTTGCGGTTTTTTGAGCGGTGGATTTTTGGGGCAGAGTTTTTTTTTGTGTGGCTATAACCTTTGGCAGAGGATTTTTTTTCTTTGGTTATATTTTTTTTTTTTGGCGGTGATCTGAGATTTTACAAGCCAGTGATTATATTTTAACGGTATATAAGGGGTGAATTGTGGTTTTCAGTGGTTTATTTCCCTACGAGGTGCTTATGCGGTTTTATATACTTGTGGCAGTATCATGGATGAGTTTCTTTTTTTTTTCAAGGACAATTTTTGGGTACGTTTAGTTTGGGGATTTTAATCCTAGGGTTTATTTTATGGAATGTGGCTATATAGTATTAGTGTAGAATTTTTTTTGGCTATTTGGAGAATAACGATTTTTGAGGTTGCAAGACTGACTAGACAAATCTATAGTGTGATTTGAGCAAATGAGGTGTTCATAGATGGATTATTGCTGATAATGCTGTGACGAGTCCCGTTGCTGATTTTTCCTTTCGGAGTTGACTACTCGGAGATTTGCACTGTTTTCAGAGATGTTGATTATGATATTCCATGGGATGTATGTAAGGGGTCGATTCAAGTTGATGGGATATGTTGTGGCAGCAAATTCCGTAATGATACATACTGCGTTTATGGGGAAAAGTGATGGATTATATATGTTTTTTTTTTTTTTTCTGTGTTACTTTTGTAATGGGGAAAAAAATCAAAGTATTATTATTATTTTTTCTTTTCTTTTCCTATGAGAGATGTTTGTAATCAGGGTTAAGCTTTACATAGCATTTCTATTATAGACAGGAGGTATAATTTATTGGGGTATATGAGTTAGATAGAAAGGGTATTTGGCATTATATTTCATGGGGGTTAATTATATAAACAGTACGAGGATTTTGCTGTTAGACATTATGGTTTTTTTTTGATAGTATGTTGGTTAGATATAGGATTACTTGTGAGGATTCAGTGGGTAAAAATCATACTTTGTTTAGTGAGGAATTTTTAATAATTGACTAGGAGATTGGGTATATTAGTTAATGACGGATTTGTGTGGTAAAGCAAGAACTTAGTTATTCTATGATCATGTAGACTTTTCAAATACAGACACACGATGACTTTAGGGTATTCCCAACTTCTCGGGATGGTGACGATGGAAACAGCTTGGTTCTACAGTACCAGAGGTCGAATCTACACACGAGTGGCGATGCTATGAATCGCCTTTGCAATGGATGAGATGTCGTTGGTGGATCGTCTCAGGATATGTTTTGGGACAAATCAGGAGTCTACAATCTTCTACGAGGTGGGTGCGAGACGCACTTGCATGGAAGTCAGGGGATATTTCCTTGACAACAAGGGAGTGTTGGATACACTTACGAGGGTCTCAGACACTGAATAATGGCGCATGCTGAATTGTTTCGAGATGGTTCACATGCTCAGCCTGGGTCTACTACTATTCGACAAAGGTGTTCATGAAACACTTACATGGACTCACGAGGCAGTTCAAGTTCCGCCTATCTTAGAGACGGATGAATTCTTTTTTGGTGAACAATACACAATTCCAGTGGTTGCGTTTATGATATCAACAGTGATAGTCAAAACATGTGTTATGGGGGCTATCTTGCAAATATTATGAACCATTATATACTAGTTGCTGATGTGGTGTGCGACGGGAGTGCACAAAGGACATAGGTGACCGAGCCATCTTAAAAAAACAGGTGTGGTGGTGAATTGTTAAATCTCAGCTTTCTCCGCTTAGTGACAGGAGGGCTTAGCGACAAGCACTTGATTCCTCGAATAGTGCTGAATTGAAAGAACAGTCAGGATCGATGACCATGTGATATGGGTTTGTCGACCCCTTCTGGAGGTCACATGACTGGGCGTGGCACTCGGTTGCTATGCCGTTCCAAAAGGCGTGACCGTATGTGTGTGTGTTCTTGCGTGTAATGTATGGGGCCTAATAGTCCGAGGTCCTAGAGAAGGTGACACTCTCTGATTATCGGTGTGGAGGCATAGAACACTTTTGGAGGAGGAGTCGAGGGCGCACCCATCGTAAAGGTAGTGTACTAGTAAGACTTTGAAAAAGTTACCCTTTGAAAAGAAAGAGAGAAGTGTAGTGTGTACATGTTCATTTAATATTTCTTTACATGTTGGGGTGATATAACAAATATGTCTCTTTATTTCAGATGGGTTCATGGCATTACACAAGAGAATGGGTTCTATCAGACTGTGAGATTTAAGGGATAATTACTTAATCTAATTCAGGAGAGTAGAACGACAGTTTACAGTCTTTTGAGGGTCAGACTTAGTTCTTTTATTTACTTAATTTTTATTCATTTTGTTCCATGTCATGTTTAGCTAGTTTGGGAAATAAAAAGTATATTTTTGTCTCTACGAGAATTCATTAGCCCAGCTTGTATTTTTAGCTTGATTTCATTTGCAGAAGGATAAACAGCAACGAGAGGTAAGAGCATTGCCTGTTTGTCTATTTTATTTCTATATATATATATATATATATATATATATATATATATATATATATATATATATATATATATATATATATATATATATAATGTATGTGGTCTGACAAGCGAATTAGCGCATGCCTAAACAATGATAAAAAAATCCTCCTTTAACATAAAAAGTCCCCATACACTGCAACATCAAAATCTCTCTCTCTCTCTCTCTCTCTCTCTCTCTCTCTCTCTCTCTCTCTCTCTCTCTCAGCAGCCCTCTTTAAGATCACTCCGCACTTTAAAACAAGAATCAAAATGCAGAAGCCAAATGAAACATCCCGCAAATCCGCATTCAGACAGAGGAGAGAGGAGAGAGAGAGAAGAGAGAGAGAGACGAGAGAGAGAGAGAGAGAGAGAGAGCCCTCTTTTGTCTCAGACATTTGCATAACGAACGATTAACGACCGCATAACCACCGTTCTCCGATTTTCGACGACCACGCTGCGAACATCTGCTACACAATGACCCTCCGAGCGTTTGCATATATGGGGTTCCTCATTCTTAGGGGACATTCGGAATTACGCTGCTTGATTGCAAAATGTATAATGCCAGGACTCAGTCAGAAACACATACGCTGCAGTAATGTTCTCCTTCTGTCCTTTTTTGCTACGCTATCTACTATTATCCATTTTACCCTTGTATTTCCTCGTCATGGTTTGTCAGGTCCCTACAGTCGAAAAGGCTATCCACATGAGATTGCCTTCTTGCGCGGTAGATCGACTCCAGTATTTCTAATATCAGATTGAGAAGAAAGATAATCCCTAGAAAAGAGACGGATTGACAGCACACTTACGAAATCAGCTATCCAAAAAAAATTCTGTCGTCTGAACAACAAACGACTTGGAAAAAGAAAAACCAAGGACACAAATTCTGGGGGAAAAGGAAACCCCCCACCCCCCCCCCCCCCCAAAAATCAAAAAAAGGTGGGGCGGGGGTGGGGGGGGCGGTTGCCCACCAATCTCCATACTTTTGAAATGGCAGAAATTAAAAACTCTCTCTCTCTCTCTCTCATCTCTCTCTCTCTCTCTCTCTCTCTCTCTCTCTTTGCTGAGGACATCCGGAGGATATACTATAAGACCCGAGAAACCACTAATCAGAAGATCCTTCTGCCACAATTTCTGGACGAATTATTATCGTTCGGAAGAGTCCGGAAAGAGTTATGGAACAACCTCAGGTTCCGGAAAGAAAAAGGGAAAGTCAAAAAGGAAAAACATAATTGGATGAGAGAGAGAGAGAGAGAGAGAGAGAGAGAGATTTTGTTAATTAACCAAAAATTCAGAATTCTCTCTATCCCAAACGAAGACAATGGTAATCTTGAGAGAGAGAGAGAGAGAGCAGAGAGAGAGAGAGAGAGAGAGAGAGAGAGAAATGCTTTTGTATGTATAAGAATAAATAATTCGGATGAGAATAAAGATATAAAGTACGAACTCCGCGAAAGAGAAAAGAACAATCTTCACTTAATGCAAAATAATTAGAAAAACATCTAAAATACTGCAACTAAAACACGTACAAAAACAAAAACAAAACAAAAACAAAAACAACTTCATTTGCAAACAAGGCAAAGGAATTCCTGAGAGAATATAACAAAGAAGGAAAAGCGCCTTCATTCAACTCCATTATTATGAAAATGTAAAACTTGATAACTTTAAATGAAGCTTTCATTAAGATGTAATGTAATTAAGACCGTAATTAAAATATTCCACGACCAACAGAGAAAATAAATAGTTTTCCTGGAATTTCTCTATAAACGTTACAAGGTTTTTTTTTTTATTTATTTACCTTTTTAAGAACATAATAACTAAAAGAATGAAATGCCGTAATAACGAATATGCCAAAGAAGTTAATACTTTTATTTTGTATTTCTCATTCTTCTTTTTCCTCTTCGTGTTAATTAAAAGGAAATGTAATGGGAAGCGTTCGCATAAATTCCTATATTTAAAATGTATAACTGTGCACATAAATAGCCTAATTGCACAATCATTATATTCACGCTATTGTCTGATGCATCACCTTCGTGTATCCTTTCCATTCCAAAAGGGCATTTGTGTTTCCCCAGACTGACGACACTGGAAATTAAGGTTGAAAATTACGTTAAAAACACTACCGAGAGAAGGAGAAGGAAAAAAACAGCAATCCAAATGGCTTTTCCCCAGGACCCATGTTGCGGATAGGTACAAACAAAATGACATTTTTTAATGACGGCGTCATTAGCGTCTAATGACACCGTAATTATATGTTTCCAGTCCCAAGCAGAGGAATTCTCAGAAATGCCTTCATTCACAAAAACTCAATGGGTGATTTTTTTCTCGCATGGCTTTTTTTTTTTTTTTTTTTGCTCTGAGTAAATGCAGAACAATGCCTGGGAATGAGAAAATGCCAGAACAGCCAGTAAAAAAAATGTCTTTTGTTTCTTTTTTAAAAGTTCTAATTCGCCCTCTTGTGTGAGAGGAATCCTAAAAACGTGCGTGTAATGATTTGGCAAGAGTCATTCGTAGACAAACCTACGTACTTTTTTTTTTTACGTAGTATGAATATACAAGGGTATGTGCCCATGTTATAATCGGATTCGTTGTCTATTCATTAAACAAAGCTTGTAGAACAGCATGGGTTTTTTATACTGCTAATTTAATTAAGAATACAATTAAAATCAGAACGCCCGGACGCCCTTATCAATCCTCCAATATATGAAATACAGGCTAGGCACACAATCTATTTAAAACGTACATATATATATATATATATATATATATATATATATATATATATATATATTATATATATATATATATGTGTGTGTGTGTGTGTGTGTATACATACATACATATATATATATATATATATATATATATATATATATATATATATATATAGATATATATTGTGTGTCGTGTGTGACCTAATTACAGGTATGGATCCTTCGATAAATGGATATACATGAATTAAACGATTCGCCACACTTAAGGAAACATGGATAAACTTAAGGGAGAGAGAGAGAGAAGAGAGAGAGAGAGAGAGAGAGAGAGAGAGAGAGAGAGAGAGAGAGAGAGGCTTTTATTTCAGCAACTGATATGCGTCAGTGCTATTACTGGAGGGTAGATATATAAAGCAAAACGCTAAATACTAAAGCTGAAAAAAAAAACCAAACCAAACCTTACGCAAAATGGAACTGTTCTGAAACAAGAAAAATCATAGGATTTTCAGAGAAAAAAAAACCTGAGATAAGATACACAAACAAAAACAAGTGAATTAAAAAACCGAATGCATGAGTCTCCAACACCCCCAAAAGGAACCCAAACACAATTCTTCACATTCTCAAACATTTCCCGAAGTCCTCCCACAAGGAAATAAATCCCCTTTAGAGGATTAATCCCAAAATCCGCCCACTATTTCTGGACGAATTATCATCGCCTTGAAAAGACACCAGAGTAATGAAAAGAAAATAAAAAGAAAATACGGAAAAGAGAGTTAGATAATATTTACAAATTCAAGAGACAAAAAATATCTACTTATATAAACAACGAAAAACTGTCAAGAAATCAGTATCGAAAGACAATTCATTAACAAAAAATAGTAAATTAAAAACATAGCGACCAAAGAATTGGAAGTGACAGACAAATAAAGTTTAGAAGAGAAAACACGACCACAGGAAAGTGTAACTATAGGAAGGAGGAGAAAGAATCCAGGAACAAAATATTTTGCAAGGACAGCCTTTCGTGAAAGCGAATCTGCAAAGGAAATCTCGGATTCTTCATTACGCGCTGAGAAGGTAATTCCATTCATAAAAGAGAGAGAGAGAGAGAGAGAGGTCAAACCAGGTCCACGTCCAGAGACATCTGGCAGACGACCTAACGCTGTACTGCTCCGCCTAGTCTGACCGTGGATACCAACATCGTGTCCATTTTTCGGCAACTAGCGGGCCACCCCCCTGAGCAACGGAAAGCTGAACTGCTCACAGGAACAAAGGACTTTAAGAAAAAGAAGGCGTAGATATAATAAGACCAACGAGTTTTGAACGAAAGATCGCGAACGAAATTTTTTTTTGAACTAAAATATGTTCACAATTCAATATTTACCTAATAAAACAAAACCAAAAAAGGGTTAAATCTGCAATAAAAGCAGGGAGCAGGAAAATTATTATTTGATTAGTTTTTATTTCATATTTAATTCCACATCGTTTTCGTTAATGACATAAATCATAGATATATATATATATATATATAGGATATATATATATATTATATATATGTATATATATATATATATATATATAATATATATATATATACACACACTATATAGATATATATATATATATATTTATATATATATATATATATATATATATATATACACACACACACACACACACACACAGATAATATATAATATATATCTATATATATATATATATATATATATAGATATATATACAAACACCTATTGTATACATGTTATATATATATATATATATATATATATATATATATATATATATATGATATATATATATATATATGAAACTTTCTCCATTACATCAGAAAATTATACCCGAGTTCCTTGTTCCCTACAGCAGCAGTGATACAAAGATTTGAATAACCCATTAGCATTCACTCAGCTTTTAGGAACTCCTTTGAATAAGATAAACACAGAATCCCCCAGAGCGGAAATAAGAAAATAAGTTCGTATTTAAAGGTGAACCTGAGAGAGAGAGAGAGAGAGGGAGAGAGAGAGAGAGAGAGAGAGAGAATACTTTCATCGGGAAGAGATCGAAAGCCAGGTCAAAGTTTACCTCACCTGGCAAACGAACTAAGTTCTCTCTCTCTCTCTCTCTCTCTCTCTCTCTCTCTCTCTCATAAAATTATGACAATGTTTTGGACTACGATTCTGGTAACCACATAAAAGTTTCCTTTTATGTTAACATTGGCCTAGGAATAGTTTTTATGACCTTCTTATAAAATGGTAAGGTCACTAAGGCACCGACCTATCGTATATAATCAAGGTCTGAAGAGAAAATGAGAAATAGAAAGGAGAACAAAAATTATAATATTATTAATATAATAAATTAAAAGTGAAAATTTGTCGACAAATATTTTTCCATGAAAAAAACTGAAGAGTAATCACAGCAAAATGATATCCGTAATGTTCTTTAAATCATATAATTATAATAATAATAATAATAATAATAATAATAATAATAATAATAATAATAATAATAATATATAATAAATAATAATAATAATAATAATTAATGGCTATTTCCCAGCCGCGCTCCATTTTTTTATAGAAGTTTTTCTATTACTATACAAAATGAACGCAGCTGAAATAGGTCATCATTTTCAATAAAACCGTATTAATGAAGGTCTTCTTCCAAACTATAATAATAATAATAATAATAATAATAATAATAATAATAATAATGACCATCAGTGGTAGGAATTATTAATAACAATAATAATTATGGTCATCATCAACACAACTGGTATATAAATGTACAATTAAACAATCATTTTAGCATAAATCTAATAAAGATGTTGCGTTACACAAGCCGATGGGAAAATAAAAGAAAATATACAAAGTATCATCGATAAATGTAAAAGCAAACAAATTGAACAGAAATCAGGGACTAGGAAAAGAGAAGCAATATCGATTGATCGAGAGAGAGAGAGACAAGGAAAAGACGCAGGAAAAAAGTCCAATACTTGGAACGAACGGAAACAGAAGTGCTAAGTAAAGCGGAATGAAGAAAGCACAAACAAAACAAGACTTCAGGAACGAACGAAGCAAGTGAAGGAAGAAGCGAGGATAATGGAAGCGGAAATAAGACGAAAGGGGAATAAGAGAAAGAAGAAAAATAGTTTCTCCGGGAATCATCATTTTGGAAAAAGAAGCGACGAATACGAAGATGGAGGACTTTCCACAAACTTACCACTTCTTCCTCACGCTTATGGTTAGAGAGAGAGAGAGAGAGAGAGAGAGAGAGAGAGAGAGAGAGAGAGAGAGAGAGACAGGGGGCGGGAAAGTTATTCGATATGCAAAAGCAATTTGCTTTACAAGGTAATGCATAAAACTACAAATATATACCATTCAATCGTTTAATAATAAAATAATAATAATAAATATATACACACACACACATCCATACATATATATATATATATCATATATATATTATATATATATATATATATATATATATATTATATATATATATATATGTGATGTGTGTGTGTGTGTGTGTGTAATGTATGTATATATATACATTAATGCTATCAGTTTAAATCGTAAGCGACATCATCTAGCCATAATGCAATAGAGCAAATTTGACAGCGTTAAGTAACAAAACTATGAATAGGAGAGTCCTGTACATGAAGACTTCTTACCTCTAAAATTAACGGAACGGAACAAATTCAAATATGACACACGATAAAACTAGAACTAAAGCGTATTATAATCATTATTATTTACATAAAGTATACAGCAAATAAATGGATGCTGAAACGAAAACAAAAACACAGACAAACGTAAGACCGACCCCCCCCCATTCGGGACAGAAGAAGTAGCTATTCGCCACCCAAACGCTAAAAACCTTCTGACGGCGGGAGAAACGGCTTTTCTGAAACAGAGGAAAGCTTTGACTTCCAAATTATTAACGACAATAAGAAACTTCGACTTCCAAATCCATTAATCGGATTATTTACAGTTTTTCTTTCCTACACAGCTCTTTGTTTCAAACAGAAGAAAGAATGTGAGGGACGAATATGCAGAACGCGGGAGCAGATGCATGGAAAGATAAAGGAGAAAAAAAAAGTTTCATTGGTCATCAGAAAGTTTTGGTGGTCTGTCTGTTCATTTATAAATTTATTTTATAAATTATTGATTTAATTTATCTGTTAATTATTTATCTATTTATTTCGTTCGATAGTTATTTTATCTAACGGGAAGAATCTTATCAAAAATCATTGTTATTAATAGATAGTGGGATGGGTTTCGGCCAATCACGATCATATCCAAGATATTGGTTGTGGATATTTTACTGACGAGCATCGAAATAACCGACTGCAGGAATTTACTTTGTGTATCAAAATACCTAGCAGAAAAAAACTGCTTACAGTCAATCCAATAACCTATTTCTCCAAGTACACATACACACAAACACACAAACAAAGCTGTGGGTATAATACGAACACCTTTCCTCCTCATTCCCTTGGGCTTCGTTTCTCTTCATCAAAGGAGTTTCTTCTGATGGAGGAACCATTTGGATTATTCAGATTCAATGTAGCTTTTAGAAGAAAAAAAAGAACCTTTTCGAAATTCCACTTCATGTCAATGCAACGGTGAAATCTACTTCAATGATGAATAATATTAAGTAAAACATCTAATTAAAAAATCTATTTCTTGTTACTGTGAATGGTTTATTTGTTCATTCATTTTGGGTAATTTTACGTTTAATTATTCTTTAAATTTCCTCTATGCAATTCATGCAACTTTGTTTTCCGGTTGACCATCAAGATGTTCGACCACAGCACATTTGCTGACTCCGTGAAATTGAAAGAGCGAGAGCTCTCAGGTCAGACTTGGTCAGGGCGAACGTGACCTGCTTCTGATTCTCGACCTCTTCCGACAAAGTTTCTTTCTCTCTCTCTCTCTCTCTCTCTCTCTCTCTCTCTCTCTCTCTCTCTCCTCAAAATACGAGGTGTTTACATTTGTTCTGCTGTTATACCTGGATGTTATACAAATGTAAGCGCGATGAACGTAGATTTTAAAAGAATATTCAACTTTATCATTTTTCGTGATAGTCTCTTTTTTTCTCACTGTTATTTCTCCTTATTCACTGCTCGTTGAACAGATTTCATTTTTCTTCTTGTTGGCCTATTATCATATTTTGATCGTTTTTTAATAACTATAAATTAATCTTATTTTTTGTCATTCTGAAAATGTGCCTCGTATGGCATTTTGTGATATGCAATTAAACCTGCTTGTTCAGGTGTGCATTGTGATTTCTACCACTAATTGATGGCTGATCACCTTTAGAGACAATAGGCTATAAAGACCAACAGAAAAAAAGAACGATTATTCCGCACGAAATAAAATGCACAGATGGCAACACCTGAGAATGGGAATCTACAATTCCTTTTTTTAACAAATCTAATCCAGAGGTCTTTGTCTATGCAACGCTTTAAAGGGACCATATGTTATTCAAAGTTTTTATAGAACCATTTTAGACTATGATTGATGAATGGTTTCTATATAAATGGGAATTGCTATATTTACATGCTGATGAATAAGCCGATGAGTGTATAAGTGAATCTATACAAACAGACAACGGAGTCATTATTAAGCACTGAAAAATTCTATATCGATCAGTGTATGAATAAAATACAGCATATATTTCTTTATGATTATAGTTGGTGTATATAAATATACATTTGGTTTAGAATACATGCTGCGTAATATTAGTTACTTATTAGGGTAGGACGATTGACAGAGCAAAAAAGATATGAACTGTTGAGCGTAATAATAATGCAATTATTTTATTTTAATTTTTCAGCCACCTCAATATACCTTCTACACATGCACGTATACAGCGAACAGTATGACTAATCATCTCTCTCTCTCTCTCTCTCTCTCTCTCTCAGTAACAGATGTTGCTCTTCTGATTCTCAAGCAAGCAGTCTGCGTTAAGGCCGTTAGCCTGCAAGCCCTGTTTCCCAGCAGAAGTCCACTAGGTATATATATATATATATATATATATATATATATATATATATATATATATACAGTGGTCCCCTCGTATTCGCGCGGGGGATGTACAAGACCCCCCGCGAATAGTTAGAATCCGCGAATGTTTGGAACCCCTATAAAAACGCTAAAAACAGCCTATTTTGTTAGTTAAAACTTAAGAAAAACCACTAAAAATTTTCATACTTGGTTTTTTAATAGTTTTATCACAAAAAATGCATTTATGATGAAATTGATAACAAAAACCAGGAATTTGTGGATATCATAGAAAATACCGCGAATGCGCAATTTTCCGCGAATAAATGCAGGGAAACGTTCCCGAGAGAAATCCGCGAATGTGTGAGTCCGCGAATCCGGAGACGAATATATATTATCCGTTCATTCACAGGAGAGAAAATTCAAAAAGGACACTTACATTGTTACACTCAATTTTCTTTTCTTCTCGACCTCAGCTCCATCGCCATCAACCCCCCCTTCCCCCCCCCCCGGGCCCCCCCCCCCCCCCCCACCCTCTCATCGCCCACCCCCACAACTGCAGCAACGTGTAGCAGAAGACGTGAAATAATCCGATTAAACGAAAGAAAAGAGAAGTTGAAACTTTTTTTATGACCACATCATAAATTATCATGTGAAATTCTCTCTTGTAAGTTGAACACCGAAGCTGGAAGGCTTAATGGGACGGAACGTGCGATTTCGTCGTGCTTTTACGTTCCTGGTTAAGACATTCAGTGCACGTGACCAGTTCCATGCACGTGTGGAAGGGTACGACCATATTTCGTTCCCTCTCCAACCTCCGTTTGATCTGTTATTTGTTAAAGTACGTTTTTATTTCTATTTTTCCTTCCGTGAAGCTGCTTCGTTTTCCACAGAGTATTTTGTGTTAATCTGCATTTTATTAAAAAGTGAAAATAGTTATTGCAGGTCACAGAGAGAGAGGAAAAATAAAAACTATAATCGTCTTATGCATCTGAATCGTCCTGTGTGCACAACATTTGCTGTTATTGCTCGATGCTGTATTGTATCGTCGGCAAATTGAGTTATTAGAGTACAGATGTTCAACTATAGCGCTTATATACTATATATATATATATATATATATATATATATATATATATATATATATATTACAAAATGAAAATAAACATTTATTCTTGCCTAGCTCTTGTTAAGTGAATTATTACATTTCTTCGTTATTGTTTAAAAAAACAGAGAGAGAGAGAGAGAGAGAGAGAGAGAGAGAGAGAGAGAGAGAGAGAGAGAGAGCATATCTCTCAAATCCCTGGTGTAAGTTTTCCAATCAAAATGAGTCCTTATTCAGGACGTTTTATTGAATCTAATTGATTCTGCCGTTTTTTTTTTTTTTTTTTAAATCTTATATTGACATTTCGCTAGAAGCAATATTTGATATCAGCATTTCATTTGTCACATATAGTTTATAAAGCGACTAAGATCTATCAATTTTAGAAATGAAAATCTATCATTTCTCCTACACATCTATACTGAATACTTGCTGTACAAAAACGTTTACAAACACACCGGAATAGGGAATTCATTGAGGTCCCAACCATTAAGAGTTTTCTAAATTATCTATATATTTCCCCAAACGCTTTCCACTGAAAACCTTGAATACGAAAAAGGAAATGAGATGATATCTCCCTCCCCTCCAGGTCACGGTTTCGCAACCCAGGCTACGAGGGCGCCATCTGTCCGACGCCGCGTAACCTCATAGGAATCCTGCAGGATGCAGGCAGGAACAAATTAACGCTCCGTTGCGACTTGGAACTCGGATCCAACACGTCCAGCTTCCTTCATTCGGTCTAAATGGAATCATATAAATAACCTCGCATTCTTGTTATCTTTCTAGTGCTATGAATACTGGCAAGCAGGAATGCTGGAATGGAGCTCTGGAGTACCGGTTCTCAAAGGCTGGAGGGAGGGGGTATAGTGAAGATATACTAGTTATATGATGTCAACAATAACTGGTTCCCAAGATCTTTATATAACCAGCTGAAGTTTTCAGCTTCCAATTATATTAGTCCCATTCCTGAACTTTCTTTCTCTCTCTCTCTCTCTCTCTCGCTCTCTCTCTCTCTCTCTCTCTCTCTCTCTCTCTCATGCAGAAAAGTGAAGACTACAGAGTAAAATAACAAATAAAGATGAAGAAACAAAGATAAATAGACACAAATAAAAAATAACAATACAAATACAGAACAAAATAGTATAAAAGTTTCGCTAAAACTTGATGACAAATGCTGTCGACAGAGCTACTGGGAGGCAATGCTACAGGTCCCAGATACCAGGTAGAGCAACAACCTGGTATTTCAACCTGGTATTTTAAATTAGTATGCGGCTAATTCGCAAAGCAAGTACATTTATAATATAGCACCATAACCGCGCAAAGATTCCATCCTAATACCTAGACAATCTACCGTCAAGACACCGGAAGCGGTTGCTACTGACAAGTAGCCAGGGTACCATATGAAATCGGACGCACTGTTGACTGGTACACTGCCAAGCCATGCTAATGAAACTTTCAGTCCCATTTGCCACAGAAATGGTTCTTGGGATAGAAAGTGATAATGGTGCTGTCTTCAATTCCCTTTTGTTTGACACCATTTTCCCGAATAAACAGATCGTAGGGAATAATGAAAGGCAACAGACAAACAGACTGACAAATGAAATGACTCTTACTTTTCAATGGATTAGATTCGTATTCGGCGAGAGAGAGAGAGAGAGAGAGAGAGAGAGGAGAGGAGAAGAGAGAGAGAGAGAGAAATAATATTACTCATTTAGTATAATCATACGCTAACATCTAAGGCCTAATCCTTAGCGCTTTCAACGACCATTCTAATTCATAAAATAGCAAGAAATTTATCGTTCAAATTCGTAAGTAAAAGTTCAAATTCGTAAGTAAAAAAAAAAAATATGTAATTAATTAAAAAACACCCATTTATTTTATTTATTTTATTTCCTAGCATTCGTGCAAATGCTTTTACAAACACACAAGAATAAATTGATACTTCACTCCCTCTGAAGAATCCATTAGTGCTCTCATCCTCTCTCTCTCTCTCTCTCTCTCCTCTCTCTCTCTCTCTCTCTCTCTCTCGTCTCTCTCTCTCCATCAACTTCCACTTCATTCGAGTCTGAATAGAGTCATATCAGTAACCGGTATTTGGCGTTTGGCTCCACGAAGAATTACGGCTGGGGAAAGAAGAAAGGAAGGTAGGAACTGAGCTTAGAGGGATGAAATGAGGGAGGTGAGGAGAAAGGAAAGGAGAAGGTGGAGGGAAAGGTGAAGGAGAGGGATGGAGGAGGGCATAGGCGAGAGAGGAGGGGAGCTTTAACTGAAAGTTGTTTTCTAGATTATATTATTATTATTATTATTATTATTAATTAATTAATTAATTAATTGCTGATACAGCTTTTAGTACGCTTAACCATATCATATCTATTCTTGACATGAGCCTTTTTACTTTTTTGGGGATAAAATTGTTTTTCAACATATAATTCTACAAATAAATGTGAGAAAGTATTTATTTATTAAGAGTGCATGCATTAAGTGAATGTTTTTTAAGTTTATGTCAGTTACTACAGTCAATGCAACGCTGACTACGTAACCAATTAACAAAAAAAATATTCGTTGTTTATTGTGGTCCTGACATTCACTAGATTTCAGTTAAAATAACGCATAAATATTCTGTTAAAAATAACGCAAAAGTCCATTTAAAATAACGCACAAATTTCATTTAAAATAACGCATACATATCTGAAATGAAATAACCCAAAAATTTCATTTAAAATAGCTTATAAACTTAAGTTTAAAATAGGGCACAGATTTCTGTAAAAATACCGCAAAAAATTTTATTTAAAATAGCACACAGATTTCTGATAAAATACCCAAAAATTTAATTTAAAATAGCGCATAGATTTCTGTTAAATTACGGCATAAATTTCATTTAAAATAGCGCATAGATTTCTGTTAAAATAACGCTGAGATATCATTGAAAATAACGCAGATATTTGATTGAAAATAACGCATAATTTTATTTACAATGGCGCAAAAGATTTCTGTTTAAAAAAAACGCAGAGATATCATGAAAATACCGCAGATATTTAAATGAAAATAACGCATAATTTTATTTACAATGGCGCAAAGATTTCTGTTTAAAAAACGCAGAGATTTCATTGAAAATAACGCATAATTTCAGTTAATATAACGCATAGAAACAATTTACAATAAAGCATAGATTTTCATTTTAAAATAACGCATAGAAATACCTTGCAATAACGCTTAGATTTCATTAACAATAACGCATAGTTTTCTCCTCACGAGGAATTCCCCGATTCTCACAGCGAGGACTCTCCGTGAGGAATCTCCGACGTCATGATCCTCTGATCTCGCTGGAATGAAGTCTCAGTCTCCACTCAAGTGAAGGATGTCCTTTGGATGTCCTACAAATATCCTGGCAATCCCTTCATCCTGATAACAGGGTGAAGTCAGTGAAGGATAATCTGAGGACTTTCCACATTCATCCTTCACTTAAAGATGCAGAAATATCTTTTGTGGATGTGTAACAGAGAAATCTCTCTCTCTCTCTCTCTCTCTCTCTCTCTCTCTCTCTCTCGTAGATATTCCAGCTCGCCGTTCTGGATATCCCATTTTGTAGCGTCCGAGGACTTTTCCAGGCCTCGCGTTCCAGGAACATCGTTCTTAACCGAAAGCGAAATATTCCATTAACCATGACGAAGGAGGAGTTTCTCGCGATTAGCCATCAAGGCGGAGGAGTTGGGCGTCAAAGACTTCTACTATGACTGGAAAAACTTTCGCCCGAGTTTGAAGTTTTAACGACATTCAAGTCATATCGAGTTGAAATATGAGAAAGGAAGAGATATAGAAGGTACTGACGTTGAAATATATATATATATATATATATATATATATATATATATATATATATATATATAAATATATATATAACATAATAGCTGTATCTAAACTTTTGCGTGTTTTATCATGTAGTTATTGACGGTGAATTCCATACAGACTTTGTATTGAAGGCGAATTCAGTGTAACTGATATTATATTTAATCTGTAAACTAAATCAAACTGTTTGCTGGGCAGAAATGAGAATATTCCCACACACAGAGTAGCTTAGAGGCTGTAAG
Source organism: Macrobrachium nipponense (assembly GCF_015104395.2). Lineage (NCBI taxonomy): Eukaryota > Metazoa > Arthropoda > Malacostraca > Decapoda > Palaemonidae > Macrobrachium > Macrobrachium nipponense. The sequence continues at coordinate 14,474,224 of NC_087215.1, read as the reverse complement.
GTAATTTAAACTGTCATTTCTATTACATTTCCTGAAGTTTCCCCCAAAGAGGGATTCCATGACGGAAAGTGGTGAGGCTGTCATCACTTCTTCCCCAACCTCAACCCTTTGAAATGAAATTGGCATTTAATTTCGGAGCAATGTTGATTGGCAAGAAGTGCAATACTGCTCCCAATCTATTGAACTCTGAAGTTGTAAAGCTACTTCAAAATAATGGGAATTTTATTCCACAGAATACACATCAAGGTATAAACATGAGTATTATCTACAAAGAAGAAAAATCTTAATTAGCTAAAGAAAATACATGCGCACCTGTTCACAGAAATATCCACTTCTCTCCCTTAAGCCTAATATTTTTCTTTTTTTTTTAGCAATTAGTCCACTGAAGGAAAATATCCTCTTCTAAGACTGATAACTTTTCTAAGATTTAACACGACATGATGTTTGCATATTAAAAAATCTCCATATTATTGTGTTTGCTATTCGAAAATAATTCTTAAATTTATTTTTGCCTCAATAAATTCATGACCTGATCACGGGGACAAAAACACTCTTCATTTCTGATCTTGACCAAATGACCTGACAGTCACTGAAACGAAGAGCTATATACATCCCGATATTTATGCAATCACACAAAATAACACATTTCATAACAGAGTCATTCATAAAACGTGCTCCATCAGCGCTGATTAGTGATGACTACACAGCTCAGAGGCCGTTGATTATTTAATGGATCACAGAAACGATCCAGTGTTTTAAATGTATTCGTTTTTCGAAATGTATTAATTTTTCCAGCGATGATTAGTTCACAGAAAACGGGACCTTTCGTCCCTGACGGTTTCAGTCAAAATGCGTCAATTTGCGACTGAATGTTCCGCGGAAAACGTGAGATTCATTATCGTGCATCAGCCATGCACGGTTCGATATCTAATCGTGCATTTTTCATGAATGGTATCGGGCAGCTTATGGAGATGTGAAGTCGAAAGCATAATTATTTTTGTTTATGTCACTCTATAGGGGAAGGGGGTTTTTACATTCAACTTGTTGGTTTGCAGAGTTCAGCAGTTCACACCAGGAGTCTTATATTCTTTAACTACTTCATTATAATTATCCATCTTTCAAGGACGGTGAGCTTTAACAATATTAACTACATTTATTCCGTTAGATTGATTTAAAAAAGGAAGCGACGAAAAAATAAAAAAAACTCGAGAGTGTACGGAGACAAGTTTCCTGTCCACAGAAGAGAAACGCGTTGTTGACGCTTTCTCCTACATTCCTCCTCACAGCGAGAAAATATGGCAGTGTTTGTTTCCTGCGTCTCAAAGGAAGAGGTGGATGGCGGAATGACGACCCCATACCTCGCCCTAAATATTGTTCTCGAAGAGACCGGGAAGTCGCCCGCATTGCTTGCAAGAAAGTTACATTCATGTTGGAGTCTTGGGTAACAAGAGGAACCGGGTCACGCTCACGCAAATGGCCAATTCAGAGAGAAATGATGAGTGGAAAGAGTAACTGGCAACTCTCGTCGGGAGGGTTCTTCCCAGAGCCATCTATCTTCTGCTGCAGGAACTAAGATGGTACCCCTTTTGTTAAGGTAATGTATGTTTTTCGTAGGTATAATAAAGCTTAAATTAGGAATTACAACGAGTTGTTTTTGAACACTGACCGGATGAAGATATAAATTGTATTTTCGATATTTGTAAGGAATCTAAAAATGCTTGTTTGAGTCCTAATCTTATGCAAAGGTGAAGAGCATCCTGTGAATTCTGACCATGAATTCTAATTTCTTCTACAAATTTATGTGAATTTTGTTCACTGCATTCTAATTATCAAGTTTCAGCCTGTAGTAGTCTTTATGACATTTTATACTACATAAAAAAAACAAGTGGTTACATTTTATTCTGAAATAGTATTTATAGCGTTTTGTAACTAAAACTGTGGGTAAATGATATACTAAACAATGTAATAAAAATTTTGCTCACTAAAAGTGTTTCAATTGTTCTGTTTTTTCAAAAACTCTTTAAAACATTTTGCTACTCAAATAATGGCATGCCTTACTAAGAGCGTTATGACATACTGTAATGAAAGTAAACCACTTAATCATAATGAATAACAAGCATCTTCTACAAGACGCAAAAGGTAAGCAAAGCAACTTCACTTCGCATCCACTCTAGGCAGCCAGTGGCTTCCTATCCACCCGGGAGGGAGGGGAGGAGCCACCAATTAGTTTCTCTTCTGAAGTTGCAGAGGAAAGACTCATCTCCTCAGAAATAGAGAAACAAAGGACGCGACTTTACAGGAGACAAACTTTCGCTTCCTCCCAAGTTTGCATAAGCTGCCTGATCACCCCAATTCTGAGGGGTGGGTGGTTGTTGGGAAGGAGGGAGGGGGGTTGGGAAGGAAGAAGATAGAGGGGGAAGGAATCTTTGCTTTAATTCTCTACCATTCTCTACCGAGGTGTTATCAGCCGAAGAATTTGAAATGTAGGGGTTCACTGTATGTATATGTATATATGTTTGTGTGTATCTAAGCCTGTAGTACTTTCCCCTAGCTGAGGAGCAAGAGCAAGACAATCAACCCAAGAAGTAGAAGGAAAGTAGATATTGTACTGAAAAAGGGACATGTCTCAGCGACTGAGGTTAAGACTTCAAGAGACATTAAGGGGTCGAATAATACCGCTCTCTCTCAAATCAATACCATTGAATCCTTTCCTGGCGAAATCAGTACTAGAGCACATAAAACATATCGTATATTAAGAGAATTATTGTAAGAAAGAATGTCAAATAGCAAAAGGAAGAAGAGAATGTGTCCTCAACCTACAAAAACAACCTGACAAAAATATCCTTTTATCCTCCAATCTTTTAAAAAACAAGTAAATAGCCAGAACAAAAGGTGACCATCTCCAGTTCCAGCAGCAGACGACAGATGGCTCTGAGCTGAATTATCTTGACAGGAGGGTGCCAGTTAAACTTCCAACTCATAATCGTCCATGGTCTTGGAATTGTCCATTTGCATGAACCTGGACCTGTTGTTCCTCTTGTTACTGAAGACCCAAGTACGACCTTATTTGCGGGCAAGCAGGCAAGCAGGGTGAACTACTTCCCGGCCCCTCGAAAAAAAAATAATATTGTCGACGATGACGACCTTGACAGTTAGGGAGAGGTGATGAGGTCGTCGTTTCGACATCCACAGCTTCCTTTGAAACCCCAGGAAACAAACACCGCCATATTTTCTAGCTTTGAGAAGCCTGAGTCAACAAGGCGTTTGACTTCTGTGTGGTGGAAACTTGTCTCTTCTTATGTTCTCGTTTTTTATTGTCACTCTTTCCTCTTTACTTATTATTATAATGAAAGGAATGAATCATGAAGTTCCTGAGAAAACTATTCTTTACAGAGAGAGAGAGAGAGAGAGAGAGAGAGAGAGAGCGAGCTTGCTTCTAACGGAAATAAGATCCCTATTCCACATATGACATTCCATTAGGCCTACTGAACACAGGGCAAACTTTATCTTTTCTGTCTCTCTTATCCCGTCAGGAGCAGAGGACTAAGATGGTTCCTGTCAGAAGTCAAGAAGGGAAATATTGATGCTTGCTAAATGGTAGTTGAATTACAAAACGAATAAGAGAAAGAGGAGGAGTTGACTTATTCAAGCTCCAGATATCAGAAAAGGAGGAACAAAACACAAGAATGAAGTAGTAAGGTAAAGAATGAGATTGCAGACGAAGAAAGAAACATACAAAAAAGGTATGAGAGATGCCCCAACTCCTCTGAACAGTATATACATAATTTCTTTTGCTAATGGCACTTCGCTCTTCTGTGATTGCTACTCTACTATCTCATCTCTCTCTCTCCGCTCTCTCTCTCGCTCTCTCTCTCTCTCTCTCTCTCTCTCTCTCTCAATATATATATATATATATATATATATTATATAGATATATATATATATATATATATATATATATATATAGATTAAATTTAAACACAATTAATAGTTAGATAGCCATAGATTCAGAGACTTCATATTCTAACATTTAAATCTGGAGCCTAATAATTTAACGAACAATTTCTCATTTTTGTGAATCATCAACTCAAACCAAACATCTAATAAAATCTGGGAACTTTTCAGTGGACCAACAAACGAACAATTATTTAATCTGACAAAAGAATAATAAAAATTCAACTGAGTTCTCTGGACTAACTGACGAAAAAAAAAAAAAAAAAAAAAGGAAGTCAATTCTAAAAACGAAAAATCATATAAAAATTTGGCAACATTCCACTGGATCAATCAACCATAAATGAGATCAAATGTATTCAAAAAAATAAATAAATAAATAACTAAAACTATTTTTAAAAGGGTTCAGCAAGTATACAGAAAAGTCTCGCATTTTCCTTTGCAATTCAAACTTGAGCCTTATATCGGAATAAATCCTGTTGTGATGCAACCACTCGGCAGCAAACGGTCCGAAATTATACCGAAGGGAAACTTCGCAGCGCCAACTTCTCCTCCTGAAGGACGGCTGGAATCTCTGCTTAATATTCAGGATTTACGGCAGGATTCTGCTCCGAATCCTGAGCCCTTGAACCGCTTCCGGATTTGCGAATAATCCCGGGACGCCCTTGTGGAAACACGCTTCCACAAACAAAGCTCTCTTGGTAATTCGTGTCTTCGTAAGTTCTGGTTTTAATGCCAAAGGGAAATGTTCTTCGTGAATTTTAATGCCTCTTTTAACTTTGTTTGGCCTTTATTTCAACTTTAAATCACCTGAACAAGCAATGATTTTGTTGTTTAATATGGAATACCATTCTCATGCAACTACTACAGGCCAGATTATGTTTAATCTCATTCATTCACTTCCGTTAAAAAGACAAAGCTCCCTTTTTAGTTCTTATTACCTCACTTATCAATTTAGCCTCTATTCATCACTATGAGCTTTTGATAAAATACATTTACATTTACGAGTAAATAAATGAACTTGCAATTCAGGTGAATATTATCAAAGCGAGAGAACTACATAATCTGGGATTTGTTTCTCAGGAAACGACAAGGGTTTTTATTTCAGAAGATAATACACTTTTCCTAGTAAAAGTGTTAATGAATCAATTGACAAGAAATATTTTGTTGACTATACATAACGTGACTTATTTCTGATGATTAAAAGAGAGATTGTAGAAAAAAAAAAAAGAGAGAGAAAAAAAAGAGGCCTTCTCTCTTGTAAATTCTTTATGTGGGTGCCGACGGCGGCGGCCATCCAAGTACCATTACAGACTCTAATCATGTCTTAAACAGGGAAAATGCACAAAAAAGAAAAAAAAAAGTGGAAGATAAGAAACAGATTTTACCTTGCGAAATAAATAAGGAAAACCGAAGCAATAAGAACTTGAAAATCTACCATAACTATTTAAATTTTATATAAAAAGTTATTGGTTTTTGAAAGAAAAATGAATCAGTCAAATTAGGATCTTAATCTCCTGAAGAAGTCACTGAAGAGTTCTCACTGGTATGAGAAGACACGAGAGAAAATTAGTAAGTAGAAATACCTTGAGAATGAGCACACAAAAAAGATACCCCTTGGAAGAGAGTATTACAATGCAAGTCAATATCTCTGGCTTTAACCTTTAGCAATTCAAGATGCAATTATAACAAGAAAAGAACCACAATGCACTGTTAAACGCTTTACATTCCTCAGAACCACAATGTAAAACCTTATTCACATTAACTATGCACACGTTCCAGTTCCCAATGCTACCCATTCTTTCTGTGTTCATCATTCTCTGCTCCATTTAAACTTGACGTGGAAATTTTTCACGACCTCCGACTTGGAAGGAATTCCTTCACTTTCGAATCTATCAGGAGTCTGATTCCTTCGCCCTGATGGCAAATGGCGACAGATCCTTCCTTCATCAAGTCTAATGGAATCGTTCAAGACGCATTTCCACCCACGCTCAAGGAAGGAGGCATTTAACTTCTTTCTTATCTCGACGAGAGAGATAGAGAGAGAGGAGAGAGAGAGGAGAGAGAGAGGAGAGAGGAGAGAAGAGAGACCTACTAAAGGTATTTTTTACGAATTACATTTCATACGAAGAGGAAGTTATTACTGGAATATAAATGATCATCAAAGAGCCCATGATTATTCTGTAAATATGAATTCCACACAGCGTATTTGTATCAGGGCGACAACACAATGAACGTTATTAAAGATGGCGATGGTTTCGTATAAGTATTTGGGAATAAAAATAGTCTACGAGGCAAGAAGGTCGGCTTAGACTATAAGGCCTAAAGTAAATAAGGTAAGTATTATGTGTGGAACAGTAAGGTGGAAATGTTTGCAAGGATTGTTTGAACCAACTCTCCCTTACGGAAGTGAAGTATGGATGTCCGATGCCAATGACAGAAGACAGGGTGAAGCTGTCGAGATGAAAGGCGATCATCTGGAACTTGCATTCTTGTGTCAGCAATTTCGGAGCTGCGTCTTGCAAATGTTCGGGGTCATTCAAGGTTACATTTTAAGGTTAATCATGAATAAAATAAGGTCATTTAAGACCACAAAAGAATACACGAGGATCATATTAAGTTCCCTCCATCATCCTAGGCCCAGTTCCAGGAGTCTCATGCGGCATTCCTTCCTGGAACAAAGCAATCTGGACACTCAACTATTTATATGATTCCATTTAAGACCCAAATGAGCTGGACTTTATGGAGGCACCAGATGCGAGTGAATTCCTGTCCCGCCGAGAATTTATTCCTGTGGTTCTTTGGGTCGTTCCGCCCGTTTTTGGGGAATTTATTCTCGTTTTTATAGAAGTCTAAATTAAACGGCTTTGGAATTTTTTTTGAGAGAGATAAATATGTATGGGATTTGAGATGTTTCATGCGTTTGTGAAAAATTCCTTCGTCTTCGTTTGTTGCGTGGTTATTATGGTGTTTTTGGCAAGAGCCCGTGCTGGCATTAGGTAACCTTCATCCCTTAACAGGAAAAAATTACAATCAATATGATGCAAAAGATTATGGGATACTTGTGTGACAAACTGAGTGACTAAGAGAAGAATTCCAAGGAGAGAGAGAGAGAGAGAGAGAGAGAGAGAGAGAGAGAGAAGAGAGAGAGAGAGAGAGAGAGTCCTAAAGGAATGCTGTACTTCCACGTAAGAAGCCAAGAATGGACGTAGAGAAATGTCCAGGTTATTGGGCTAATTCTCCTGGCAAAAGGTGATCTATCTCGGGACGTGGCCTTTGTCAGGATATAGTAATTAAGCGCTCTACATCAAAGACTCCAGGAGCCCTGCCCCTCCTGAGGCAGGAAGTCTCATCCGGAGTGAGGAGAAGGCTCCCCTCGGAGGAACTCACACAGTTTGTAGACTGTTCTAAAAAAAAAAGGGATGTGACATTTCATTAAATAACTGAGTTAGAATCAAAGCACAGTAACTCATATATAAGAGAAAAGCATGCTTGCAATCATTATTTTCTTTTCCGTAAGGATTAACAAATACCTATAAAAAAAAACGAGAAATCCAAAGAATTACTTTGGTAATTCTTAGAGGATTTTTCCAATCTAAGACGAAAACAGAAAATTGAGTAAAGGCTTCTCCTTAAAAGTTCATTAAAAGTAAAATGAAACCTTATTTCTAAAGAACTGATTGACCCATCGGTAAAAAAACGCAGGTTATCTTATGTGTGTTTGTGTTAATTATTCCCAAGTTCATTTGAAAGTTAACGGTCAATTTAATACGATGTTGGACAAACGGTTTGCAAAACTTTATCGTTAGTTGGTTCCGAAAAAGAAAATAACGTTTCTATGTTGCAGAAAAAACACCAAATCGAAGAAAAATAGCAATAATTTATAATAATTCACTTATATGTTAAAATGATTAAATCGGTCAATAAAAAGATTAAGTCTGTGTTATTTGGGTTCTTTTGTGTTTTAATGAAGAGACTAGGAAACCAAAAAACTGATTTAAATCAATGTTTCTTATTCAATACCGAACTAAGAGCTTCGGGAGTAAATAATTTATATGATTCTGTTAAAATTCAGATCTGTAAAATTCCAGTCTACGTAACTCTTTCTGTAAAACTCATTCCATAGCCAACTCATGACGTCATACGGCTTTGTCGTGACAATTGAATCCAAATATAACATAGCTAAAAGTAAGTCGTATTCAACTTTGCCAATTTACTGACACAAGCCAATTTATATCTTCTCATAATCTCCGTTAAGAAGAAACACAAAATTAATCTACATGCAAATAAGAGAGAGAGAGCGAGTATTTCTGTTTGAATTAACATTTGTCGAAATAATTTATTCCATACCATCACATTAAAAGGGTTTGCAATCAATTGATTTCGGTTCAATGACGAGACATCCCCGAAGGATAGATGCAGGGAATAGTTTCTTTCGGTCATGAAGTTTGAAAGAACCTGAAGTCATGTCAACAGTGCACCGCATTCATTCGAAAGTTTTATTAGCGAGTTCACACTGTTGGGAAAAAAGTGGACGTGATTGAGCACATTAAGCTGAATCAATCCTTGACCTCCTGTGACCTTTTCTAGCGAAAGGTCATCATCACAGGACTCATCGATCACTCAGCCGGAAGTGAGGGAGAGAACGGGAATTCTAACAGCTACTGTAGGTCACAAGGTCATCATGAACAAACGAGCTGCGCATTCTTTCAGAGTAATGAATATTTAGTAAGAGACTTTTAGCAGTTGTAATTAATCTCAAGTCATGATCACCAACTAAGAGTAGGTGTACTTTTTTACTATGAATCCCAGTTATTAATACCCTGAAGGTATTCATTTTACTTTGAATTAAAGCAATAAAGCCAAAAATTAATAGGTTATTTTTTATGTTCTTTATTTCTGAGGCCATTTCCCTTTATAACGAAAAATCCCAAAAATTGTTTGAAAAAAAAAAAATCATAATTTAAAAATCCTTCCAAGACATATCAAAGGGTAATTAATTCCCTGATCGATTAATGTCATAAAATTAATTCACGTCTCTTTAAGACTCACGTCGCTCGACACCGATATCGCAGGGAGAGAGAGAGAGAGAGAGAGAGAGAGAGAGAGAGAGAGAGAGAGAGAGAGAGAGAGAGAGAGAGAGTCTTTCGTGGGATAAACGAAAATATGTCAGCCTTCAATTTCAATGTTTTTTTTTTAAACATGAAAGCAAGTGAATCACTATCAACTAGACATATTAAGAATAATAATAATAATAATAATAATAATAATAATAATAATAATAATAATAATAATAATAATAATAATAAGAGAGTGGCAATTTATTGACTACATTTAAGCAATGTCGAAAATGAACTGACTGAAACCAGAAAGTCAAGCGCTGGATAAATAAAGAACAAGTGTGCTATAATAAGTAACAGCAACAACAAACAACAAGCAACAACCGAAACAACAGCTAACAACAATACTTACAGAAAATTGAATACATTCAAACTCATTCGGGGTACTGCAAGCAAATTCCCACCAACAACAAGAACTTCCTTCAATGAACCTCCACCCTCAGCCCTCAGCCGACCAGTGTTTAATAAACAAGATTATTCCGAATAAGTTGTTATTTTCAGGTATCCATTTGGATTCACACTTGGAATTTATCGGAGATTCCAGATATGAAGGAATTCCACAACTCTCATAAAGTGTGATGCATTCCTTTGGTGTCTGTGGGTGACCTTTGTGTTGCTGATCAAAGGTAACATGGTGAAACAAATATTAATATACGGGATTGGACACAATCACATACGAGAAATTGTAGGTTTCCCAAAGGGGAAGAGGAACTTCTCTCTCTCTAATCTGTCTCTCTCTCTCTCTCTCTATCTCCCACACACATATATATAATATACACAGAAGCACACACACACACACTCTCTCTCTCTCTCTCTCTCTCTCTCTGACTCGGCGAACACATGACGCCTCTCAGTGAAAATGAATGGAAAGAGAGAGAGAGAGAGAGAGAGAGAGAGAGAGACCTTCGTTGAAAACACAAGGCGTTTTTCTTGCCTCTGCTACGTCGTCTCTTGGAGCTGAGAGAGAGAGAGAGAGAGAGAGAGAGAGAGAGAGAGAGAGAGAGAGAGAGAGAGAGAGAGAAGGGAATTCCATGGTTGCATATCTTGATTTTTTACGAATGGAAAGTGTGTGTAAGAGAGAGATGAGAGAGAGAGAGAGAGAGAGAGAGAGAGAGAGAGAGAGAGAAATATTTTAACAAATGAAGGCTACAAAGAAAGATCGAGAGAAAGAAAACCGAGTACAGAAAAAGAGGATAACTGCGTATAGAGAGAGAGAGAGAGAGGAGAGAGAGAGAGAGAGAGAGAGAGAGAGAACTGCATTTTCATGCTTGCCTGTAAAGAACGGACGAGAAAAAAGCTTCATGTAACCACCCCTTGATCCTGTGAGAGGAGGTCATCTTGAGGAATTATGTCTTGCGTCCAGATAAAGTGATTACCGCGATGCATCAGAGCATCTTAGAGCGAATTTCATCTCGAGACTTGAGTCTGTCTTCCAGAGAGAGAGAGAGAGATATAATTGCTCTTTCCTGAATAAAGCACAAAGGAAAAATTGCCTTTTCATGAGAGCTCGTGAAGAACAGCTGTGGAAAATGGCGCGCGCAATTCGTCCGATCTTCTTACGAGAGGTTATCCTTCAGGGATTTTTCTTTCTTTTACTTATCCTCCAAGGAATTAGGTCTTGGTCCAGATAAAGTGATGACCGCAATGCATCACAGTATCCAAGAGTCATTCTCCTCTCGGGCCTGGAGAAAAATCTTTCGGTGACTAAAAGAAAAAAAAACTAAAGATTTTCCCCCAAATAAAATATATATAAAAGTAAATAAGGAGAAAGGTTTCTGAGCAAAAAGGGCACAGCACTGTTGGTGAATTAAGATCTCACATAGCCTCCACTTCCATCCCCATCCCCAAGCACCCAAAATCTCATGAAATAAATCAAGTCGAATGAAAAGTTATTCAAATAAACCTTATGAGCAATAATGCCAGAAAAGTTGTCCCAAACCTAAATAAAAGCCTTCATAGCACCAACCTCGGCCACGCCCACCAACCAGAGCACACCCCCCTAGAAAAAAAACAAAAAAATAATAAAAACTAAAAAACAGAGAAATGAACTCATCCAGCTTGCTCAGATGGATTAACAAAAATGAAGATAACATCCTTTACAATCCAGTTACTGACCTGCGACACCTATTATGTACAGAATGCCATATGGACTTTTAATGAACTTTATTTATTTTTTCTTACTATAGTTTTGAATTTTGGTGGAGGGGGTTATACCCGACACGTGCACATTAGACCGAAGTATGGTAAAGCATTGAAGTTAAAAGAACCTTTGTGTGGACCTCTGGACTCTGTTACTGAAGTTTTTGAGATACCTTACTCCTGTTCTAGGCGTTTGTTCTCTTTACCAAATGACATTTTCAATTAAAATTAATAATTACATCTTTTACAGTGCATACCATGGAGTCAGGGTTTTGTTTGAATATCTAAAGACACTATAGGAGATCATCCACTATTTCGTATCATAAAGAAATCTCATTGCACAAAAGTAGGTTGAATTTCATGTGTATATTTTAAATGGAAGCAGCGACACACGCACACACAAACAAACACCCACACCCTGACACCAACCTCAACCACGCATGCGCAAACGCCAGAAAAAATATGGCGCATCTAAGTGAAAATAATTTGAGGCTCTACAGAGAGAAAAGAGACACGTAGCTCTACAATGTCCACATATGAATGCATGTCTCCTGAATACGGCGCAGTGGACAGAGAGTGAGAGAGAGAGAGAGAGAGAGAGAAGAGAGAGAGAGGCCAGATAGATGGCCTCGTTGTCTCACATATCAAAACACAGCTGATGTACATCTGTCGTAACAAGAATGAGAACCCATTCAGTCCCTTGCCCATACGAGAGAGAGAGAGAGAGAGAGAGAGAGAGAGAGAGAGAGAGATATTCCCAGCGACCCTTGTACCACTCAAAAGAAAAATCAAGCTTTATTTTTTCTTTGTTCAGTAATTTTTGCCTTTTGCAAAGGACTCATGTTCGTTCAGCAGGTGTCAAAAAAACTCTTAATTAAAAACTGTTTTGTGATTCTAAATCCACCGTCTAAAACGAAGAAGACGAAGAATACCAAAAAGGCACAGAAGGAAATCAAAATGTTTGACAATAATTATGAAAACCAAAAAAGAAAAAGGATAAGTAAACGTCAGATATTAATAATTACTTTCATAACTCGGTTTTTGTAGAATATTCCTCTCAGGGGATAATAAAAACGAACTTCAAATACGCAGCAGTTTACGTGCATTTGAATATGATTGGTTGCTGAGCGTAAATTGTATTTATAGAGAAACAAAGTTGTTTTAGAAATGACTAGACAAGCTACTTGGATATATGGAAAAGATTGTGCTAATAAAAATGTTAAACTAATGTGGGGGGTAAAGATCAACTAAGACGAATATTAAACCAGAGGAGGACGGAACACAAAGGATGAAATACACAGAGGAACATAATCATATAACTGACGTTAACTTTCCCCTCAGGGATTCATTGGCAGATGACCAGATGAAGGGGACACGAGAAAGTGAATTAAACGAAGAACTTGAGAGAGAGAGAGAGAGAGAGAGAGAGAGAGAGAGAGAGAGAGAGAGAGTTCGCGATTGCTTGAGACCTGAACATGGGAAAGTGAATGAAATGAAGACCACATTGCTCTATGAGTGTTGCTGTTCATTTTATTTCAGACACTGCCTTAGTAGTGTACTGTCATTATTAAATCTCAAAACAATATCAGTGAAATCTTATCAAGTTTTGTTTCGTTTATATGCATACTATATATATATATATATATATATATATATATATATATAGTATATATATATATATATATATATATATATATATATATATATATATATATATATATATATATGAATTTTTATCACGTGTCCTTTAATATCATCTGCTCTACCTCGGAATTCATTTACTTTCGCATATGTGACACAAGGGGAATTTTTTTTTATTTAATAACAAATTTCGTCCTCTCGTGGATTCGAACCAGCGGACAGAGGAGGAATCAGGACCTCAATGACATTTCTAGATATAACAAACCGTAATCTAATGACGTCAATAATAAAATGCAAACAGTAAACATTCCCTTTAACCATGCTTTCCTTCCAGTCTCTAGATACCTTGTGGGCATACTAATCTAAATAAAGAATGGTACTAATGGTCGGATATATCACGAAAAAAAAATAAAAAAAACTTAATTAATAGCCGCGTTATTTCAAAATCGGAAACTCATCAGGACCACATAAAATTCGACCTGGGGCCCCAGTCAGTTACCAAGCACTGACGGAGGCTTCATGGATGAGTCATCAAGCAGGAATTCAGATTTTCTCGTTGAAAATCAGGGTTTTCATGAGACTTAAAAAAAGTAATATGGACCTTACAGACCTTACAGACTTACATCTTGTTCGGGTTGCCCCAGGTCCCTCAGTGTGAGGCACCTCTAATGTCTACCAGAGAGTTGCTAGTACATCTTCCGGTATATTTTGCATCTTCCAATCTTGGATGGTCTGGGATGCAGTTTAGATATTTGTCGAGCTTATTCTTAAACACATCTACGCTCCACTCCTGATATATTCCTCAATGAGCTGGCAACGCACTGAAATAGACGCTGCCATTATCGATGGTGGTGCGTAGTGGATTAATGTCCTGTGCTTTCCTATTTTTCCTGGTATAGTTTTGGGCACTATTAATCTACCTCTGCTTGCTCTTTCTGATATTTTTTAGTTCCATGATATTTTCTGCTATTCCTTCTATCTGTTTCCATGCCTGAATTATCATGTAGCGTTCTCTTCTCCTTTCTAGACTATATAATTTTAAAGATTGTAGTCTTTCCCAGTAGTCAAGGTCTTTAACTTCTTCTATTCTAGCTGTAAAGGACCTTTGTACACTCTCTATTTGTGCAATATCCTTTTGATAGTGTGGGTACCATATCATATTGCAATATTCAACTGGACTACGAACATATGTTTTATAAAGCATAATCATGTGTTCAGCTTTCTTGTTTGAAGTGCCGTAACAACATTCCCATTTTTGCTTTACATTTTGCCAACAGAGTTGCTATTTGATCATTGCATAACATGTTCCTATTCATCATCACACCAAGGTCTTTAACTGCTTCCTTATTTGTGATTGTCTCATTATTAGGTCCTTATATGCATATAGCTTTCTTTCTCTGTCTCCATAATTTATTGATTCAAATTTATCAGAGTTAAATACCATCCTATTTACCTCTGCCAATCATATACTTTGTTAAGGTCTCTTTGTAGAGCGTTCCTATCTTCATCACAAGTAATTTCTCTACTTATTCTTGTGTCATCTGCGAAAACTACTCACTACCGAATCCTTAACATTATTGTCTATGTCTTCAATCATAATAACAAACAATATTGCAGCTAACACCGTACCTTGCGGCACACCGGATATTACCTTGGCTTCATCCGATTTCTCGTCGTTTGCAATAACTATCTGTTTTCTGTTGTGTAAAAATTCTTTTAACCATCTTCCTACTTTATCCACGATATTTGTGTTTTCTAATTTTCTTCGCTAATATATTATGGTCTACTTTATCAAAAGCTTTTGCAAAGTCTACATAAACCACATCTGTTTCATTTCCGCTTTTCATATTTTTGAATATGTTCTCACGGTGGACTAACAGTTGGGTTTGTGTACTTTTCCGGGTACAAAACCATGTTGTCCTTTATTAAACAAATTATTTTTTATTAAATGTTTCATAATATTTTTCTTCATTACCCTTTCATACACTTTCATAATAGTGATGTTAGACTCACAGGCCTATAATTACTTGCCTCTAGTCTTGATCCACTTTTGAAAGTAGGGGTAATATATGCTAATTGGGCTCATCATAAATCTTGCCTGTATTTACACTTTGTCTTAATAATATTGCAAGTGGCTTTGCGATAGAATGAACTACTTTCTTTAACAAAATAGCAGGAATTCCATCAGGCCCTGCAGCAGCTCCATTTTTAATTTCATTAATAGCCTGCACAATATCAGCTTCATTAATATCTATGTTCAGCTAAATATTCACTATTTTCATCCCTTACTTCTATATCATTATCTTCATTATCTATTCTAGGGGTGAATTCTCTCTTATTTATCGTTCTGCCAGTATGTTTTTGCAAATTTTTCCTTTTTTTCATTCGTTAATCTCCCTTCAATTCTCAGAGGGCCTATTTCTATTCTTCTTTTATTCATCTTCTTCGCATATGAGTATAATAGTTTGGGATTTTGCTTGATATTTTATAGGGTTTTTTCTTCCAAGTCCCGTTTTTCATTTTCTTTTGATTGTATAATCTTTTGTTCTGCATTTTCTATCTTACTTTTTAGTTCTATAACTTCCCATGCATTTTTTTTTTTTTTGTTTTTTTTCTAGCACCTTTTTTTCCACTTTCTGATTTTCTGGAACAAGATCCTTCTGTCTCTTGGTATGCATGACTGATGTTTACTTTTCTTCTTCGTATATATTTATCCACTATTTTCTCTAATATTTTATATAATATCTCCGTATTTACCTTTATGTCATCACTTACGAAAATATTATCCCAATCTTTGTTTAATTCTTCATTTTATTTCTGACCATTTTATAATTTTTACTGTAGAAGTTGTATTTTCCATATCCTTCTTTTTTATTTTCTGTTTTGCCACTTTTTCATTTCTTGCTTATCTCTGTTTTTCACTTGCTTTGGAATGGACTGTTAATTCTATGACATTATGGTCTGAAATACTCGCATTATAAACTATTATTTCTTTAACATAATTCATCTCGTTCACAAATACTAGGTCTAAAGTATTTTCCTTTCTTGTGGCAGGTGATTTAATTGTTGAATGTTGTATTCTAGTAGCATATCTAATAGCTTTTCGAATTGCCTCTTATCTTCTGCACTACTATTACTCTCTTTTTTATATGTATAAGTTACATCCACCCAATCTCCTATTCGTTCTTTCCAGTCTACGAAAGGAAAGTTGAAGTCTCCAGATAGGAGAATAGTCCAGTCCTTGTGATTTCTACATATATCATCCAATTTTTCTATTATTAAGTCAAACTCTTTAGTATTAGGACGGTCTATATATTACTATGTTCATTAATTTTTCAGATTCAAATTCTACCGCTATTGTTTCACATTTCTGAGTTACTATATTTCTCCATATATTTTTCCTTGTTTTTTTGTCTTTCCCATATATTGCGGTTCCCCCTTGATTCCTATTTTTTCTATCTGATCTATAAGTTTGAAAAACCCTTTTATTTGATCATCATTCCCAGTCTCTTGGGATACCAGGTTTCACTTATATTCATTATATCTATTTTCTTTTCAATTTGGGTTAGTTCTTCTTAAGTACTCTATTTTTTTCTTTTTGAGTTACTGGTAACTGCGCATTCATCACTATGATGGTTTGCGTGTTTCTCCTTCATTTATTATTGGTAATAA
The DNA here is from genome assembly GCF_015104395.2 of Macrobrachium nipponense. NCBI lineage: Eukaryota > Metazoa > Arthropoda > Malacostraca > Decapoda > Palaemonidae > Macrobrachium > Macrobrachium nipponense. The sequence continues at coordinate 14,457,701 of NC_087215.1, read as the reverse complement.
TAAGGATTTTCCATGTCTCTTTCCTGTTCTGGTATGTTGTTCTTTTTTTTCATTTCCAGAAAATTCTGACATTAAAAAACAAAAATCCAACTTTTCCATAATATTTGTTCTTCCTTCATCATAATTATTATTTTGTGTCTGAATCTGCAATTTTCTCCATATCTGCAATATCCCCTTGCATAATAAAAACAGTTATTATCTCTTGAGTAGAATCTTGGAGCTGATGCATTGAAATTTTTTGCTGGCACCTCTGCATATCTCGTTGATGGCTTGCTTTTTTCTTTTACCTGATATTCTTCATTCCTCTCTTTATTTGTTTCTTTCTTATTTTGGATTTTATTGCTGATTGGTTATTTATTTGATTATTTTTCATGGCTACAGGGTGTATATATTTACATTTTTTTGTCGAACTTACATCCTTTTCCTTCTTTTAGGTTTTTGCATATTTTGGATGTAGATCTCTGCAATCATCCTCATAGCCATCTAAGTATGCACATTTACCATATATTTCATAGTTGTGACATACCTTAGGATGTTTGTAGTAACATTTTTTCTCCATATCTGCAATTCCCTCTTTTCAAAAGGTTGCAGACTTTGTCTTTTTTTGTATATTTTTTCCTCTTTCCCGTCATTGTGTAGATCTGGGTAGAGCCTCTTCGGCATTTTCTTTTGTGCTGTCATATCGTAATTTATTTCTTCGTAGAGAGAGAGAGAGAGAGAGAGAGAGAGAGAGAGAGAGAGAGAGAGAGAGAGAGAGAGAGAGAGAGGGGGGGGGGGAGGAAATATTACGAGGTCTTACGATGTCAGTGTACGTAGAATAGGAAGCTTATATAAGAAAAGTAATAATTTAAAAGAAAAATGCCGTCAAAGCACATTTTTGATGAATTACATCAAATTGAACAAAATAATCATGCATACAGTAATTACGGTGGGAAACAATAATATCTAGTCTACCATCAAATTTTCGCGTAAAGTACGCCAAAATAAAAGCCTACACTCCCCCGGGGAAGTATAAAAGGTATAACATAATTTTACTGCTACATACAAATTCAGAGAGATCCCTTTCATATGGTTCTTGTCATTCCCCGAAATCTCGACCGATTAGGTAAACAAATTTCTTCAAAGCCTTCCCATTTTCTTCTCGCTCCCAATCTTCCACACAAACACACACACACACACACACACACACACACACACACACCACACAAGTATAATCGTCTTTCTGGAACTCACACGGAGGAGAATTACGCGTAATAACCAAGAATTACGGACACGAAATTACGCCCGAAGTTGTTCTTCCCGAGGAAGGAATTGCGTGGGAGCTCCCCCCAGGTCTTCGAAGGAGTCTCTAAGACTCCTTAGGGAACTTTTCAAGGCTCGCTGATCCTGAGCTGCGACTTCGGCTTCAGTCGCTCGTTTGAGAAATTAAAACTTAAGAGGCGTTTCATTCACATCTCTTCGTCTTGAAGTTTCGAATTAGTCTATACCACTGAAATGAAAACGAAGGTTGAGAGAGAGAGAGAGAGAGAGAGAGAGAGAGAGAGAGAGAGGAGAGAGAGAGAGAGAGAGAGAAATCTCCAGGGTGTTTGCGCTTGTTGATATATGAATTTGTTTGCTTTTGCGGGAGTGTGTATTTGTCAACAAGTACATCTGTGCAAACATCTTGCGATCCAGTCAACTGTTACATACAATCATCTTACTTACCCAGTCAAGAGACGCTTTTAACTCATCTGTTTTGTCAGAATTTCGTAACTTTTGTGCCTCAGGGAAATTGGTATAATATCTCAGCAATCAGTTCCAAATGGCCTCAGAGTTTTGTAAGTAGACAATCTCCAACTTCTCAATTTTTCCTAATTCAAGAGCAATTAAAGAAACAAACTTCTTCAAACCACTAAATTTTTTTTTTTTATCCCGTTCCAAACGCTCCCTGTATCTCAACGGAACTCAAAAGGAGATTTAAACGGTTATTAGAAAATTTTTTAACTTCTTTTGCCCTGAAGTTGTTTGTTCGAGTATGGAAATAGTCAAGTATGCCACGTTAAGCCTCCTACCTCAATATATATATATATATATATATATATATATATATATATATATATATATATATATAGTATATATATATATATATATAATATAATATATAATATATATATATATATATATATAATATAACATACTTAACAAAGTCTCGGAAAGTTTAATGAGACAAAGGCTGTGTCTATGATTGTATGTTTTTTTTTCTATCTATTATTTCTTATGGTATTGCATCAATACATACATACATACAAACGTATGTGTGTATGGAGTTCTGTATGAGAGTGAGAGAGAGAGAGAGAGAGAGAGAGAGAGAGAGAGAGAGTCAAAATAGCTTAGTATACATGGCTTGGGAGCAAGGTCTTCCAGCAGGAAAAAGTGACCTATGGCTAATTATACATTCGATCAAGGAGTCTAAACAGCTATTAATTAACTGGGAAACGGGTCAAGACCTTTTTCCATAAGATAAAACTTGAAGAACCAGAAACGAAAAAAGATCAATCAAATTAAGGGAAATCGTTTCATTCAATTTGGTGTTTGGTCCAGTCTTGGATTTCTAACAAGCAACAAAACCAAGGAAATGACAAGGACTTTGTGGACTCTCGCCTTCCAAAGTAACTCCCCAAAGAATTTATTAAAGAGACCAACAACCATGGATGGTTGTCCCCTGCTTTTGTTTACCCATAGAAAAAATCATTAACTACCTTAAATGTCGTTCTGTCAAGATAAAGGACAGACGAACATTGCGACCCTCTGCCCTTCCCCAGAACGCGACGATTAATTCCTCTCGACACAATTAACTGGACATAAGATAATTAAACCTAATTCCTTCTAGAAAAAAGAGAAAACGAGTACAACGACCAAGTTGTCCCACCAACCAATTCGTCCCACCAACCACTTCGTCCCTCCAGCCAATTTGTCCCATCAATAACTCGTCCCACCAACCAATTCGTCCCTCCAGTCAATTCGTCCCACCAACCAACTCGTCCCATCAATCATTTTCATCCCTCCAGCCAATTCGTCCCGCCAACTAATTCGTCTCTCCGGCCAATTCATCCCTCCAACCAATTTGTTTCCCAACAACCATTTCATCCCTTAAGCCAATTTCATCCCAACAACCAGTTCGTCCATCAACCATTTCGTACCCTTAAGCCAATTCGTCCCCAACAACCAATTCTTTCCTCCAGTCAATTTGTCCACCAACTATTTCATCCCTCAAGCCAATTCGTCCCTCCAGTCAATTCGTCCCTTAAGCCAATTCGTCCCAACAACCATTCACTTCACCAGCCATTCGTCCCACCAACCATTTTCGTCCTCAAGCCCAATTCGTCCCACCAACCATTTCGTCCCTCAAGCCAATTCGTCCCACAAACCAACTCTTTCCTCCAATCCAACTCGTCTCACCCCGAAACCCATTCGTCCTACTAAACCAATTCATCCCACCCAGAAAAACGCCCAGTTTTCTCTTTCCTTCTCCCGAGATAGGGAGCCTCCTCCTCCTTATGACCTTTTCGCGTTTTCATCCGTCCTAACGACTGACACTTGTCCACGGAGCCGCCATCATCCTGGAACTCTTCTACACAAAAGAGATGCTGCTGCCGAGGTGGGGATAAAACAGCCATTACTGGAGAGAAAAGAATGGCGCTAAATCCTCGGGAGATGCTGAACTCTGTGGCACCAAAGGATGCTACGTCGAGAGCGGTGGTAGTACTACTATGGTAGTATCAGAACTTGGAGGAGGAGGAGGAGGAGGAGGAGGAGGAGGAGGAGGAGGAGGAGGAGGAGGAGGGGAGGAGGAGAGGAGGAGGAGGAGGAGGAGGAGGAGGAGGAGGAAGATGTCTAAAAAGGTTCTCGATTATGTTGGCTCTCTTGCGCACAGCTCTGAGAGGAAGTTGTGTGACGTAAAGCCTTTGAGTCTGGAAACTTGGGTGAAAGAGGCAGTGGACAGAGAGAGAGAGAGAGAGAAGAGAGAGAGAGATACATTACCAAGTTAATATAATATACTAACAATTTAGGTAATCATGGAAGATAATTGAAAGCTGGGGAGTACAATGAATATGTAAATAAATGAAATAATAATAATAAAAAACAGAAACAGAGAGAAAAATTTAACAGAAATTTGAGAAACCCGAATCTGGATTTACAATTTTCAATTAACAATATTCACACAATACGCGGGATATTTCTGTAAAACCAACCAAAAAAAAAATAAGTATATGATAAATAAATAAAATAAAATAAAAAATAAATAAATAAATATAAAAATGCAAATTTGAGACGTTAGGAGTGTTTGAAAAAGAGTCGAGACTGACACAGAATCCCCGGGAATTGTCAAGATATGAGGATATGCAAATGACAGTCAGATATTTTGGTAAATTGTTACACCAAGAGACGCAGAAAAATACACATGATACATACATACGCACATGCTTACATATGTGTGAGGTAAAATAAATATATATATATATATATATATCTATATAATATATATTATATATATATATATATAATATATAAATAAATATATATATATATATATATATATATTATATATATATATATATATATATATATGTATATATATATATATATATATATATATATATATATATATATATATTATATATATATACATAAAATATAATATAATATAATATAAACGAACTAGAAGTAATACTTCACAGGCAAAAGCTCTAATCTCCATCTCCAGCAAGTTTTCCGACGAATGTCTTCATCTCCTTCGAAGTAAGCTCTGGGGGGCCATTTTGTCCTTCTGCAGTTGAGGCGCAGCTTCCCCCAAAAATATATATGTAAAGAAAAAAAATAATTGTAATCTCATTTGTCTTCATTGGAAGGCCCTTGCAAGTCAGTTTTCCCAAAGCACACCGTTTTTGAAGGCAAGATGTGAATGGGGACATTCTTCTGTCTGTTTTCTTGTGTAAACGGACCTGCTGCTAGAATCGGATTAACAAAATCATTATACCTGGAGGAGGGAGATTCCCTCCTCCTCCCCTTCCTCTTATTATTGCAGTTTCTTCCTCAAGACTTTTTCTGCATTATCATAGATTTATCGTTATATCTTTTTATATTATATTTTTATCCTCTAAGTTTATAAAAAAAAATACTTAATGTACTAAGCTAGGCCTATCTTTTCTTTATTATTTGTTAATTAAACGCATTAGTGAAATGCAAATAAAAGATGCAAGCAACTGAAAATGAAATGCTGTTCTGCCTGAAGGGGAGAAAGGCGGAGAAACAAAGTTTCAGGCGAAAAGGTCAGAAAAACCCGAGCGTAAATGGAATCAAAAACTGTTTTCAGACGGAAAAGAAAGGGAGGACGATAGGCTGCTGAAGAAGAAGGCACAATTTTTCGGAAGTATATTAAGTCAAACCAGCATCCACATAAGTGGGATCAAACGGTGTGTGATGGGGGGGGGGGTGGGGGGGGGTTCGCTGTTGGTTGTGTAGTCTCCTGTGATCGGGAATCAAAATGACGAAACGACTGGAAGCTTTCTACACAAATGTTCATCCTTATGATTCCTTACAATACAAATGGAACGGAAATTTCATATATATATATATATATATATTTATATATATATATATATATATATATATATATATATATATATATCTATAATATATTTTTTCTGTCTGTATGTGCGAGTGCTTTCATTCATAAAAAAACATACAAGCATGGACATCTAGAAGCATGTAATTACGTAGTTTATAAAATCATTATTTCACAAGGAAATAGGACTTAGGAACCTTCCTCCATTATAAACACCTAATCCCCCCCCCCCCCCGCCCCAGAGACCCCCTGGCTCTCTTTCTCACAAAGGTAGAGCTCAATGCTAATGAAATGGTTATGGAAACTGAATAACGCCCTCCAGACCCGTTTAAAGGAGACAGGAAAGACCTATCATCCCGGCCCCCTTCTCTCTCCTCTCCTCTCTATCTCTCTCTCTCTCTCTATCTCTCTGCCTTCATTATCGACTCTTTTTCCCCATTCTTTTTTTCCCGTTTACCCCCTCTCCTCCTCCTCCTCCTCCTTCTTTATATTCTTAATTTTCTTTCGGTCTTCTTCTTCTTCTTCTTCTTCCCAGTGTAAAACAAACCGAGAGCTTCCAGCGCCATAAGGCTCGAGCGTCTGGCCATAATAATATAGGCGGAGGCTTTTCTCTTATGTCAACGATTTTCTTTAATTTCCTTGGTTAGTTTAGGGTCTCTATTTTGGGATATATATCACGACTTCTTGATGCTGGAATTTTTTATATGTCTCTAATTCTACATCTCTAAATTCTATAGTAGGATATTAGGATTAAATTCTATAGTGAGATATTGGGATTAAAATTCTAGGTAGATATTAGGATTAAAAAGTCAATTATATAGTAAGATATCTGAATTAATTTGTATAGGAAGATATTACGATTAAATTCTATTTTAAGATATTACGATTAAATTCTATAATAAGATATTAGGATTAAATTCTATAGTATGAGATTAATGATTAAATTCTATAGTGAGATATTAGGATTACGAAGCTACTGGCGTTGTAGGTTTATACTACACTAATTAAGCTGAGCTGTAAAATATAAGCTCTAAAGCATCCAACAACTTAAAAGTGACATTCAATTGAAAACTTTACTAAGCTTTAACAAAAACCACTCGGTTTTATATCACTGCATAAAAGTCTCTCACCGCAGATGGGGACTTCGGAGATAAAATAATCCCTCACAGTGTAGAGAGAGAGAGAGAGAGAGAGAGAGAGAGAGAGAGAGAGAGAGAGAAAGATGGGGGGGGGGGGGGGGGTGTGGCAAAATAAACTTTCCACCACCAAATAGCATATCAATGTTTAAGAATGAGGGACGGTAATAGAAACGGTCCCCATTTTTGTAACCGTTCGACGGTTGAATTCTTTAATCTATTTCCTCTTCTTCTTCTTCTTCTTCTTTGTTGCATTTCAATGCGGCGGTTCGCTCCGAGATTGGGAAAAAGATCCTTCGGCTGCCACGACTCTCGAGAGTCCTATAGGCGCTTAGGATCCTTCCACCGATGATATCCTCCCAAAGGATCCGATGGAGACTTCAGACTAAGAGGAGATGAGAGGGAAATGTTATGTCCTTTCTTTTATGTTTTTTCTTATTTGAATCTACTTTAAAGATAACAGTTTTATCTTCTGGGAAATGAAAAGTCTTCGAGTATATGAATGAAAGTGGATTTCTCTCTCTCTCTCTCTCTCTCTCTCTCACACACACAACATATATCATACAAGCACACACATTTAAAGACATCAATTTCAGTGACGTCAGTTTCTGGTCTGTGAACTCAAAACTGACAGTCAGAGCGTGACATCATTGTTCTTAGAAAAAGGGATTTGCATAACATCTGCTCACTACGTAGTTATAATCTGACTCAAGACCTTCGTTACACCTACACCCTGTATATGGCTGATGCCACCAAAGGAAAAAAATCATTACACAAACATCAAGTAGGGAATATTTGAAGGACCTTTACACCGATATGAAACTACAACGAAGAATTGAGTTACATGGTACCTAGAAATGACGCTAAAAGTATGGGATGCTAATAATAATTGGTTACATTATTCAGAACAGGAAATTGGAAACTAATAAAAAAATAATAATAATAATGCATACGCAAAGTGCTGGTCTTTAAATCAAATCCACAAACGATTAATACATTGTGGATAACAGATGAAATTCCTACTGAGAGAATGAAAATATGTACTCACGCGGTAGATTTATTATCTTTTCTGACATCCTCTCTTGTTTTGCAATTAATTCCAGATAGCCAATGTTTTACGTATTAGTGTCACCTTGTAAGCATAAACTGAATAGAGATTCTATCAAGTAATTAAGTTGCCTGACTCCGAAATCAGTTCCTACTCATTTCGTCGTTCTTATCGAGTCTTCAATGAAGCGCAATGAAAAATTTAAGCTTCGACGTCTATCAAAATCTTCGCAGTATGATAGGCTAAATGCCAGCAACAACTGAACGTACCATGATGATCAACTTCCACATTACGTCCAGACCCACTGATGGTTAAACGAGTTAAGTCAATTATTTAAAATCTGAACTTACAAATGCAAATAAAAATATTAAAATTTGAACATACAAATGCAATTAAAAATATAAAATTTGAACATACAAATGCAAATAAAAATATTAAGACATATTTATAATTGAGTGCGAATTGAGGAATTACGATACGGGACCGCCATTACAAACCGATACATCGTCTTGGAGGTGAATTCTGCTGTTGGTGAAAAAAAAAAAAAAATAATGACTCAGATGTGACCTGGGAACGTACTGCCATTTTGAAATTTACTGCGAATGGAGTAAAAACCAAACTAATAAAGAAAAAAAAAAGCTGAGAGAGAGAGAGAGAGAGCGAGAGAAATTTACGATGGGGCGAATTTCAAAAACAAAATTCTGATCACTTCTAATAGCGGCCATCGCTCGTTCTCACGATAAAGACAGCGACAGGTGGCGTATGAGAAATACCGAGTGCGGAGGGACGATAAAATAATGATGACTATTTTGAACCCTTACTGAAATGGAAGAAAGTGCGTGTAAATGAACTGTTCAGGATTTACGTCAATTAACAAATGTTACATTACTTTTATAATCCAGGAGGTACATAATTTATAATATACCAGTGAAAATAAACAGAGAAATAAAGAAATATGCTTTACTTGGCAGCTAGTCAATTGTGGCTGGTCGCAGACACTGTAATGGTATGTGGCTGACAACGTCGGTGTATGTATGTATATATATATATATATATATATATATATATATATATATATATATATATGTGTGTGTGTGTGTGTGTGTGTGTGTGTGTGGGTGTTTGTGTGTGTGTGTGTGTGTGTGTGTATACATACATACATATACACAAAAAGGGTATAAGATGAACAAAGGCGAACCACACACACACACACACACACACACAGACAGACGAGGGCAGCTGTTCCAGTGATAGAAGATAGTAAGACAAACAAGTGTGACGACTTAATTTGTTGTTCATGACAAAATAACTACTAAAGTCTTTAACCCACCTCATGGTAGCACTAAGAACGCATATAGAAGCAACCAACTTACGCACATGCGTATGAACTAAGGTTTCCGTGTCTGATTACGTTCGGTTATCTTATTCATATGTGCGTTGATAAAGGACACTGGGGTTTACCCAAATCCCATTCCAGGACTGTCACCAATCTTACATCGGATTTACAGGTAAATCACTTCCCCAAAGATTAAAATACAGCACAAACGGTCAGTTAGGTATGGACAACAGAACTCAGCTATTTTCAACCATATAAATGAACATAACCATAGTATAAACTGGAATTTGTCACGTGTAATTTATAGCAGCAACTGATGGATTGGCCTTAATAAAAGAGAGAGGCAGGTAATGAACATCTCAAAAGGAGCATGGATTTCAGATACGATCGACAAGATTTTCATTCAACAACGCTTAAGAAGATTAAAGGAAGATTATCAGCGGGGATGACCTAAATTGGCTTGCCTGTGGATGGACCTCTTGGTATAAATACCACCTTTTCTGTAAC
>NC_087215.1:14435569-14443069 GCF_015104395.2 Macrobrachium nipponense | reverse complement strand
CTTCATCCGATTTCTCATCGTTTGCAATAACTATCTGTTTTTCTGTTGTGTAAAAATTCTTTTAACCATCTTCCTACTTTATCACTATATTATGTTTCTAATTTTTCTTCGCTAATATATTATGGTCTACCTTGTCAAAAGCTTTCGCAGAGTCTAGATAAACCACATCTGTTTCATTTCCGCTTTTCATATTTTTGTATATGTTTTCACGGTGGACTAACAGTTGGGTTTGCGTACTTTTTTTCCGGGTACGAAACCATGTTGTCCTATATTAAACAGATTACTTTTTATTAAGTGTTTCATAATATTTTTCTTCATTACCCTTTCATACAATTTCATAATATGTGATGTTAGACTCACAGAGAGAGAGAGAGAGAGAGAGAGAGAGAGAGAGAGAGAGCGAGAGAGAGAGGAGAGAGAGAGAATTTTTTACAAAATGTCTCGTAATGATCATTAAGTTCAGAAGAGAGAGAGAGAGAGAGAGAGAGAGAGAGAGAGAGAGAGAGAGGCCGTGATATCCGCGTTAAGATTTCTGCCGTTGCCTTTGAGGCAGCAAGACGCATAAATGGCCAGCGAGCGAAATATCGCCGGGGCTTTTGAGGCTCTAATGGCGTCCTTAAACCATCCTGAGGGCCTAGACGAATGGCAGGGCCTGCGCTCGCATCCCATTTACACGAAGTCTGCAGAGTCACGGTTTCTGCGGATAGCGGACGGAGCGAGATGGCGACCGACCCAACACTTGCATGAAACGAAAAAAAAAGATCGTCACGTTCACAGCACCCGTCAGGGGAGGGTAGAGTCATCAGTGCACCTCACGTGATGCACTGTAGGCATTACTTAAAGGTGTTTGCAGCGTTCCTTCGGCCCCTTGATGCATCCACTATTAGCCTTTTACTTTACCTTCATTCCCCTACCTCGCCTTCTTCAATATTGCTGTTCAACTCCTCTAGCTGTGTTTTCTTAGTGTAACTATGGGGTTTTCTCTCATTTCCACCTTTAGATCCCCTTACTTCATTTCTTCTATTTTCCAGATCTCTATCTTGCTGTCCAACTCCTCCAACTCCCTCTTTTAACTGCCTTAGGCGCTTATTGGGCGACAGTGCTTTAGTGCTTTTCTTGACAAACTAAATATTTTCATCACAGTAATCAATCAACCACACTAACGGCAAATATACTAAGCAGGACATAGGTGGAAAATAAATATACATTCCTCCCAAAGACATTAATTAATATTCACTCAGTTCATAAACAGAAGCTTAGAGTCTGACCCCTTAATTGTCATCGCTCATTCAAATCTCATTTCCATTCATTCAAGCCCTCATTCATTGCTAATGGTTTCCCATTCCGCGATTCAGATTTCTCTCCGACTTTTAAAATTATCTCATTATCTCATTAAGTCTTTTATGCCAGTATCAAAATACCAGGAATGATATTTTACATGAAAATGATACTTTACTTTTTTAAATAGTTATCAAAAACAAGTCTATGAGGGAGGAATCGTTATACAGTACTATATAAGACAGTACATCTGATTTCTTTACAATTACTGTAATTAAAAACCATGTAGTAATTAAAAAAAATTTTTAAGTATACTTTTGTTGTAATGAAAGAACTGTCTCGACAAACAGATACGCTTTGTAATTTTCCTTCAAAATGAATGCAACTGGTTTTTACAGCATAAACAGGAATTCGTTTACTAATAATAATAATAATAACAATAAATAAATAATAATAATAACACAAAATAATAATAATAATAATAATAATAATAAAATAATAATAATAATAATAATAATAAGCTGCAACTCTTAGTTGAAAGGTAAAGTCAGGGAGACCTTTCATGAACCCAAAGGAAACAGAAGCAGTAAGGAGAGAAAAGACAATTGAGAAACAATTAATAAATTGTGAGAGATAAGTTAGATGACAACGATTACAATGAAGAAAGAAGTAAAATAAGTGAAAAAAAAAACGAAAAAAAAAAACCGACTGTCAGGAAATCAACCTGATGCGAATAATTTTGGAATAAAAAAATAATTAATTTGTCTCAACCATTATTTACCTCCTGCACTAAGGTAACCATGCCTACTCCGGTCCACCCCAAATCCCAACTCCCCAACCCCCCCCCCCTCTCCATAACTTCTTTTTATTTGCTCTAACTCAATTTCTCGTCTTTACCTTGCTTTCAATTACCATTTTCATCTCCCCTTGCCATGCCAGGGCTGAAGGAAAAACGTGGGGAATGGTTCCTCCTCCTCTCAACTTTCTCCTCCTCCTCCTCCTCCTCCTCTCCTCCCCCAGATGGCACCACCCACTTTCCAAGACCTGTGATGGCAAGACGGTCATGATACCATCTGTCCCATTAGCGATAAGCCGCCCGGAATGAAAAGAAGATACATAAAAGTAGATAACATATCTCTTAATGGAGTTTGCTTGAGAGAGAGAGAGAGAGAGAGAGAGAGAGAGAGAGAGAGAGATATTTATATCCCAGGCTTTTAATTCCGAGGAAGGTTCTCAAGTTCAATTTGGGTTAAAAGTTATTCTTACCAGTATCCTCAATATAGAGAAGATTCCTTGGCAACAAAGAACTGAAACAACTGAAATGATCCTGAAAATAAAAAGCAAAGATCGACATAAAAACCTGAAGGTTGATTTAAAACTTCGAAATGTCTGTCTGGCATCAAAACAAAACGCCACTGAGACCAACTGAGGATCTCGTGCGCTGAGACGTCCTCAGAGGAAGTAGTTTCTCCTTGTCCTGCTCGCAGTCAGATTTGTTTGTTTGTTTGTTTGTTTGTATGGTGTTTTTACGATGCATGGAACCAGTGGCTATTCAACAACGGGACCAACGGCTTCACGTGACTACCGAACCACCTCGAGAGATAATTTCTATCACCAGAAATGCACATCTCTCACACCTCAATGGCATGCTCGAGAATCGAACTCGCGGCCACCAAGGTGGCAGGCCCACACCATACCGACCACGCCACTGAGGCGCTTGGCAGTCAAAATGGGCATTTCTGGGGAGACCGGCTCTCCTTCATTAACATTCATTTGACGACCTTTCTTTATCTTCTTCCCATTTCCAAGAAGCGGTTCTTTTTAGAAGGTGCGCCCGACTCTTCCTGGCGTGTTAGCGTTATGGGAAAACTATAACAGTTGCTATTGCATGAGGAAGCATCATGCGTTATTTCGAAAGCAATGAACTTCGCCCATTCAGTCGTGCTTGTTCAGTATTTCTTAGGAATGCACTGGGTACTTCAAACTCAGCTTCTTTTACTCCAAAGATGAAGGTAGGATTCTTGCTCACCCTCCAAACTCTCTCTCTCTCTCTCTCTCTCTTCTCTCTCTCATACATGCAATCTTTAGCAAAAGTATACAGGACATGATATTCATAACTTTATTTCGATGGTTATTTGATGCAAAACAATAGTTCTATTGACAGCATAACTCAACTCACTGACGTTTCTCTCCCAGTGCATTATTTAATTAAGCCTCTATTTATTTATTTATTTTTTTGCCTCTGTCCAGATGATTGTCAGCCTATGCATACTTTACAGATCTATTAGTTCCTATTTTTTCCCCAACTTTTCCAGTTTGACCAATATCAAAGTTATCACAGGACTTATGGAATTTAATAAATTTTTGTCAGTTTTGTAAAAGTGCAGCTTATTGTTTCATTTTTTCAAGCTGCATTAATCTCAAAATTGTTTTACCAGACGGGGGATATCTTGAATTCTTATCATAATATGGTAGTACACGCAAGATTTTTGTGCTATAAGTTTCTTTTCTGTTATCCTAAGATCGTTATTTGCTTTCATCACTAATCACTTTTATTCCATCAACGTATCTCTTAAAATCATGAATGTGAAATCTGATTTCTTAAACCTTTATTGTTATGGCCTTTTATACGCATATTGACTCGTAAAGGCTGTGAATTCATTACGTGTAAACAATCCTGCAGTTTTCCAGCAATTATCATCCTGGAATGAGGCAAATGGAATCACACCCTTCATCATTCTGGCTGTGACCCACAAACACATTTTAAGGTACACAATGAAACTAATATTAATTGTAGAATGGGGCATCCTTACAATTCCACTACAGAATTCCCCACAGGCATTAATTAGAGCAACTTCATCCCCTACAACTGAACTACAGTATCCCCATACCTGTGGTAGTACCATCAGCAGAATCATCTACCCAGTACATCCAAGTCTCAGTGGACGAGGATTAGCATTTCGAGCGGCCGTATTCTAGGAATGATTAGCATACACCTCGTCTCCCGCTCCTTCACAACTCCGTATTTTATTAATCAACTAAATTCCATTACGTTATCGGAGAGAATTCTTCTAAAAAATGGAAAACTTCAAAAAATAATAATTACAGCCCTTTCGAATTCACTGTCGAGTTAATTACACGCGGTGAGTATCAATACTTCTTTTTTTTCAAGTTAATTTTCGCGTTTCTTGATGATACGCTATGAAGGCGAACAGTTGAGTCTACAGCGTCAGTTACCATAGCTGAATGTTTAATTGGTTCTGTGAACTTCAGTTTCCAACCGCTGTCAACAGCAAGTATCCGTATGCCATTCGTTTTTTTGGCGCCAATAACTTCGAGAATCGACTACTCAGAAATAATTTGATAATGATGAATAAAATGAAAAAAGCTAAAATGTTAACTTCCACCTGTTTATTATTCAGCATTCCCTTTCAGTCTCTCCCAATCTCCCCCAATCCCCATCCCCCCTCAATCCCAAAAAACTATACCGAGCTTCTTTATAATTTGACCGCCCATTCGAGAAGAGAAAAAAATCTCGAAATTCCTTTGCTAAGAGTTTCCGTAAACGAGATCTGAAGTGATCTCGTTCAATAAACCCCAAAACGATCGACCACAGCTAATCTTAGGCCTATTGATTCCGCCGCCAGAAAAGGAAAAGGCAAAAATGTGGTAAATAAGATAAACATTTTTAGTGGCTTCCCATTCATCAAAGCAAATCAGGGACCCTAATGCTTTTTGGAATCAAATGAAATATCTAATCAAATATGATATGCGTTCAATGCTGCATGACTTAATCGTGATAAACTACGATATACATATTATATATAGATGATATATATATATCATATATATATATATATATATATATATATATATATATATATATATATATATATAGTATATATATATATATACATACACACACACACACACACACACATATATATATATATATATATAACCATATGTATATATTAGATATATATGTATATATATGTATATGCATATATACATACATTTGTGCACTATTATTATATATATATGTATATATATGCATATATATACTACATTATATATATATAGATATATATATATTTAGTGTGTATGTGTGCGTGCATGCATGTGTATTTATGTGGTGTACTAAAGAATTTTACGCTTCTCCAATTTTAATTATGTAAAATCTATTTTGTTTCAAAATCATCTGTAACTGAAATATGAAATTCCCAGCTCTCTTTTAGCTACTTTCTCGACGAAGACTTTATTTATTGATTCATTTTTAAAGTCGTCTCCAGTTGCATGATTTCTTGAGCCGTCGAAGTCTTCAGGAGCCTTATGTTAATCCAAGTCCTTTCGAAGGCTCCGTGAGGAATCTCCCGAAGCTAGAAAAATGGCCTCGGAGCCAAAATGAGGATCTAGGCAATTCACGGAGTTCTAGTGTCTTTTCTCATTCGAACGTTTGGATCGGGTGGAAAGAAAGGTAATTGTAACCATGTCTGCACTTGGTAAATTTAACTTTGTTGTGAAAAAACTTATTGGCTCTGATCCGACCGGATCAGTGGTACCTTTTACAAATGGAAATTGGATCCGAAATCTCGGATTATCTATTGGTAAACACGCAGTAACTCTTGCTCTGGGAGTACTTTTTGGTCGTCCGCAGCATCAGTGCATTGAAGACCAAAAGGCTCTCCAGATTGGTCAAGATGCTACTGCACGGAAGAACGACGACCACCTTTACTACGCTACGGAAATGATCTCGCTTCTGAAGGAAGAGTGGAAGGATGCAAAGGAGGAGAACTACTATCCTAGATGAATTGGAAGAGCTGAATTTTAACGAGGCTGCTACAATTAGAACTAATCAAGATTTACTCGACGAGTTCATGGAAGAAAGGCATAACGTTGAAGACGAAATAAACTTCTGAAGAAAAAAATAGAAGAGTTGGAAGACGCATTAACCCAGAAGGCCAAGGAAGTTGAAAATGTAAACGAACAACTCGCACGGCAGGAGAGACAATGTGAGAGCCATCGAGAAAAACTGGAAGAACTCCAGAATCAAGCAGTGGACAATGATTTCTACTGTGGTTACCTAGAAGAGAAGGTCAAGGCCCACGAGACCGAAAGAAAGAGGCTGCTCCAGGCGAACGGCACAACTCGAGGAGGAAAGAAATTGCAAGTCTCGCAGCGAGAAGTATCTGGTCTCACAAGAAATCACGATCTAGATAAAAACCCACAGTAATCAGACGCGACAGAATCTAGGCAATCAGAAGAACGCCCATATCCAAGAAACCCCAGTTCAGCCGCTTCCAAAGGAGAATGAAAAAATGAATGATAAATTGGAGCAACAGAAACGACTAGTTACCGTGTAAATAATTCTATGGCTAATGATAAGAATAAGAATGATGCTTTGGTCGGAGGAAAACAAGGTCAAAGGAAACATGCTCTACAAGCTTGGACGGCTGGAGGAAGCAAGTGAATGTTTCCTCAGAGTACTGGATATGGACGACGACCAAGTGGACATCAGGCTAAGACTGGATTATGTCTCTTGTTGCTTGGCAGACATAGCGAAGCTGTGATGCACCTTGAGAAATTAGATAATCGAGAAGAATTTGGTTGCGGCTGCCAAAGCCCTGCAAAGATTGCAACGTCACTGCTGCCCTACTACATCCTAGGAATTGCAGAGGATGGCTAGTTTGAAGGAAATAGAGTGGGCCTACAGGAAGCGGGCACTCAAGTTCAACCCTGATAAGTGCCACGGGTCTAACGAAGAGCGACAACGCAGGACGGAAATCATGCAGAAGGTCAATTATGCCAACGACCTCCTACATGATGTTTGATGAAAGAGAAGAATACGACACTGTTCAGGGAGTTCATCAAGGACCTGGCAGCTGCGGTGTTTCTAGATCCTCAGGAGACATGAAAGCAAAGAGGAAGAAACCTGGAAGGACAAGGAAGAGGACGAGAACTAAAGGAAACTAAGAAGAACCAAAAAGAAGAAAAGAGCCTGTGATTAGCCAAAATTGTGAATGATTTTGACTTGTCACCAGGTGATGTGCTGCGTTGTGTTCCAGAGGCACTGCGATGATCTTGGCCCATTCGATGGGACTGACTGCAAGATGGGTGTTGACTGCTGCTCCCCCCGGCAGCATCCAGCAACAGGAGGCCCCCCCACCTCCTACACACCCATCCTGCAATCAAAAATCATCGAATGGGCCAAGAAAATCGCAA
>NC_087215.1:14421414-14431414 GCF_015104395.2 Macrobrachium nipponense | reverse complement strand
AGCCAAGTACTTTCGGTCCTGTTCGGACCCTTTACTCAGTAAAGGGTCCGAACAAGACCGAAAGTACTTGGCTATCTCGCTTTTTTCATTTTTTTCCTTCGTGGCAAAAAACATATATATCTATATTATATATATATATATATATATAATATATATATATATATATATATATATATATAATATATATAAATATATATATATATATATATATATATATATATATATATATATATATATATATATATATATATATATATATATATATATGCTACTAAACTGTATCCATACTGACATGCGAAATATATCTGAGAATATGACCATATAATGATGTTTTTGCTGCTAATTAACATCCCAGTGTTTGAAAACTGTGAGAGAGAGAGAGAGAGAGAGACAGAGAGAGAGAGGCTCACGAAATTATCCTGAGGTTGCAAAAGTACTAAGAGATAGATTTAAGGATTACTTTGTTAATGTGGGTTTTGTAGCAAGGCAAAGAGACTTCATATAAATAATGAAAATAGGTAAGTTATGCCTATGGTTAAGTGAGTAATGCGCACCTCGAGAATGACTAATATTAGTAACCTTCATTACTATTATGTTCCTTCCAAAATTATAAATAAATAAATAAATACGGCCATTATAGTAACTTTTACTAATTCCTGAATAAAATCCTTTATTTTTTTTTAGATCTGTCTTGCTCAAGTTTAAACCTCAGATCCAGGGCGGCCATTAAGAATCTTATCAAAATAATAATTTGTAATCCAGATTTGTATGAATTTGCAAATTATTTTAATAAGAAGTCAGGAAACATTTTAAATCCTTACATCAAAGTGACCATAAAGCATCATCTACCCAATGCCAAAAAATAAATGAATAAATGCACAAATAAATAAATAAATAAATGCACAAATAAAATAAATATAAACAAATTTAAATAACAAAATATAACAAACAATATAAGCACTTAAGTAAATAAATAAAGTAAAATACGTAATTAGGCAGATATATAGATAGATA
Source organism: Macrobrachium nipponense (assembly GCF_015104395.2). Lineage (NCBI taxonomy): Eukaryota > Metazoa > Arthropoda > Malacostraca > Decapoda > Palaemonidae > Macrobrachium > Macrobrachium nipponense. The sequence continues at coordinate 14,430,400 of NC_087215.1, read as the reverse complement.
GGTAGATAGATAGATATATGATAGATACATATCACGATAAAACCATACTACTCATCTCTTCATCAACTCAATCCAAATATGATGTACTTTCTCTTGGCAACTCTTGGTCACAAATAAACATCAAGTCTTCAAAATACCAGAGAGTGGGTGTGTATATGTCATCAGGTGATTTGCCAGACATCTTGGAGCTTTCAAGTTTTCGTAGTTCTCTTCTGAAGGAACTACGAAGACTTGATTTTTTTGGCACATCCTGTCTTGTGTACCGAGGGTCAATTCTCTTAGTTTTGCATGTCATTCCTCGATACCCATATTCCTTGAATTCTTATTAGGATAATCTTTAGATTTTACCTTCCACAGTGCTTGGGGTTTCTTATATATTTCTATGAAATCAACCGTAATTTCTCTGTCTTTGTTTTTAACGGCGCACTCATCACTTATGTTGTCATTTTACTTGGAAATAGGAGAGTCTCTTTGTCAGTGAAGGAAGGAGCTGCTTCAAGATGTTACCACCTTGAATAAGTATGACGTTTGGAGACTGATGCTTCTTCAGACGTTCAGACTTGAACACGAACCAGCAAGCTTCGCCCACAAAAGTCAGGCCAGATCAGAGTTCCTTGCAACTCCCTCAAACATGTTGGTCCAACATGTTTACCGCTTTCACACGTTCAAACATACTCTCAAACATCACGTTGTCGTACGTGTTCATGAACATGCTTGACCGCGTGAAACCCCCTTTAGTTTACTTTATGTTTGACACCAAAAATATATTCATATATGTGTAGTAGTTCACCTGATTTTCAATAACTAAAATATATTTATATATGGAAAAAATTATATATGCCATAAAACCTTATCCGCAAAAGAAAAAATAATAATAAATAAACAAACAAACAATAGGAAAACTCGAATAGAAAAAATGGAGACAGATAAATATATATATATATATATATATATATATATATATATATATATATATATATATATATATATATATATATATATATATATATATGACCGCAGATCACTGAAGTCTGTTATTTCTTTCTCTCTCTCTCTCTCCTCTCTCTCTCTCGCTCTTTCCCCTCAACAACAGGTGCAACCCACAACAACTGACTAACAACTAGATACATAATCCACTGACTGAGTCAACAGACGCAATGGCTTTTTAGGGAACGTATGCTTGTCTTCCTTCTTGGATTCGAATAACGGTTGACCAGTATGTGAGGTGAAACGTTATCACTGAGCTACAGCAGAGAGAGAGAGAGAGAGAGAGAGAGAGAGAGAGAGAGAGAGAGAGAGAGAGATGAATATACGAACAGCTCATTACCACCAAATAAAATCATAAAGTATCAAAATTATTAATTGGTTGACTTGCATAATTAGCTTGCTTTCTGCATAATTCGTTCAAAATAAACATGGATTTTATCCCACACCATTCGAGGCGAATGGCATCAACAAAAATCGCTCCCACAAGTGCCTGATTGAAATGGATATCCGCATTTGCGTTTATTGTTTTCTTGTTTTGAAACGGTAAGTGGAATGTGCATCCATTTGCCCAGAATTATTTTTCATTCCAAAAATCTCTTACGGCATATTTCCACATAACGACATTCCTCTCAATTCCAGCCAATCACGTGGTATTTAATTCCACCACAAATAACCGGCCATGGCAAAAAATAACGCTCATCGGCCAAACTATGAATATTAATTAAAACCGACTCAGTAACATTGGCACAATCACCATCGTTATTAACATCGCTCTAAATCGCATTCGAAAATACTACCAAATAAAAATGGTATTAATCTTAAATCAAAATTTAAATTCTCAGTCATATTTTCCTGCTAAATTGCATCGTGGAAATGGGTCATCACAAACCATGACATAAATGGACAGTTTTTGTGATGTGGTTCACTAAAAATGTCCCTCGTCGTTCTATTATTAAACACTTACAGGCAGTATATTGTCTTTTGAGTCTGAATTGTTACAATGTTCATCTATTAAAATATTTTTTTTTTTTACTTTTTAATCTTACTGCAATGATATCATTGTCCGGAATATTCCGTGTACCGAGCAGTAATGAGAAAGTGGAAATTATCACTAAGACAGTATCTGTGTCTTGTATTTTTGGGGGGGCACGGGCTCTTGCCCTAAAACCATCCCCTTAATAAGTCTAGTATATATGCTTGTAGTGTATAGTAGGAGTGTAAGTAATTCTTATTCCATTACTAATTATTTCTAAAAAGATAATTCATCTTTGAAAAATAAAATAGCTCAAGTTAGTTAACTTTTTTTCTTGAATTCGGAGTAGAACAATTCCCAATAAAGACAATTATTTTATGAACACAGGAGCTATCATCTTATAATTGCATAAACTTCAGCTTTTGATAGTCACGCAAATTCATTTTTTGAAGGTATTCAAGGCCTCTTCTCTGGAACTGTATTCATTAGAGGTGCCCAAATCAACAATGATCCTTTCGCCCTAAATCATTCTCTGTTCTATCATATACAAGGTTCCTCTATTATTCTCATTTATTTGACCCTTAGATAAATCAATATTTTATCTATTTGGCAAAAGATCTCATGCTCTACTTTCTCCGTAATAAAGCATCTTTATCATAAATTACTATAGAGTGAATGTAGCAATTCATAGGCTGCTGTTTTATTAGAGGCATTATAGTCCTTTACATCTCGGCTCAAAAAGACCTGACCATAACTTGTTACAAACTTGAATATCAATCATTTCAATTTGAGGATACCTACTTATATGGTTAGGCGTACACACACACACACACACACACACACACAAAACGCAATTAGTACCTCCACTTCATCACAGTGGAAGGGAACTTCCTGCCAAGTACAACCATCACTCACTCTCAGCGATCCAGTCAACAGGGAAGAGATATGACCCAAGTTCGCTACCCGGACATTGCAATGCAACAGAAATGCTATAAGCTCCTATGCAGATTAGAAATTGTCATTTCCAAGACACCCCATGGAAGCCAAGATCAGTGAATACTTTTATTTATTTTTAAATATGAAAACAATCAATTTACAGTCCTGTAAACTAGTACTTGTTACTTGATTGAGGGAGTGAGGAAAGAGCAGAACCAGTTCCGTGTAATTTTTGTGTGTGTGTGTGTGTGTGTGTGTTACAAGGAGTTACAAGGATTAGGATGTCTCAAAGACTTGTTAGTCCATCCGAGGAGACATCGTGTGCTCACTTATCTGTAGGAGCAGGTTTTACTGTGCATTCAGTGTCCTAATGATTTTGTCTAGCTTTCTTTTAAACTCTTCCACGCTTTTGCTGTTTACAACTTCTGGTAGCAGTTTATTCCACGTCTCACATATTTTGTATGTGAAGAAGATCCCACAGTGAAATTTGTTGTATCTGTTCAGTTCTAGTTTTCATCCATTGCTTCTTGTTTGGTTTTCGTTTAATGTAAATAGGTTCCTGTCTACTTTTGTTGTTATGCCTTTCAGTATTTTAAATGTTTCTATTAGTCGTCCTCGCAATCGTTGTGTTTCTAACCCATACATGAGAGAGAGAGAGAGAGAGAGAGAGAGAGAGAGAGAGAGAGAGAGAGAGAGAGATTCAATCTAAAATACTACACTAAGGCCGCTCTCACACGTGATCACTTTCACGAGGCGATTAAATCCCAGGAAATGAAAATGACAACACGCTCAGTAATGAGATTACAATTCCATCTCTCTACTGGCAAACGATTAGAACTCTAATCCAAAACAATACCGTGCAGAAATTTTATCATATGAAAAATAAAAGCATTTATTCAGTTATTAAAATAAGGGATATCAGAGGAAAAAAATGTATAATATTTTGAGCAATCTGACACCCGTGAAGTATGTGTAATATTTCATAAATCTTTTTTTTCATTACACTTGATATTAATCATAATTAACATTACGTAGATAGACAATTTGAATTACAATTTGACACTTAATTAGGACGGGGATTCTTTTCGTTATTAGACAGTTTGTGTTCAACCAAATCATGGCACAGATCAAAGATATTGATATACATGTAGTAATTATATATAAATAAAATGTGCAAAAATTTTTCCCAATACAGATGAATACATACGGAAGGTTGTGCAGTGTAATAAAAAAATTAGAAGTTCAATGACAAATAAAGAGAGAGAGAGAGAGAGAGATTTTCGCAAGCATTTGAACAAGGCGTGATCCGACCTCCAGCTTACTCGGGGAAGCGTGCTCAAGTCTCCGGGCAAACAGCGAAACTTAAAATAAATACGCTATATTTTATCAGAAAAAAATTGTTCTGTACTGTTTAACAGGCACATTTTTTTTTTTTTTTACGTTTTCATTGTAATAAATAAATCATAAATAGCCTATCCTAAAATTCTCGTTACTTTAACTCAAAGCAAAACACATTTTTCAGACCTTTCTGGTCCTTTCCATAGACCTTTCCTCCCACAACACAACAAGAACAACAACAGCAAGAAGAAGAATAACAACAACAGCAACAACAAAGCAGTTTGTAGGCTTACTCCCCGAGTAAGCGGAAATTCACTTTTTACGGAGTAAGGAGAGGAACTTCTAATTTATACGACCTGGTTCGGAAGTCACGTAAAGCCGTTGGTCCCGTTGCTGAATAACCACTGGTTCCATGCAACGGGAAAACACCATACAATTTACATTAGTTTTGAGAAAAGGCGTCGGAAAGATGGAAATAAATGGATACGAAGTGTGATAGCATGAAAAAAAAACGAAACTAGATTTATGGATTTTTTAATACTTTTTTTTCGTCAAGCCAGAACGAAGGACGGTGAAATGAATAATGAAAATCAAGCCAATAAATTGACGCACTTAGATATAGTATATATATATATATAATATATATATATATATATATATATCATATATATATATATATATATATATATATATATATATAAAAAGATGAATGCCTACCCTTTTTGGATGTCCTCATACGGAGAAATAGTAGTGGGTTTAAGTATAGTGTTTACAGAAAACCTACTAATATTTCTTCCTATGTACATTTCTATTCTGGACAAAACAATAAGGTTAAAAGATCAGTGTTTGCTTCCATGTTTTTTTAAGAGCACTACGGGTATGTAGCCCAGAATATATAGATGAGGAAATAGATAAGATTCGGAATACAGGTCAAGAAACTGAAATATCCAGATAATGTACTAAACAATGCATTAAAGCGCAAAAAGACCATGTATCAAAATCAAAAAGAACCTTAACACACAAAAATTTGCTTGTACTACCTTATATAGTAATATGAAAGATATCCCACATCTCCTGAAGAATTTTGGTGTTAATGTAGATTTTAAAAACAATAAAACAATAAAACAATGAAACAGGTACTTATTGAGAACTCCCCCCCCGACAATGCTAAGGATGTGTATATAAATACCGTGTAAGTCTTGTGACACTTTTACTTTGGTCAAACGGGGAAAGCACTGGCAAAAAGAATAGAACAACATAAACAATGTGTGAGATATGCACAGGGAAATAGTGGTATATTTGTACATGTTAGTGAGAACAATCATGCTATTAACTGGGAAGGGAAGGGGCAAAAAAGCTGGTGTGTTCTAATAATGCATTGGAAAGGAATATCATTGAATCTAGTTTTATAAAAGAAAGTTACAACAATAATATGAACATCAGTCTAAGGAATGTATAAACTTGATCCTTTAATATCAAAAGAAATTTGTAAACTGTTTTTAAATTGGCTGTAGAGATATATGAAAATAGGATTATTATATTTGTAAACACAGTAAAGGGGCGCAGTAGTGGTAATGAGATGTTCAACCCCACCACCTCCCTGACACCTGTCAGGTGTGGACTTGTACCCTAAGCGGTAGTATCCCTTGAGAATTTATTGTAAATTTTAGCCAAATGATTTTTGAAAGCCACTCCTACCTTGACACCTGCCTGTGGGGGGATCTGCAGTCTCAAACGGTTGTGTGTATGTTCGTCAGTACTGTCTTTGTAGTATATATACTCGTGAATTCTAATACTATGTATCAGTCCTTTGTCAATGCTTGAAAATAAAGCCGAAACAGGTCAGGACCTACACCCTGTCTCTTATTTTTTCACCTGTGGATAGTGTGATAATGAATCACGTGCTAAAGTGATTATAATCATATATATATATATATATATATATATATATATATATATATATATATATATATATATATATATATATATATATATATATATATACAGAGAGAGAGAGAGAGAGTTTTGAGGGAGTTAAAGGTTGAGAGAGAGAGAGAGAGAGAGAGAGAGAGCAAATGCTGACATGAATATCAATGCTAGTTACCGCATCAATTCCAAAGCAACGTCAGAGAAACACGATCAAATGTAACCTTCATTTGTCATGTTTCCCTCTTGTCCTTTCTTTAACTTCACTCTACTTTCACTTAATTGCTATATCAACATCTCACTTTTATTCACTGGTTCTCCCTCGTCTTCCCTCCCGCCCCGGGTCCTTCATTATTTTCTATTTTCATTCATCAATAAAATTTTCTGATTTCTCTGCTCAACCACAACTTGCCTTACTTGGAATAATTTTCTTAGACTCGTACATCTTCCTTCCTTTATTTGCCTGTGGCCCATCTCTCTCTCTCTCTCTCTCTCTCTCTCTCTCTCTCTCTCTCTCTCTCTTCTCCTCCTCCCATTATCACTTCGGTCCCATTCATTTTTTCAAGTCCCCTTTTCGATTTTCCGGTCTTATCTCACTTACCGTCATTTATCGAAGCTTTATGTTTCTTTCCCGAGCGAAGAGCAGCATTCGTCTTTCTCCAAAACATTAATTGCATAGTTCCCCGAAGTCTAATTTCCAGTCCCACAAATTCCCTTCTCATTCTTCTCCTTTCTCTCTCCCTGCAGGCTTTTCATGCATCTTTTCGTCAGTCTTTTTTTTTTTTTTTTTTTTTTTTTTTTTTTTTTAATAATAGCTGAGGCCGATGATAAGGGCATCCAAATGTTTCTTTGTATCACAGGCCCGGAAAAAAAATGAAAAACGATAAGGGAAAATAGATGGGGCAGAAAGCAGGGCAAGAATTTCCAAAGCTTGGCAGCTGAGGGAAATTATCAGTCACTGAGCCGTGTACTCCTAAGTGCATCACCGTTTTCCATTGCATCTTTATTCTTCTAAACGTAAATATCGAGCTAAGACTTGCCTGGGCGGTTAATTCGTTACAGAAAATGGAAAGAAAGCGGAACTTGGAACCAACGCACAATAACAATCAAACCAAATGGGCCTCTTACAAGGCTGCAATAAGGTCCTCGAAGCAGAGATCATTCGTTTCCATGCATGTTCACGAGGGTCTTCTCACGACCTATGAAATGATGTAGTCATTACCATTGAATTGACGACCAAAGAGACGAACGACAGAACGCCATAATTAACGAGTGGCTCGAAGGAGCTCTTGAGACGGCAGATGGCGTCTCCTGCCATCTTCAGAGAATCGTTTTGAGGAATGAGATCCTTCCAGACCCCTTGTTCTGGAGGAGGTATCCTTTCTGAAGGGATTTAGCAAAAGGGAAGGTGTTTACACACACACACACACAAACTTGATATAGTGATACTGATTGAATTGTTGTCTTGAAAATGGAGTCATATAATCCCTTAAAAGCAAATAGAGACATCTTAAATAGGAAATAAAAGCAAATTGAAAATAGCACCATTCATGTACTATTTATTAATGCCATTAAATTTGTAGAAGCCGAAGAGAAAGAACACGTATTTTCCCGTCATTTACTGTCCCTTATTCCTTATTCCTGGTGTTTCAGTCGTTTGGAAGACAGTAAGGAGAGAGAGAGAGAGAGAGAGAGAGAGAGAGAGAGAGAGAGAAAGGTCAAGTCGATTGAATTGGAAATTACGTGCGTTGACTGAGAGTAGAAATAGATTTTAATTAACATTCACTATATATATATATATATATATATATATATATATATATATATATATATATATATATATATATATGTATATATATATATATATATATATATATATATATATATATATATATATATATATATTATATATGTGTGTGTGTGTGTGTGTGTGTGTGGGTGTGTGTGTATATATATATATATTATATATATATATATATATATATATATATATATATATATATATACACATATACATATATATAAATGGGGAAGTAAGATTGGAGGCGCCCTTGGCAACGATAATAGCGCACAAACTGTGAAGCAGTTAATTCATTATTTGAGAACAGATTTTAAGGACTTTTCGCAGTGAAATACTTTACATCTTTACCGGTAAAGGGTGCCCTGTTTTTCGAAAGTTATTCCCTGGACAATCACTGTAAATCCCGTCTGAATAATCACCCATTTATGATGTCTGAACATATGTTTCATTTTCTTTTCTTTGCTATATCCTTTCTTTGTGCCTGTCAAAAAAAAAATAAATAAATAAATAAATAAAAACATTATGATAACTCTTTGAATACTGGTACTTATCATTCAAACGTAAGAGGACAATTACATCAATCAAATATCCTGCTGTCATAAGATAAACTTAAGTGTTATTCACGTTATAAAAAAACATGTTTGTTTGTATGGTGTTTTTTCGTTGCATGGAACCAGTGGTAACTCAGCAACGGGACCAACGGCTTTACGTGACTACCGAACCACGTCGAGAGTGAACTTTTATCACCAGAAATACACATCTCTGACCCTCAGTGGAATGCCCAAGAATCGAACTCGCGGCCACCGAGATGGCAGGCCAAAACCATACCGATCACGCCACTGAGGGGGTTAAAAAAATGGAAAAGGATGAATTCCAGCCTCGATCCAGATTTCGAAATATTCTATTTCAAAAACTAACCGAATATGAAAAAAAGTTCTCGGAGATTTGAACGTTCATAAATCATGGACAAGAAATACCTCCACAATCTGATTCAATTGAACTGTGAATCAAAATATTGAAATATG
>NC_087215.1:14413914-14416414 GCF_015104395.2 Macrobrachium nipponense | reverse complement strand
CATTTATTCCTGAAAATTGACTGATTGATTAGCTACCAACTAAAACCTAGAGGAGGAACGACCAATCACAGAGCTGGAAACTCTTAGTCTCTCTCGTGAGTCCACATAGGCAGGATGTATGTTCCATCTCTCCTGAGGGATACGTCTTTCAAAAGTATCCCTCAAGAGATGTGGAACATACATCCTGCCTATGTGAACTCTCTCGAAAGACTGAATTTTCGACTTTCCAGACCTGTGATTCGCTTATCAACAGCCAATCAGGAGCGTCGTAAGAGAAGACTGACCTAGACATCGGATGCAGCTTGATGTGAATCTATTATAGCAATCGACGAGTAATCACTGACTTAGGAGCAAATAGAAACATCTTCAGTTGGAAAGGGAAGGTTCAAGCAAATTGAAAATGGCGCCATTCCTGTAGATATCAAAGTCAGTAAATTTTATTTCAAGGAAAACTGCGCACGTAAACAGAGAGCACAATAGATTTTATGTAACATTCACTTTCTAAAAAAAATAATAATAATATATAAACAAAGAATAAAATAAAAAATTACAAAAAGTATAGACAATAAAATGGACAACACCTAAATATTACAGGAAATATTATAAGACGCAAAAACACCAAAGGTACGAAACTATTAAGGACGATATTAAAAGAAAATGTAAGAAAAGAGGAAGATGTATATGAAAAATATAAAAAACAAAGGAAAATAATTGGATGTGGTAACTGGAGTAGAGACGTAAAAACATGATGGAGAGAAGGAATGAAGAATCAGAGAGAGAGAGAGAGAGAGAGAGAGAGAGAGAGAGAGAGAGAGAGAGCTCGTGTACTAGTAAACAAAAGTGAATCTATGCAAAATCCAAGGCATCAAGACTCCTTTCAAACGAGTTAGAATAACTGAATGAATAATTTAATAAATAAATAAATGAAGAAATAAAAATAAATCTATAATGAATAATATTCTATACCAAAGACTAGTCGGTCGCCTCTTGAATGATAGACCAGAAACAACAATGAGAGAGAGAGAGAGAGAGAGAGAGAGAGAGAGAGAGAGAGAGAGAAATATGGAAATGAGGGGAAACCAATACACAAGCATAATTTTCAAAGCAGAAAGTGCAGAACAAAGAGAAGTGGGAGGATTTGTAAAAAGAAAGACTTAAGGGTAGGCTCCCACTTTGGGGGGTGCCGATCGTAAAAAATATTTGCCAAAATACACTACTCAAGACAGGCTAATTGAAATTTTCAGGCATTATTAGCACTATAATAATGCATATTCCCTGTGAGTTTTATCATCCTATAGGGAATATTAATGATTTTATGAAAAAAAATGTGAAAAAACGGAAATTTCCGGCCCCGCCCCTCGTACTGAACGGTTATTTGGTGATTGGTGAGAAACTACAGTCTTGAATAGAGAAATTCGGTCTGACAGAATGTTGGTATATCCACCTGGAACATGCACAAAAAAAAATGATCAAAATAGAACAGTAAATAAGCACGTAATAACAAAATAAAGAGCAACAACTTTGTAAGTTCAGCGAAAGCCCCGCCAAAAAAAGAAATATCAGACTATAGCTAGAAAGAAATATTCAGGAAAAATTCAAATCTCGATTTAGGGGACAAAACCTTTTGAGAGTTTGTAGTTATTATGGTCACTTGATAGCCTAAAACATCTAAAAATTATATTATTTAGGACAATCAAAAGAAAAAACCACCCCCACCCTTTTTTTTTTTTTTTTTTTTTTTTTTTTTTTTTTTTTTTTTGGAGGTGGGTTTTTTCTTTGATTGTCCTAAATATATAATTTTTAGATGTTTTAGGCTATCAAGTGACATAATAACTACAAACTCTCAAAAGGTTTTGTCCCTAAATCGAGATTTGAATTTTTCCTGAATATTTCTTCCTAGCTATAGTCTGATTTTTTCGGCAGGCTTTCGCTGAACTTACAAAGTTGTTGCTCTTTATTTTGTTATTCGTGCTTATTTACTGTTCTATTTGATCATTTTTTTTGTGCATGTTCCAGGTGGATATACCAACATTCTGTCAGACCGAATTTCTATTCAAGACTGTAGTTTCTCACCAATCACCAAATAACCTTCAGTAGAGGGGCCGGAAATTTCCGTTTTTTCACATTTTTTTTCCATAAAATCATTAATTTTCCCTGTAGGATGATGAAACTCACAGGGAATATGCATTATTATAGTGCTAATAATGCCTGAAAATTTCATTGGCCTGTCTTGATTAGTGTATTTTTGGCAAATATTTTTACGATCGGCCACCCCCCCCAAAGTGGAGCCTACCCTTAAGGCCCAATAGACGTTACGACCGGCGGATCAGGTTCCGTTCTGTCTCCGGCATCTGTGTTGCCCATAGACGTTCAGATTCACTTCAGTTTACCGAAACCTGGTAGAGTGAGGACATGGCCGCTCCGCTCACTGATGACGCTATAGACTGCGCTCTTGCAGCTGACACTAGAAAGCCCCAGCGACAAAGGAGAGCCTGAATTG
>NC_087215.1:14403914-14406414 GCF_015104395.2 Macrobrachium nipponense | reverse complement strand
AACTTTTAATTAAAACCACGTGGTTTCCTTCCCATAAATGAATGATGTTGAAGTCCCAAATAGAGAGATTCAAGGAAAACAAACTTGGGGATTTTATTTTCTTTTTTCTTCCTTTTAATCCCCGCCAACTGGCGCGACTTCTTCCCCAAAAGCAAATATTTCCCCAGACTTGGAAGCAAATAGCTGATATGAATTAATATGGATCGAAGAGGAAGGGGAGCCACAGATGAAAGGGGAAAATTCCAAAGCCTTTGTAGAGTTAATTCCATTATTGTAATTATTTGAAATTTATGTACATTTTGACAAGCTCTATCCATGGATGGAAATCTAGATCAGAGGTCTCATAAGGTCACTTTTTCATAAGGTATCTCGGTGGCTGATTATTTGGCTAAGATATAAACGAGAATTCAAATGTCATTTGACGGAGGTTGTTACAAATCAAACATGAACTTCCGGTAACCCATCCACCTTTCTCCCGAACCTTTTTAAGACCTTGACGTTCGTTTTCAATGGTTGAATCTCATTAGCAAAAAGAGAAATCGACCCACAGCGTCTGTTGAATTGTAAACACCAATAATGTCGTCTTTGAATGTACATACGCGTTGTAATTCTTTAGGTAATATTTGTACGAGAGAGAGAGAGAGAGAGAGAGAGAGAGAGAGAGAGAGAGCTCCTCTCTCCCTCATTCATGAGAGAAATTCTATTTGCAGAAGAGAGGAGGGAAGAGTTGAGAACAGATCAAAAGGCTTGTTATTATCATCTACGGAATCTATAGACTTTCATTTCCACCTACTCTTGGGACCTTATTTGTTATTCAAATCAGCCAGCGCGCATGCGCCCGCGCACCACAGGGGTTCTATGATGCTCGATTACGCAACACTTGATACGAGATATCGAATCGATATTTGTTGTACGAGACATCGTGCGCATTGCGCATAGCATGTATTCCAAATAGCGAGCTTACGTCATCTATAAAAACGTTGGATAAATATGACAAATGAACACTGGAAATGTATAAATACTGAATAATGACGACCAGTCGCACAAAAATAAAAACAAAAACAAACAAATAAACAAACACAGGAATGATAAAAGGATGAATTGAGAAAATAAAAAAATATATACAATAACGACACAGGATGAATTGAGAAAATAAATAAAAACAGTCAAATAATGGGACGAATTAAGAAAATAAAAAAAATCCTACAGTTTAGGAAACGGAACGAGGAAAGAAAGGAGAGATTAAAAAACGATCAGAAATACACCAACGCGAAAGCAAGGTAAAGAAACGGAACTTCAGAGAGACGAAAGAAAAACATTTTTTGAAAATGTGGGAGTTTTTAAAAAACCATAAATATCAACGGTAAGAAAAAATACATGACAGGAAAAAGAAGAAATAATATAAAGAAGAAACAATAACACGAAAAACAGATAATGTATTTTTATAAAAAAGTATATATATATATATATATATTATATATATATATATATATATATATATATATGTGTGTGTGTGTGTGTGTGTATATATATATATATATATATATATATATATATATATATATATATATATATATATATATATATATATATATATATATGTGTATATATATATATATATATATATATATATATATATATATATATATATATATATATAAAAGTGTACTGCATCTTTCAAGATAAAAAGAAAAAGGGATTTTCTTCGTCTTTTCAACCTTTTATATCATGAATCCTAACCTCACCCCTCCCCCCCGACAACACAACCTAACACTAATCCCATTACAGGATCCTCCCCAAGATGAAAAGGAACCCGAAGTAAGAATCCTGTCCCATTCCTATCCTTGTGTGAGGCGAAGGATTTCCTTCTTGCCTCTCGATCCTACAGGAAGGATCCCATGTTCCCCGGCAGGGCATCTCCTCCTGAAGGGAGAGAGAGAGAGAGAGAGTGAGAGATCATGAACAAAATATGTATATATATTGTTTATAACAGTTTATATTTCAAGAACTTTTCTTTCGAGAGAGAGAGAGAGAGGAGAGAGAGAGAGAGAGAGAGAGAGAGAGAGAGAGAGAGAGAGATATTATGAAAAAATATGTTTATATATAAATTTGTGGAGCTAGATTTTTGTCACCGTTTATATTCTAAACAGTTTTCTGGATGGGAGAGAGAGGAGAGCAGAGAGGGAGAGAGAGAGGAGATTATTATGAATAAAAATAAATAAAAATGTTCATATATATAACTATAAATATATTATATATATACAGTGATAAAATATTTATATATATATAAATAATATTATATATATATTATTATATATACTATATATATAACTTAAATACTTTAAAATATGTTATGACCAGGAGAATTTAATGAAACCAGCCTTACTGACCAAATAATCTAAACAACAGCTGTTTATAAGTCAGCAACCAATATGGCCTTCTTTATGACGGAACAAGAAAGGACGTTTTGCAAGATACGTTTCCCGCCATCGTGGTCAAC
>NC_087215.1:14388914-14398914 GCF_015104395.2 Macrobrachium nipponense | reverse complement strand
TGGCCTCCCTTATGACGGAATAAGAAAGGACGTTTTTGCAAGATACGTTTTCCGCCTTTGTAGTCAACGTATGAACGCGACCTTGCCAGGTCTTTCAGTCTAGTTTTGGTTAATACTCTCTAAAGGCTATTTTGGCTGAGGGGGGTGGGGGGTTGTGGGGGGCAGAAGGTTGCAAGGTATACAAATCAGGTTATGGAGATTTGTGAATCTGATATTGTCGTTTAAATCTCAAAATTTGACTGGAAGATTTAAAAATTAGAATTTTACCTAAATGATATCAAAGTACGGAATAACAGTTGCAACTAAACGATTACAAAATACATCAAACGCAGCCAATTAAGCCATTAACATTTCCTAAATCGTTCTATTCAAGCAGCCTAAAACTAACACTTCATATATAAAAACTATACTAATAAAATATTTGACAAGAGCATTTACAGACTGCAAACCTCCGCCAGGGATAACGCATTCACGGCCAAAAGGACCTTTTTCCTTCCACGTACTACATTCCTAGCTTTTCCAGGAAGCACATTCCTATCTCTCCCAAAACTAACTTTCCTATCTCTCCCACAAGTTACATTTCTATCTCTCCCACTCCTTCACCACACCCACACCCCACCCCCAACACCACCCCATCCTCGAAAAAAAAAAACCTAGGCCTTCCATATAAGAAATAACTAATGAAATATTAAAAAATAAAACAAATTGAAATAACATCCCCAAAAGGAGTTTTTTTCTCTAAACCAAACCATCGCCTACAACGATGATTCAAGAGGCAGCTGGGAAACCCCCGGCAACAACCACCTCCTCCCCCCCCCCCCCGGCCCAACAAGACCCATAATTCCCGGGTGCCAATAAAAGTGGAACAGGACGAAGGAAGAGGCTCAGTGCTTAATTGGTCGTCGAGGTCGAAATGGACCCCCTGTTCAGCTCTCTCTCTCTCTCTCTCTCTCTCAACAACGAGTCTATAGTTTCCATTTGAAAAAAAAATAAAAGACTTCATCTTTTGAGAATCTTTTTAGAAACTATTTTCTCGCGTCACGGTAGGTTCTTCTCTCTCTCTCTCTCTCTCTATCTCTCTCTCTCTCTCTCTCTCTTCTCTCCTCTCTCTCTCTATTTCACGGAGTCTGTAGTTTCTTCAAAAAATA
This sequence comes from Macrobrachium nipponense, assembly GCF_015104395.2. NCBI lineage: Eukaryota > Metazoa > Arthropoda > Malacostraca > Decapoda > Palaemonidae > Macrobrachium > Macrobrachium nipponense. Next base: position 14,397,766 of record NC_087215.1, on the reverse strand, counting down.
TTTTGTAGCGTTATTGGTAGGCCAGTTTTTAGGTTAAAATAACTTAAATATTTCAATATATATAACTAGGCCTACGAGACAAAGAAGGCATCAAACGTGTCTATAAAAATAATAAAATTTTATAGATCTAAAGTCAAGTAAAAAAAAGAGAGAGAGAGAGAGAGAGAGAGAGAGAGAGAGAGAGAGAGAGAGAGAGAGAGAGAGATACTCCCTGATCACAACAAAAGTTTAATAGTCCTAGAGACAAAAAAAAAAAAAAAAACACTATTGTTATATAAACTTGGAGGAGTAAAATCGCTGCTCCATTGTTGGAGGCATTTTGTGCAAGAGAGCACAAAGACACAAATGTTGTTCTTCCCTTAATTCTAAAATGGAATTTGGACCCACAACAAAGGCCACCTATGGAAACGTGAAGGAGAAAACACATTAAGAAAACACCGGAGTTGTTATTGAAAGTCAATAGTGGTAGTTTTTGTTTGGAAATCAATGGCCCTTTTTTTTTGTAGTTGTTCTTGTTGTTGTTGCTACGGAAAATGAAGGAGAAACGACAAATCTATTTAACATTCAGAGCAAGGTCAGGTCTTTGCAGTGAACCCAACATCAACACTGATTGTTTTATATTCTTCCTAATTTATGCACAAAGTGAACACAATGCCCCCGCATATATGTAGATGGACATATACACAAACACAAAGATGTTGCATGTGTATAAATAAAATATATAAACATTTATATACTATGGACACAGACAGACAGACAGAGAGAGAGAGAGAGAGAGACCACAAAGTGCGCATTCTAATTAGGTCAAGTTGTATAGTTACTCTCAAAAGGTGAGAAACACAGCAGATATTGATATAAAATAATAAAAAACAAACAAAAAACTACCCCAGTTTCCAGAGAAGAAAAACTTGTCCATTACATAGAGGCGGTCGAATAAAAACTACGAACGGATATTGCAAACGCTGACTTCAAACACGTGTGTACTCCAAACTCGACTTGTACGTTGAAAAAAAGAAAAAAAAACAGAAGTACAGAAGTGATACAAGTATGATGCAGTAGCGTACATGGCTTTTACAAGGGTACAGATATGTATTTAATAAAAGAACGAAAATGCTTGTCGTATTCTAGTAACACACACACACACATTTTTATAATGTGTGTGTGTGTGTTTAAATGCTGTATCCCAGAACCAGATGTTCATGTTTATAAATCAGCTGTGGGTCTTCTTAGGCCTATGCATTTCCGATGAGATTCCCTCTCGGGCAAATGATGAATGAAGAAAATTGGGTCTTCTGGCAGGTCAAAGGAATCCCTAATCACATACGAACAGGGTCGTGGTTGTACACGTAATATACGCGCATGCGCGCATAGTACAAATATTCCAGAGCCGTCCCTTAACAACAGAGACATTCGGAATGAATATCTATATATCTCAATTATTTGTCATTAAATTTACACACACACACACACCCACTAAGATGCTACATACATACATGCATATATATATATATATATATATATATATATATATATATATATATATATATATATATATATATATATATATATATATATATATATACAAGACGTTTCCATATTTTTTTCCAGAACTGAAATTGAAACAATGACCTCTTTTTGTGAACATCATGTCGTACAGGATTAACTTGTTTTTTTCTTTGTTTACTCTTTTATCCAAAATGGCTGACGCACCGTTGTATTTCAGTAATAAAAAAGGAACATACATGATTCCAACATAATATTTTGGACTGTATCTTAATGATAAATCAAGTGCGACCTTACTTTCTAAATGCAATTATTTTTTTATGCTAACCGATGACGTAAGCAAACATTGGCCAGTATGTGTCAAATACAGTATATATAAAAATATATAATAATAAAACGATTTTTGACGTTACAACTATTATATTAAATCCTCAATGTGTGAAACCGCCAACTAACCTTGCAATTACTTTGCAGCTCTAGAAAAAATATTATTATATTATAAAAGATTTTTTTAACGTTACCATCATTTTGCAGCTTGGAAAAAATATTACAATATCAAACAAATTTTTTAACGTTACAATTATTTTTGCAGCTCTAGAAAAAATATTATAAAAAAAATGTTTTAACGTTATAATGATTATAAAATAAAATAATTCCCATGTGTGAAACGGTCAACGAACCCTGCAGCTCCTACGGAAGGTGAAAGTCGGACCACAAGAACAGAACAGGAACAGAACATCCCAAATAAAGCTACACGGGACATACTTGCAACATGTGCTGCCGACCCGTTAATGCCTCCGTTGCCAGATATCGCTATTTACCGCAGAGGTCACTGCCTCGTCGCCCAGTAATTAAGAAGGATAAGGTGGTTTTTATTATTACTGACTCTCTCTCTCTCTCTCTCTCTCTCTCTCTCTCTCTCTCATAATATATAAGTATATATAGTATATATTTTTTTCTTTCAATCTTACAATAGTAACAACAACAACAATAAAATAAAATAAAAAAAACATTAAACAGCAATAGAAAACATCTTAACAATCTAGTTTGAATCCGCTTTCTCCCCATGAGACTTCTGTACCACTCATCAGTAATCAAAAACCACACACAAATAAAAAAAAAAATTGCAGTCCTTATAAGAGTGATAACTCGGGAGGAGCAAATCTCTAATTGGCAACCTTTCCCGAGAGTGACGTCACACGTCAACACTCATCCCTCGTGACTGGTGGGGAGAGAAAAAAACCATCCGCTTCTGAGTCTCATCCTGGCCGGATTAACAAAACAAGGATGTCGAAAGGAATTGGATATTCTAGAGTGGACGTGTGCTTTGTGCTTGATTGTTTCTCTCTCTCTCTCTCTCTCTCTCTCTCTCTCTCTCAGTTAATTGCTATTGATCCCCCCCCCCCCGCAACAATAAGTCTTCCCAAGTGTAAGGTAATGACATGCCAGACTCCTTTCTTTCATTGCTAATGAAATAAAAAAAAAAAAACTGAGCTGGATTGATGTCAGAGCATCAGAAATCCCACCACATTTGTGTCTAATGTACCGTCGTGTCTATTGGTAACGTTACATAACGAGGGGTAACAGGGACAAGATAATCTTGCAAAAAAAAAAAAAAAAAAAAAAAAAAAAAAAACCCAAAAAAAAAAAAAAAAAAAAAAAAAAAAAAAAAAAATGAATATTAAAAATGTCTACGGATTGTAACAGTTATTTTGGGATGCATGGAACTAGTTGTAGTTTAGATGGCAACTTTAGGAGTTCAGGGAATAGTAACTGCTGGAAATGGTTACTTAATAATGAATCTGTGGCATTATTTCTGTCTAGGATTAAGTCTATTTAAATCTTGTGAATAATCGCGTACTTTGCATCAACATCTCACAATGTATTGAAGTACAGAGAGAGAGAGAGAGAGAGAGAAAGGCTTTTGGCATTTAGAGAAAATGGGGAATTTCACCACAATGCACTTCAATCCCCAAGTTGTCATGAATGGTTTTGACGGTTAAGTATAATAAAAACACACAGAAAATTAGAAAATCAAACGAGTCTTATTTTTTATTTATATATATAACATTTGTGTCAAAGAATCACAAGATAATCGAAAATGCTCTAAATTTATTTGTATTTTTGCGAGCTCCTAATACGTATTTGTAATTGTGTATTTCCTGTTTATTGTCCAGTAAAACATCCACAATGATACTTGGCTTCAACAACAACAGATCCCCGACCTCATCTAATCGGAGGTCCGTCTTGTACCTCAGAAATCTCGTTAGGGGTGGGGAGAGAGAGAGAGAGAGAATTCGTAGCTGCAAGAAAACTGAGGCAATTGTATTGTAGTCCTTCCAGTCAGTGTCACTCGTTGTTTACGACTGAAATGCATGTCGAAAGTAAGATATGCCACATTCTTTTTTTTTCCTCGCGAGGAGTATCGTATTATAAAAAACTACGTCGTAAATTGTTTTAAAAACGTATTCAGGAACTCGATCTCGCGAATTCTCCCCCGACTCGACTTCGAAGCTCAACACGAGACAGGAGGATGTCCTCATCCTCCATCCTTTCGAGATTTCAAAGAATTTCAGTGTAAACTGACTCAGAGGAAAACTGGAGCCTCACAACGAAATGACATCCAAAAGCTAAGCATTCCAAGATCTGGAGGAACTGACCAATAAAGCTTCATTACTTGTACTATAGTAAATTCACATTCCCCCGTGCATCTAATGTCTAGGCCAGTCCCTTAGGACGCTCCTGATTGGCTGTTGACCAGCCAATCACAGGGCTGGAAAGTGGAAACTCTCAGTCTCTCGACGAGAGAGTTCACAGAGACAGGATGCACGTTCCACCTCTCCTGAGGGATACTTTTGAAAGTCGCATCCCCAAGGAGAGGTGGAACGTACATCCTGCCTTTGTGAACTCTCGAAAAGAGACTGAAGAGTTTCCAGCCCTATGATTGGCTTATCAACAGCCAATCAGGAGCGACATAAGAGACTGCCCTTCGACATCAGATGCACTGCTGATGTGAATCTACTACAGGTGACTTACCTTCCGTGATTATGACTCTGATATCAATCAATCCTGAATCACGACTCATCCAGACAGCCTTTCTCCGCTGAGTTTCATTTAAAGGTAAATTTTTTTTTTCTTTATTTTCTCTCACATGAAAGAAAATATAGGAAGTGTGTGTATATATATATATTATATATATATATATATATATATATATATATATATATATATATATATATATAATGATTTCTGGCAGAAGATTCATGTCAGCTTCCACCAAAAAACCACAGTCGATTGCCATCTTCTCTCTCTCTCTCTCTCTCTCTCTCTCTCTCTCCCTCATCTCCTTCCTCTCCTCTCTCTCTCTCTCTCTTTTAATTCTATTTCACTCATCTTTCCCCATCTTAACCAGCTCAATTATAGGCCCATTTTTCGTTTGAGCGGAATCCGTCCATTAAATCTCATATGCATGTGCAAGGAATAAGTCTCGCTGAAAAGAGAGAGAGAGAAGATTCAAACATCCATCTCAAATTACTCTCTGGAACTAAAACCAAAACAAGGCGAGAGAGAAGTGGCTTTGCTGTTAACCTAAGAGGTCGTAAATTTCCTCTCTCGACTTTTCACTGGATTGTTTGTTGCTCTCTCTCTCTCTCTCTCTCTCTCTCTCTCTCTCTCTCTCTCTCTCTCTCTCTCTCTCTCTCTCTTTTCAAAACGAAAATCTTATTTGGGCGAAGGGGGCGAAGATTTTTGGAGAGAGAGAGAGAGAGAGAGAGAGAGAGAGAGAGAGAGAGAGAGAGAGAATTGAAGGAGAGGGAAAAAGTTACAATATTACAATTCAAGTGATTCACATTAAAATTTGTGGTAAAAAGTAACACAAGAATACCTTCTAAATTCCAGTGACAAATCAAAGATCATAAACGTGTTCCTTAGGGAAAGTTCTGTGTGCATTATTTATAAGACCTCTCAAATTTGCTTTTAAGGTTAAGATTTGTGCTTCCATTCTTGTTGACGTTTGTTTTTTATTAAAAGAGATGAGAGCATGTGTAATAAAGTTTAACCATGGTCTATCGATATATCCAATTTATTTACTTCAACGTATTAAGAGTGTAGAAAACTAAGTGTGCAAACAATACGAATTGCATCATTATTGCATAAAACATCAAGATTCTAAATTACCATAGCGATTGTGCAGACATGCACCAAATACTGCGAACAACACACCCAAGACAAAATGCCACTAAAATACAAAGCGCACATATAAAAACAAACATTCATTCACCTAAAAACATCAGACACGACAGCAACATTAAAAGCGGAATCCATCCACGAGGAAAAAGGACGGAATTCTCGAGTGAACTTTTCCTTCTCCAAACTTACGACGGAGTAAATCTCTCTCTCTCTCTCTCTCTCTCTCTCTCTCTCTCTCTCTCTCTCTCTCTCTCTCTCTCTCTCTCTCTCTCTCAAGACTTATTCACTCGCAAATACTCCTTGCATATGCATATCTCAATTTATGGAAGGACCTTGCTCGGGCGAAAAATGAGCTGGATAATTGAGAGAGAGAGAGAGAGAGAGAGAGAGAAGAGAGAGAGAGAGAGAGAGAGTCGAGTAAAATGAATTGTTGAGAAAAAAAAACAAAAAAACAATGGCAACCAAGGGTATTCCCGGCTTCATTTTTTTGAGGGGGGCTATAATGGAAAAATGTTAATTATATAGAAAACGAATCACCTCTTGATGAAGAGATCAACTTGAAGGCGAAGACCAACCGTAGTATTTTTACCTTAGTAAATCAACCTCTTTGGACAAACAGATGCACATCGAAAGGTTGTAAACTGTAATATGTTTATATATAATTTTTTTTTTTTTTATATCTGCTTCAAACATTTTAACGTTACCCGAAAAAATTATTTTTAGCTCAAAAAATAAGAAAGTAGGAAATATTAATTATTTACATTTCATTATACAACTTGACTAAGTAATTTAATCGACTCCAAAGACTCCTTTGAAGAAATAGGACGAAATTCATAAGCGAATTCTTCCTTAACCACATCTAACGGTATAAAGAATCTCTCTCTCTCTCTCTCTCTCTCTCTCTCTCTCTCTCTCTCTCCAGAGACATCCTCGCTTACAAATCGTCCTTTCAGATACATCAAAATTTGTGGAGAATCTCGCTCGAACGAAAGTGAGTCGGGTAACTGAGAGTCGAGGAAAATGAAAAGGCGGTTTTGGCGGGAACTGGGACTGATAGTATTTGGCGGGAATATAAATTCAACGGTTTGGAAGATCTGCCATCATTTTTTTTTTTTTTTTTTTTTTTTTGGCGGGAAAATAAAGAAAACGGGTTTGTTTTGGAATGTGAAGAGATGGTTTATTCAAGGAAGGGAGACTGGATGAATTGGGGTCATACCAAATAAGGCATTTATTTATTTATTAGTTTTTTTTTTTGTTACAAGAAGGGACATTTTTATATCTAACCTGATAATGTATACATTCCATAATGATAGCTTGAAATTATAGTTTTCGTTCAAAAAAAAAAAATAAAAGAATATATATATTCTTTTACCCGAGTGATAGCCTATAAACAGCTGATGAGGCCTACCGCCTACGTACACGGAAGGTACCGTAAATACAAAAACTCCGCATTATTCGTCTTACTTATCATATAATCACTTATCATCGATAACCAGATCTTACGATGGAATTAAACCATTATTAAGTAATATTTAACTCAGAGCGGTCTTTCTTGTCATTATGCAATTAGATATTAGAAACTGGCTGACTTTGAGAAAAAGGAGTAAATCATTATCTTAATCATTCAACTGATATGTAAAATTGAGTAGCTGCTCTGCAATGACAACCACGATATTGGTAAATGGTCATCCACACCTCTGGTTATAATCCGTTATAGTTTTTTTTTTTTTTTTTTTTTTTTTTGCCTGCCCTGAAGAACATGAAAGAAAATTAAGATGTCACAATGGTTGATTACTTTAGCAGGTTTGGGATGGACGCTATAAATGGATGTCAAAGATCCTGAGACGTAAATCGATCATTTTAATGATGCTGGAATGGGGAAACATCTTCGTTACTTTATAAGGAATCTTTATTTCGAATTACCATACAAATTCCACATTTCGTTTTTCCATTCCATTCCCATTTCCATTCCCACACAGACAGACAGAGAGGAGAGAGAGAGAGAGAGAGAGAGGAGAGAGAGATAGAGAGAGAGAGAGAGATTAGGTCCTCCATTCCAGAGTTTCAGGTCAAGGGGAAAATCTCGTGGCCTCGTTTGGCCCCTAAAATTCCGAGCCCCCTGACCTTTCGCGATGGTGCCACCAAGCGTCACTTTATTCACCTTTTCGGAAATTTAAAATGCCTTTTTTGGGTGGGAGGGGGGTGGGGGCGCTACAGTGGTGCTATTTTTAAAACGCTTCTTGTCTCACGTTCAGGTATTCGGGTAAATTACAGGCAAATGGCGTTTAATCCGAAGAATTACAATTACGTTAATTGGACTTTACCGTCATCGTGTGCGCATTTTAATCAGATCACGGGTCACGAAAGTTCATAAATGTCACAGGGACAAAAAAAATTGCGCATAAAACTCACGGTTGGTTACAATTTCTTCGCCTAGAACGAAGCGAATTGTTTAATCGGTCATTTCACGCAGGAGTTCAAAACTCGTAAAATTAAAATCCCATTTAGTAAATTAACCAAACGCCAAGGACGATCTTCACTATCTCCACAGAATAATAGCTCGCTCACAATCATAAACCATTCCACGCATCATTAATGGCCTGTTTTCATCCCATACATTTTCTTCTATACCCGCTGCTCTTTCGCTCGTTCCGTAAATATATCAAACGTCCATGGAGACTTAACACGCCCACTTTCATGCGAAACCAGTCACTCTCTCGTTTACATAATCTCACACATCCTTCGTTTCCACTACAAAATTTTTCATGCCTCTCAATAATTGATTTCTACACCATGAATCCTCAACGTTTTTCTTTTAGCACCTTGAATATTCAGTCTTTTATTTTCATTTTGGACTCTCCACGCTTTCCTCTTTTCCATGTCTCTCTTTGTCACCACTTATTCTTCTCATTCTCGCCCCTCTTTCCCTTCATCCTCATCCCATCCTACCCCATCCCTCCCCCTTCCCCTGGGGAACCCCAACCAGATGGAAACGAAAATGGGGCCACACTAGACGCTCTCACTCCCCAAGAACAACAGCGGAAACAGTATGACCTTTGGCACCCAAAGGGGAACAGCGGTGCTTACCAGGTACAATAGGCGTCGTTGAGGACGAGAACAGATAATTTCTTCCTCGAAATGACCTCTGTGAAAACATCGCT
>NC_087215.1:14377977-14388414 GCF_015104395.2 Macrobrachium nipponense | reverse complement strand
ATTGTAAAAAAATTATTTTCCAACATCTGCTTCTCCCGTCCTCTCCACCCTCCACCCACTGTCTCCCCACCATATCGATAAACCCCAAAAAGAGCCCGTGAGCGAAAGCTGTGAAATAGAAACATATAATCCGATTGAATGGAAGACTAATTCTGAAAAATTTCCACTGTCATATTGTGGTTACTTCCGTTAGAAATTTTGGTTGTTTTTTATTAAGTCTGGGACGCTGGTGTCTGTGTTTTCGACTGTGCCTGTGAGGGATTACGGTTGGATATTCGGTGCCAAGTGTGCTCTTTTTGTGTGTCAGCGTTGTGTGTGTGTGTGTGTGTTTTTTGTGACTAGTTTTTTTGTCGTTCTAGTTTTTTGTCATTCTATTTTTCTGTCATTCTAGTTTTTTCTGTCATTCTACTTTTTTGTCATTCTAGTTTTTTTTTTTGTCAATTCTCATTTTTTTGTTTTTTTGTCATTCTAATTTGTTTTTGTCATTCTAGTGTTTTTGTCATTCTAATTTTTTGTCATTCTATCTTTTTATTTCTTTTAGGTTTTAATTCTGAAAAAATTACAATGTTATTTGAGAGAGAGAGAGAGAGAGAGAGAGAGAGAGAGAGAGAGAGACAGAGAGAGAGAGAGAGAGGAGAAGGTGCAAGTCGCGTTCGTGCGTGTGTTTTTAAAACTCTCATAGGACAACTAGACAGACAGACCGATGTATGAATGCTGTGAGTTGTGCTTATGAGAGAAGTATCAGCTGGAGTTTGTACACACACTCGTCCAGGAATCAGGTTATACTTCCATTCCATTCTCACCTTCGTTCAATTTCGACAGTGTTACTATTTTATTATTCTGCTCTTGTGTTCGCTAAACATTTTAACTTCTTTGAATCTCCTATCCAAGTAGACCTTTTCTTTATCATAAATACTCCTTTTGGAGTGAATACCCCTCTCTCTCTCTCTCTCTCTCTCTCTCTCTCTCTCTCTCTCTCTCATCATTGGGTTCCTTAGCTCTGTGCTGTTGGGATCAGGGAAAGAAGTTCTTGGGACTAGCAGCACCATGCCTGAAGATTGGCTTGGAAAAGGAAAACTTTTCTCAAGCAGAGATAAGTTAAAGCATATAGCGAAACAGGGCTTTAACAAAGTCACTCAGTTGCCAGAATAATAATAATAATAATAATAATAATAATAATAATAATAATAATAATAATAATAATATAATAATCATCATCATCATCATCATCATCATCATCATCATCATCATCATCATCATCATCATCATCATAGAAACACTAGACACGACCCCAAGATCCCTGAGAAGGAATCTAGAAAAACTAGAGGCTGAAGTAGCTCCAGGACTCATGCAGAAAGATGATCCCAGAAACGGCACATATAGTAGAAAAGTGATGGACTCCTAGGAGGCAGGATGCAACCCGGAACACCACACACTATAAATACACCCAGTTAGAATGGAGGACTGTGGATAGACCCGAAAAAAAAATATAATAATAATACTAGAAATGGTGAGGTAGGCGATGAAGTCGATCCATCCATCACGCAAGAAAGGAAAGCCTTCTGGATAGCCATTTCGCTTATGAGAACTCGAGGAGATATAATAAAAAAAAAAAAAAAAGCGTAACCTACATATTTATGGAAAGCTTTGCAGCAAGGGGGAGAAAATGAGGGAACAGCAGCGAGTGAGACGACCATTCTGTAATCCAAAGACAGTGTTTGTGCCCCTTCGTTCATCAGGCATTATGCATTTTGCAGTAAAACGGCGTAAGTCCGAATGTCCCCTAAGGATGAGGAACCCCGTATATGCAAACGCTTAGAGGGTCATTGTGTTGCAGATGTTGCAGCGTCGTCGAAAATTGGAGAATGGTGCTTAGCGGCCATTAACGTTCGTTATGCAAATGACTGAGACAAAAGAGGTCCCTCTCTCTCTCTCTCTCTCTCTCTCTCTCTCTCTCTCTCTCTCTCCTCTGTTATGATTGCGATCACAGGGACTGGATTCTGGAAAGCGCCTCGACAAATGCGCTGGAATTTGTGGATGCTATATTGGCTTCTGCTTTTTGATTCTTGTTTTGAAGCCAGAGGATCTTAAAAAGGCTGCTGAGAGAGAGAGAGAGAGAGAGAGAGAGAGGAGAGAGAGAGAGAGAGAGATTTTGATGCTGTATTACAGGGGTACTTTTTCATGTTAAATGGTGCTTTTTTTGCTATCTTTGTTAAGACATGCGTTAATGCGTTGTCAAATCACATACATTATATACATACATACATACACACGCACACACACATGTATATATATATATATATATATATATATATATATATATATATAGTATATATATATATATAAAGGTTTTTTTTGTGGCAAAAAACCTTTATTTATACATGGCATCACGTTTATATACTTCGTGATCAAGTTTTATTCATATATATAGTATATATATATATATATATATATATATATATATATATATATATATATATATATATGTGGTGTGTGTGTATATATATAGTATATATATATATATATATATATATATATATGTATATATATACTATATATATATATATATATATATATATATATATATATATATAGTATATATATAGTATGTGTAGTGTGTGTGTATACTGCCACTAAAAACCCCACACCACTAACAGACACTGAAGCCAAGCCTCAAGACAAACCACATAACCCAAATTGTCGTAATTTCCCATTTCTTGTCCTCAGATTCCCGTGTTTGATGCCGTGGAAGAGAGGGAAGCCTTTTAATTCCCTCGTAAAGTGTCCCTAAGTATGAAGGTCCACTTTACGGTGGAAGGACCGTCGCTTAAGTGAAGATATCTCAGCGCATTAAATGTCTTTGTTTGTTTGCCTCTGCTTTTGTTTACGTATGACGTAGAGCGCTATAGAGCTAATTAATGAAACAAAGGCTTGGGAGAGAGAGAGAGAGAGAGAGAGAGAGACGAGAGAGAGAGAGAGAGGCGGGGTGGGGGGAGAGAGACTTGAAAAACTTGGAATATATGGATTGAGTATTGAGAAAAGAGAGACATACAAACCGTATGATGAGAGAGAGAGAGAGAGAGAGAGAGAGAGAGAGAGAGAGAGAGAGAGAGAGTAGTATTTACCAGATATACAGGACATAGCATAGATCTTCTTTTTCTCGGCTTGATTCCTAGTCGGGGTCGCATTTTTTCATGAGCCGTCTGGGCCGTTGTTTCTCGTGTTTCCTCGAGCGCAGGATCCCCGTCTTCTCTGAGGCCTTCCTGGAACTGAACTGAATTGTGGTCCTAAGTGAAACATTCTTAGACAGAAAGAAGATAGAAGAGAAAAAAAAAAGACGAATTTATAAAGAATAATAATAAATAAATGCATAGATAGATAGATAGATAGATAGATAGATAGAGATATATTCAAAGAAACTGATGATGGTCCTCATAGAAGCACTCGGATAGAGAGAAAATGAGAAAAGATACGATTTCATAAACGAAATAGTAGTAGTACAAGAGAATGTCTCTATGGCAGCGATGTAGTCACAGAGGTTCAATTTCGAAGAAGAAAATTATCTGTTCTCGTCCTCAGCGACGCCTATTGTACCTGTAAGCACGCTGTTCCCCTTTTGTGGGGGCCAAAAGGCCAAATTGTTGTCTCCGATGTTGTTCTCGGGTAGTGAGAGCGTCTAATGTGGCCCCATTTTCGTTTCCATCTGGTTGGGGTTGTTCCCGGGGAAGGGGGAGGGGGGGGTGGGGTTGGATGGGATGAGGATGAAGGGAAAGAGGAGCGAGAATAGAAGAGTAAGTGGGGACAAAGAATGAGACATGAAAGAGGAAAGCGTGGAGAGTCCCAAAAGGAAAATAAAAGACTGAATTGTCAAGGGGATAAGAAAAAAATGTTGAGGATTCATGGTATAGAAATCAGTTATTGAGAGGCATGAAAAATTTTGTAGTGGAATCGAAGGATGTGTGAGATTATGTAAACGAGAGAGTGACTGGTTTCGCATGAAAGTGGGCGTGTTAAGTCTCCATGGACGTTTGATATATTTGCGGAACGAGCGAAAGAGCAGCAGGTATAGATGCAAAGTTATGGGATGAAAACAGGCCATTAATGAAGCGTGGAATGTTTTATGATTGTGCGTGAGTTATTATTCAGTGGGGATAGTGAAGAACTTCCTTTGCGTTTGGTTAATTTACGAAATGGGATTTTTATTTTACGAGTTTTGAACTCCTGCGTGAAATGACTGATTAAACAATTCGTTTCGGTCTGGAGGAAGAAATTGTAACCAATCGTGGAGTTTAATACGTAATTTTTTTAATCCCTGTGATATTTATGAACTTTCGTGACCCGTGATCTGATTAAAATGCGCACACGATGACGGCAAAGTCCAATTAACGTAATTGTAATTCGTGGGATTAGACGCCATTTGCCTGTAATTTACCTGAATACCTGAACGTGAGACAAGAAGCGTTTTAAAAATAGCACCACTGTAGCCCCCCCCCCCCCCCCACCCCCCCCCCCCCCCCCCCCCCCCCCCCCCCCGCCCCCCCCCCCCCCCCACCCCCCCCCCCCCCCCCCCCCCCACCCCCCCCCCCCCCCCCCCCCCCCACAAAGGGGGCCATTTTAAATTTCCGAAAAAGGTGAATAAAGTGACGCTTGGTGGCACCATCGCGAAAGGTCACGGGACTCGGAATTTGAGGGGCCAAAAGAGGCCACGGGATTTTCCCCTTGACCTGAAATTCTGGAATGGGCAGGACCTAATCTCTCTCTCTCTCTCTCTCTCTCTCTCTCTCTCTCTCTCTCTCTCTCTCTCTCTCTCTCTGTCTGTGGAATGGAAATGGGAGGGGAATGGGAATGGAAAACGAAATGTGGAATTTGTAGGTAATTCGAAATAAAAATTCCATAAAATAACGAAGATGTTTCCCCATTCCAGCATCATTAAAATGATCGATTTACGTCTCAGGATCTTTGACATCCATTTATAGCGTCCATCCCAACCTATAAGCTAAAGTAATCAACCATTGTGACATCTACATTTTCTTTCATGTTCTTCAGGGCAGGCGGAGAAAAAAAAAAACTATACGGATTAGATTATAACCAGAGGTGGATGACCATTTACCAATATCGTGGTTGTCATTGCAGAACAGCTACTCAATTTTACATATCAGTTGAATGATTAAGATAGTGATTTACTCCTTTTCTGAAAGTTAGCCAGTTTCTAATATCTAATTGCATAATGACAAGAAAGACCGCTGAGTTAAATTATTACTTAATAATATTTAATTTCCATCGTAAGATCTGGTTATCAATGATAAGTGATTATTGATAAAGTAAGACGAGTAATGCGGAGTTTTTGTATTTACGTGTACGTAGGGCGTAGGCCTCATCAGACTGTTTATAGGCTTCACTCGGGTAAAAGAATATGTATTCTTTTATTTTTTTTTTTTGAACGAAAACTATAATTTCAAGCTATTATTATGGAATGTATACATTATCAGGTTAGATATAACAACAACAAAAAAAAACTAATAAATGAATAAATGGCCTTATTTGGTATGACCCTAATTCATCCAGTCTCCCTTCCTTGAATAAACCATCTCTTCACATTCCAAAACAAACCCGTTTTCTTTATTTTCCCGCAAAAAAAAAAAAAACCAAAAAAAAAAAAAAAAAAATGATGGCAGATCTTCCAAAACCGTTGAATTTATATTCCCGCCAAATACTATCAGTCCCAGTTCCCGCCAAAACCGCCTTTTCATTTTCCTCGACTCTCAGTTACCCGACTCACTTTTCGTTCGAGCGAGATTCGTCCACAAATTTTGATGTATCTGAAAGGACGATTTGTAAGCGAGGATGTCTCTGGAGAGAGAGAGAGAGAGAGAGAGATTCTCTATACCCGTTAGTGTGGTTAAGGAAGAATTCGCTATGAATGAATTTCGTCCTATTCTTCAAAGGAGTCTTTGGAGTCGATTAAATTACTTAGTCAAATTGTATAATGAAATGTAAATAATCAATATTTCCTACTTTCTTATTTTTTTGAGCTAAAATTAATTTTTTCGGGTAACGTTAAAATGTTTGAAGCAGATATAAAAAAAAATTATATAAATACATATAACAGTTACAACCTTTCGATGTGCATCTGTTTGTCCAAAGAGGTTGATTTACTAAGGTAAAAATACTACGGTTGGTCTTCGCCTTCAAGTTGATCTCTTCATCAAGAGGTGATTCGTTTTCTATATAATTAACATTTTCCATTATAGCCCCCTCAAAAAAAAGAAAAAAAAAATGAAGCCGGGAATACCCTTGGTTGCCATTGTTTTTTTTTCCAACAATTCATTTTACTCGACTCTCTCTCTCTCTCTCTCTCTCTCTCTCTCTCTCTCTCTCTCTCTCTCTCTCTCTCTCTCTCTCTCAATTATCCAGCTCATTTTTCGCCCGAGCAAGGTCCTTCCATAAAATTGAGATATGCATATGCAAGGAGTGTATTTGCGAGTGAATAAATCTTGAGAGAGAGAGACGAGACGACGAGAGAGAGAGAGAGAGATGAGAGAGAGAGAGAGAGAGATTTACTCCGTCGTAAGTTTGGAGAAGAAGGAAAAGTTCACTCGAGAATTCCGGCCTTCCCGTTTTTCCTCGTGGATGGATTCCGCTTTAATGTTGCTGTCGTGTCTGATGTTTTTAGGTGGATGAATGTTTTACTTTTATATGTGTGCTTTGTATTTTAGTGGCATTTTGTCTTGGGTGTGTTTGTTCGCAGTATTTGTGCATTGTCTGCACAATCGCATGGTAATTTAGAATCTGATGTTTTATGCAATAATTGATGCAATTCGTATTGTTTGCACACTTAGTTTTCTACAACTCTTAATACGTTGAAGTAAATAAATTGGATATATCGATAGACCATGGTTAAACTTTATTACACCATGCTCTCATCTTTTTTAATAAAAAACAAACGTCAACAAGCATGGAAGCACAATCTTAACCTTAAATGCAAATTTGATAGGTACTTATAAATAATGCACACAGTATTTTCCCTAAGGAACATAATTTATGATCTTTGATTTATCACTGGAATTTAGAAGGTATTCTTGTGTTGCTTTTTACCACAAATTTTAATGTGAATCACTTGAATTGTGAATATGTACTCTCTCCTTCAATTCTCTCTCTCTCTCTCTCTATCTCTCTCTCTCTCTCTCTCTCTCTCCAAAAATCTTCGCCTTCGCCCAAATAAGATTTTTCGTTTTTTGAAAAGAGAGAGAGACAAGAGAGAGAGAGAGAGAGAGCAACAAACAATCCAGTGAAAAGTCGAGAGAGGAAAATTTACGACCCCTCTTAGGTTATCAGCAAAGCCACTTTTCTCTCGCCTTGTTTGGTTTTAGCTTCCAGAGAGTAATTTCAGATGGATGTTGAATCTTCTCTCTCTCTCTTTTCAGCGAGACTTATTCCTTGCACATGCATATGAGATTTAATGGACGGATTCCGCTCAAAACGAAAAACGGGCCTATAATTGAGCTGGTTAAGATGTGGAAAGATGAGTGAGATAGAGAGAGGAGAGAGAGTGGGGGAGAGAGGTCGAGAGGAGAGAGAGAGAGAGAGAAGATGGCAATCGACTGTGTGGTGGGGAAGCTGACATGAATATTCTGCCAGAAGTCATTATATATAATATATATATATATATATATATATATATATATATATATATATATACTTCCTATCTTTCATGCTAGAGAAAATAAAGAAAAAAAAATTTACCTTTAAATGAAACTCAGGCGGAGAAAGGCTGTCTGGATGAGTCGTGATTCAGGATTATTGATATCAGAGTCATAATCACGGAAGGTAGTTCACCTGTAGTAGAATCACATCAGCAGTGCATCTGATGTCTAAGGGCAGTCTCTTATGTCGCTCCTGATTTTGGCTGTTGATAAGCCAATCATAGGGCTGGAAACTCTCAGTCTCTTTCGAGAGTTCACAAAGGCAGGATGTTACGTTCCAACCTCTCCTTTGGGGATGCTGGACTTTCAAAAGTATCCCTCAGAGAGGTGGAACGTGCATCCGTCTCTGTGAACTCTCTCGACGAGAGCTGAGAGTTTCCACTTTCCAGCCCTGTGATTGGCTTGTCAACAGCCAATCAGGAGCGTCCTAAGGGACTGGCCTAGACAGTAGATGCACGGGGGATGTGAATTTACTATAGTACAAGTAATGAAGCTTTATTGGTCAGTTCCTCCAGATCTTTAGAATGCTTAGCTTTTGGATGTCATTTCGTTGTGAGCTCCAGTTCTCTGAGTCAGTTTACACTGAAATTCTTGAAATCTCGAAAGGATGAAGGATGAGGACAACCTCTGTCTCGTCGTAGCTCGAGTCGAAGTCGGGGACGAAGAGAATTCGCAGATCGAGTTCCAGAAGTACGTTTTAAAAACAATTTACGGCGTAGTTTTATAATACAAGATATATCCTCGCGGAGGAAAAAGAATGTGGCATATCTTACTTTCGACATGCATTTAAGTCGTAAACAACGAGTGACACTGACTGGAAGGACTACAATACAATTGCCTCAGTTTTCTTTCAGCTACGAATTCTCTCTCTCTCTCTCTCTCTCTCTCTCTCTCTCTCTCTCTCTCTCTCCCCTAACGAGCTTTCTGGGGTACAAGACGTGACCTCCGATAAGATGAGGTCGGGGATCTGTTGTTGTTGAAGCCAAGTATCATTGTGGATGTTTTACTGGACAATAAACAGGTAAATACACAATTACAAATACGTAATAGGACCTCGCAAATACAAATAAATTTAGAGCATTTCGATTATCTTGTGATTCTTTGACACAAATGTTATATATATAAATAAAAAAATAAGACTAGTTTGATTTTCTAATTTTCTGTGTGTTTTTATTATACTTAACCGTTCAACCACTCATGACAACTTGGGATTGAAGTGCATTGTGGTGAAATCCCCCATTTTCTCTAAATGCCAAAAGCCTTGTTTCTCTCTCTCTCTCTCTCTCTGTACTTCAATACATTGTGAGATGTTGATGCAAAAGGACGATTATTCACAAGATTTAAATAGCACCCTATTCGCTTGGTTCAACACAACTGGCATAATTAGTCCATACGCAAAGCTTCTTATTACAAAACAACTAGACTTAATCCTAGACAGAAATAATGACACAGATTCATTATTAAGTAACTATTTCCAGCAGGTACATATTCCTGAACTCCTAAAGTTGCCGTGTAAACTACAACTAGTTCCATGCATCTCAAAATAACTGTTACAATCCGTAGACATTTTTAATATTCATTGTTTTTTTTTTTTTTTTTTTTTTTTTGCAAAGATATCTTGTCCCGTTACCCCTCGTTATGTAACGTTACCAATAGACACGACGGTACATTAGACACAAATGTGGTAGATTTTCTGATGCTCTGACATCAATCCAGCTCAGTTTTTTTTTTTTTTTTTTTTCATTAGCAATGAAAGAAAGGAGTCTGGCATGTCATTACCTTACACTTGGGAAGACTTATTGTTGAGATACAATAAGCATTACTGAGAGAGAGAGAGAGAGAGAGAGAGAGAGAGAGAGAGAGGAGCAATCAAACACAAGCACACGTCCACTCTAGAATATCCAATTCCGTTCGACATCCTTGTTGTTAATCCCGGCCAGATGAGACTCAGAGGCGGATGGTTTCTCTCCCACCAGTCACGAGGGATGAGTGTTGACGTGTGACGTCACTCTCGTGAATAGTTGCCAATTAGAGATTTGCTCCTCCCGAATTTATAATTTTTTTTTTTTTTTTTTTTTTTAATTTTTTTTTTTTTTTTTTTTTCAAAGGTTTTTGTGTGTGGGGTTTTTTGATTACTGATGAGTGGTACAGAGTCTCATGGGGAGAAAGCGGATTCAAACTAGATTGTTAAGATGTTTTCTATTGCTGTTTAATGTTTTTTATTTTATTTATTTGTTGATGTTGTTGTTACTATTGTAAGATTGAATTAAAAAGATATACATACATACATACACACACACACACACACACACACACACACACACACATATATATATATATATATATATATATATATATATATATATATATATATATATATTATATATATATATATACTTGTGTATTATGAGAGAAAGAGAGTCAGTAATATAAAAACCACCTTATCCATCCTAATTACTGGGGCGAAGAGCAGTGACCTCTGCGGTAAATAGCGATATCTGGCAACGGGACATTTGACGGGTCGGCAGCACATGTTGCAAGTATGTCCTGTGTAGCTTTATTTGGGATGTTCCGTTCCTGTTCTGTTCTTGTGGTCCGACTTTCACCTTCCGTAGGAGCTGCAGGGTTCGTTGACCGTTTCACACATTGGGAATTATTTGACTAATAATAATCATTGTAACGTTAAACAATCTTTTTATATAATAATATTTTTTCTAGAGCTGCAAAATAATTA
>NC_087215.1:14367977-14372977 GCF_015104395.2 Macrobrachium nipponense | reverse complement strand
CTATAATAATATATATATACATATTTTGTCCATGATCTCTCTCTCTCTCTCCCTCCCTTCAGGAGGAGATGCCCTGCGGGGGAACATGGGATCCTTCCCGAAGGATCGAGAGGCAAGAAGGAAATCCTTCGCCTCACACAAGGATAGGAATGGGACAGGATTCTTATTTTGGGTTCCTTTTCATCTTGGGGAGTGTAGGATCCTTTAATGGGACTAGTGTTAGGTTGTGTTTTGTGTGTGTGTGTGGGGGGGGGGGGTGTTGAGGATTCAGGATATAAAAGGTTGAAAAAAGAGAAGAGAGTCCCTTTTTTTATCTTGAAAGATGCAGTACACTTTTATATATGTATAAAGAAAAAAATAAAAAAATATATATATTTAATTTATGTGTGCATTCATATAAACAATTTATGTTTATATTCACATAAAATATATTTAAATATAGTATATAAACATATATATATATATATATATATATATATATATATATATATATATATATATATATATATATATATATTTACAATCTTTTTATAAAAATACATTATCTGTTTTTTTTTTTCATTTTATCGTTTCTTCTTAATATTATTTGTTCTTTTTCCTGCCATGTATTTTTCTTAACGTTTATATTTATGTTTTTTTTTTTTTTTTTTTATTTTTTTTTTTTTTTTTTTTTTTTTTTAATTCTCCCTTATTTTCAAAAATGTGTTTTTTCTTTCGTCTCTTTGAAGTTCCGTTTCTTTACCTCCTTCCGCGTTTTTGGATCCGCGTTTTTCGTGTTTTTTTTTTATTGATTTTTTTGTAATCTCTCCTTTCTTTCCTCGTTCCGTTTCGTTAACTGTATGATTTTTTTTATTTTCTTAATTCGTCCCATTATTTGACTGTTTTTTTTTAATTTTCTCAATTCATCCTTTTATCATTGTTTGTTTGTTTATTTGTTTTTGTTTTTGTTTTTTGTGCGACTGGTCGTCATTATTCAGTATTTATGCATTTCCACATTTCATTTGTCAAATTTATCCAACGTTTTATAGATGACGTAAGCTCGCCATTTGGAATACATGCTGTGCGCATGCGCAGAATGTCTTGTACAACAAAGATCGATTCTTTATATCGAGTATCAGGAATTTCCGTTCGTAATTAATATTTATCGAACATATTACAGAGTACAGTTTATGCGCATGCGCAGAATGTCTCGTACAACGAATATCGATTCGATATCGCGTATCAAGTGTTGCGTAATCGAGCATCATAGAAATCCTGTGGTGCTCGGGCGCATGCGCGCTGGCTGATTGGAATAACAAATAAGGTCCCGAGAGCGATTGGAAATGAAAGTCCATAGATTCCATAGACGATAATAACAAGCCTTTTGATCTGTTCTCGACTCTTCCTCCTCTCTTCTGCAAATAGAATTTCCCTCATGAATGAGGGAGAGAGGAGCTCTCTCTCTCTCTCTCTCTCTCTCTCTCTCTCTCTCTCGTACAAACATTACCTAATGAATTACAATTCAACAGACGCTGTGGGTGAATTTCTCTCTTTGCTAATGAGATTCAACCATTGAAAACAAACGTCCAGGTCTTAAAAGGGTTCGGGAGAAAGGTGGATGGGTTACCGGAAGTTCATGTTTGATTTGTAACAACCTCCGGCAAATGACATTTGAATATCTCATGTTTATATCTTAGCCAAATATTCAGCCACCGAGATACCTTATGGAAAAATATCCTTATGAAACCACTGACCTAGATTTCCATCCATGGATAGAGCTTATCAAAATGTACATCAATTTCAAATAATTAGATCAGTGAAATTAACTCTGCAAAGGCTTTGGAATTTTCCCCTTCCATCTGTGGCGCCCCTTCGTCTTCGATCCATATTAATTCACATCAGCTATTTGCTTCCAAGTCTGGGGAAATATTTGCTTTTGGGGAAGAAGTCGCCCGAGTTAGCGGGATTATTGAAGGAAAAAGGAAAAAAAAAGAAAATAAAATCCCCAAGTTTGTTTTCCTTGAATATCTCTATTTGGGACTTCAACATCATTCATTTATGGGAAGGAAATTACGTGGTTTTAATTAAAAGTTCGCCTGAAATGTAATGAAATTGCTCCTCTCTCTCTCTCTCTCTCTCTCTCTCTCTCTCTCTCTCTCTCTCTCTCTTTCTCACTCTCGTCCTCTCATCTCTCTCTCTCTCTCTCTCTCTCTCTCACACCCACGCACTCATTATTGCTATAATTAGGCTTTTTCGTCTTCTTCGCTCGTCTTTTAAATTTCCTCTTTTCTATCTGACCCTTTTCATCAGTTCTCCGAAAAATCTTCGCTTTGTTTCGTGTTTGACGTTTATTTTATTTTTCCAAACCTCCTCTTTTTTAACTCCTCCTTTTCCCCCCCCCTTCCGTCTCCTAGGCCATTTTGATTTCTTTCATGGACACTTTCGTAAGAAAGAAATATTTTTACAGTGGATTTGTTCTTTATTACTTGTAGTTTTTCATTCAGATTTTGGTCAATAATTCTGCTTTTACTTCATTATTTCAGCCAAAAGAAAACTATCAGTTTTGACTCACAGTAATGATTAACAGTCAGTGTATTTAGTGAACTGTACTGAATGTAACTTAAGGTTTTTGATTCTGTCATTGATACAAGTCGTGATCTTGTAATTGTTTGCAACCTTTTAATTATTTTCCTGATTTATCTTATTTTTTATGTTTGACGTTGCTAATTGTGATGGACGTTTACTAAAATAAATTCATAAGTAGGAGTAAGTTTCTGTTGAGAACCTTTTTATTTTTATATAGCAGATTTTATTTTGCACTGTGACAACTTTAGTGCTTCCGCCCTTTCAGAGCTTAGCACCGCAAAAATGAAATCAATAGGTAGCAAGAAAAGGAATTTTAGTAACACATGGCGAACGCAAAGATCAGTAGCCATCTTTCTTTGATTGATTTTCCCGTATACAGAATTTTTATGTTAAATTTAGCCACAGGGGAAAAATGATCGAAATTTTTTCATATTTTTCTCAAGAAGTTTTATTATTCTATTTAATTTTGATAAGGAAACAGAAATCGTTTGACAAATGGGACTGAAAAAGCACGAGAGAGAGAGAGAGAGAGTTGAAGTATTCAATGGATGTTCAGCGAGTGTTTAAGGTTTTAATGAATGTAATGATTGTAAGTGTTAATGAATGTTTAGGGTTTAATGAATGATTTGTGAATATAAGTCTTTATGTTTAGTGAATGTTTAATGAGTCACTAGTGAATGCTCAGTCACTGTTTAGTGTTTAATGAGTGATTAGGGGTTCAATAAGTAGTGAGTGATTAGTGAATATTTAGTGAGTGTTCAGTGCTTAATGAATGTATGGGTTTAAGTGAGTGTTAAGTAAATGTTTATCAAGTGTATAGGGTACAGTGAGTATTTAGTGAGTCTGTTGTTTTTTATGAGTGTTTAGTGAGTGTTTAGTGCTATTAAGTGTGAGTGTGCAGTAACTATGAGTGTTGGTATTTGGTGACTGTATCCTGGACAGAGGCACAACTGGCGTTTGAGGAAATGGAAGAAGAAGAAGAAGAAGAAGAAGAAGAGAAGAAGGAGGAGAAGAAGCCAGAGAGAAATCGGAGCCTCCTTGCTTACCTGGCACAGGGGACACGGCCTGAGATTCAGATCTGATGACGCTTTTGCTTTAGACTTTTTCTAACTTTTTAAGTCTCATTTTCTAAACGATTCAAGTCTCTGGACCAAAATTAAATCTAGAATCATGGCTTCTTCCATGAAACCGTCACAAGCGAAGGTTACTCTTCGAGCTAGACTGAATTTAACATAAACATTTCCTATACAGGTATTCAAATCAAATATATATGGCTACTGATTTCAGTGCTTCCACTGTGTTAACTGGCAATCTATGAGTCTGTTTTTTTCTTTTTGAGGCGCTCAGCTACTGAAAAAGTGCGAGCACTGATAATCTCAAACGAAATCTAGATTAATTATATATATATAATATATATATATATATATATATATATATATAGTATATATATATATATATTATATATATATATATATATATATATATCCCGAAGGAAGTAGTAGGGAAAGGCATCCTCATCTTTCAACAGTTTATTAATGCCGACGTTTCGCGACGAATTCCAGGTCACATTTTCAAGGCTAAAAATATATATAAGTTTACAAACATTAATAATTGATCTAATTTAATTTATATTAAAATGTCATGGAAACTGCTCTCAATAAAGTAAAAAGTTAAAAGTTAAAAGTTAAAAGTTTAGAAGTTGAAGTAAATTTAAAGTTAAAAGTTAAAATTCAACAGCACCTCCAAAGTCAAACATATTAAAAGTACAGGACTTCACTACAATTTCAGAAACACTACCTATACAAAAGAAATTTCTGAAATTGTAGTGAAGTCCTGTACTTTTAATATGTTTGACTTTGGAGGTGCTGTTGAATTTTAACTTTTAACTTTTAACTAACTAACTTTTTAACTTTTTAATTTTTTACCTTTTACTTTTTACTTTATTGAGAGCTGTTGCCATGACATTTTTAATATAAATTAAATTAGATCAATTATTAATGTTCGTAAACTTATATATATTTTAAAAGCCTTGAAAATGCGACCTGGAATTCGTCGCGAAACGTCTGGCATTAATAAAACTGTTGAAAGATGAGGATGCCTTTCCCTACTACTTCCCTTCGGAATATATCTTCTTTGAGCTCCAGCTCCGGCCCTTATGTGTGTATATATATATATATATATATATATATATATATAATATATATGTGTGTGTGTGTGTGTGTGTGTGTGTGTGTTCAAGTTTCTTTATATATTAGATATCTTATTGCCTTCTCCTGATAGCGACTGTCCATCGTGATTTCTTTTTTATAATGAACTATTTTTTTTCAGGCAGTTGTTAGACTGAGGAAAAAAATGTGTTTTCCCACATAATCCATTACCGTCACTTTTGATTCGAAAAAACCTTCGCTGTAGCAGACGTCTGCAAAACGAAGAAT
>NC_087215.1:14356542-14367477 GCF_015104395.2 Macrobrachium nipponense | reverse complement strand
CTTGTAAAAGGAAAAATATATATATTTTTTTTTTTTCCTAGCTTAATTAATACCCGAAGTAAAATTTTTACATAAAATTGACACGTGCCCTTCACAATAGGCCAAGGTCAAAAACATTTGTGGAAAAGTAAGTACAAATCCCAAACTATAATTACTTCATATTTTATCTCATCATACTTCACTACATTATTCTGCATAATCCTGCATTAACTAAGTCGAAGTTGCTACCACCAGGAAATCTTTCAAGAGTCGTAACCCTTTCTTTTCTACGGTTACATATAAAAGTATTGCACCCTCACTTTTCTACGGTTACTTATAAAAGTACTGCTTGCTACTTGTACTTGTATTGTGAATCAAGATTGACTATTCGGAGTTGCTGCCATTTTCAGATGCTCAAATTCCCACTTATTAGGAAGTGAAATTATTTCACCCTTAATTTTTTTTTTACATTAACTGCAAGATTAATTGCAGCTGAGCTATTGCATTTCCTCATGTAAATCAATGTCTTTGAGGACTATGACATGCAAAGTCCTTTTATTTGAATTCAGCTCTCTTTGATTCTTTAGTTGTGAGTCAAAGTTCTTTCATTTAATTAATACAGGAAACCCAGTGGTTTTTATGAGAACCTTGAGCCTCTCTCTCTCTCTCTCTCTCTCTCTCTCTCTCTCTCTCTCTCTCTCTCTCTCTCTTTCTGAATAGCCTTCCCCCACACAAACACAGTCGACTGCCCCCGAAGATATTGGTAATAATACTAGGCTCTTATTCGGTCTCACTTTTCTTCGTTGATCTCTGATCCGCTAACTCACTTCTTCTTCTTCTTCTTGTTCTCTCACGCCTCGTTAGACTCCAGAACCTCTCTCCCTCTCTCTCTCTCTCTCTCTCTCTCTCTCTCTCTCTCTTACTTGACTTTAGAGTTATAAAATTCTTATTTTATAGACACGTTTGATGCCTTATTTTTTTATGAATATTGAAATATATAAGTCACTGTAATCAAACACTGGCCTAACAATAACGCTACAAAATATTTTTTGAGGAGGAAACTACAGACTCCGATGAGAGAGAGAGAGAGAGAGAGAGAGAGATATGAACTACTAGTGACGCGAGAAAATAGTTTCTAAAATTTTTTTTCAAAAGATGAAGTCTTTTTTTTTTAATGGGAACTATAGACTGCGTTGAGAGAGAGAGAGAGAGAGGGAGAGCTGAACAGGGGGACCATTTCGACCTCGACGACCAATTAATTAAGCACCGAGCCTCTTGGTCCTGTTCCACTTTTATTGGCACCTGGGAATTATGGGTCTTATTGGGGGGGGGGGGGGGGGGGGGGCCCGGGGGGGGGGGGGGGTGTTGCCGGGGGGTTCCCAAGCTGCCTCTTGAATCATCGTTGTAGGTGATATTGGTTTAGAGAAAACTCCTTTGGAGATGTTATTTCAATTTGTTTTATCTTTAATATTTCATTAGTTATTTCTTATATGGAAGGCCTAGGTTGTTTTCGAGGGTGGGGTGGTGTTGGGGGTGGGGGAGCGGGTGTAGGAGTGGGAGAGATAGAAATGTAACTTGTGGGAGAGATAGGAAAGTTAGTTTTGGGAGAGATAGGGATGTGCTTCGTGGAAAGCTATCAATGAAAGTTACGTGGAAAAAGGTCCTTTTGGCCGTGAATGCGTTAGCCCTGGCGGAGGTTTGCAGTCTGTAAATGCTCTTGTCAAATATATTATTATTATAGTTTTTATATTTGAAGTGTTAGTTTTAGGCTGCTTGAATAGAACGATTACGAATGTTAATCTGGGCTGCGTTTGATGTTTATATTTTGTAATCGTTTAGTTGCAACTATTATTCCGTACTTTTGATATCATTTAGGTAAAATGCTAATTTTAAATCTTCCAGTCAAATTTGAGATTTAAACGACGATTTCAGATTCACAAATCTCCCATAACCTGATTTGTATACCTTGCAACCATCTGCCCCCCACCCCCAATGGCCCCCCTCAACCAAAATAGCCTTTAGAGAGTATTAACCAAACTAGACTGAAAGACCTGGAAAGGTCGCGTTCATACGTTGACCACGATGGCGGAAAACGTATCTTGCAAAACGTCCTTTCTTGTTCCGTCATAAAGAAGGCCATATTTAGTGGTTGCTGATTTATAAACAGCTGTTGTTTGTTGATTATTTGGTCAGTAAGGCTGGTTTCATTAAATTCTCCTGTTTATAACATATTTTATGTATTTATTTAGGGTTTTGGTAAATATATATATATATATATATATATATATATATATATATATATATATATATATATATATATATATATAGGATATATATTTATTTATAAACATTTTATTTTATTTTGTTCATAATCTCTCTCACTCTCTCTCTCGCTCTCTCTCTCTCTCTCTCTCTCTCCAGAAAACTGTTTAGAATAGAAACGGTGACAAAAGTCTCTCACAAATTTATATATGACATTTTTTTCATAACATATCTCTCTCTCTCTCTCTCTCTCTCTCTCTCTCTCCTCAAGAAAACTTTTTGAAATATAAACTGTTATAAAAAAATCTATCTCTATAAATAATATATATATACATATTTTGTCCATAATCTCTCTCTCTCTCTCTCTCTCCCTTCAGGAGGAGATGCCCTGCGGCGGAACATGGGATCCTTCCCGAAGGATCGAGAGGCAAGAAGGAAATCCTTCGCCTCACACAAGGATAGGAATGGGACAGGATTCTTATTTTGGGTTCCTTTTCATCTTGGGGAGTGTAGGATCCTTTAATGGGACTAGTGCTAGGTTGTGTTTTATGTGTGGGGGGGGGGGGTGTTAGGATTCAGGATATAAAAGGTTGAAAAAGAGAAGAGAGTCCCTTTTTTTATCTTGAAAGATGCAGTACACTTTTATATATGTATAAAGAAAAAAATATATATATTTAATTTATGTGTGCATTCATATGAACTATTTATGTTTATATTTACATAAATATAAATATATAGTATATATACTCTATATATATATATATATATATATATATATTTACAATCTTTTTATAAAAATACATTATCTGTTTTTTTTCATTTTATCGTTTCTTCTAATATTTTTGTTCTTTTTCCTGCCATGTATTTTTCTTAACGTTATATTTATTTATTTATTTATTTATTTTTTTAATTCTCCCTTATTTTCAAAAAAATGTGTTTTTTCTTTCGTCTCTTTGAAGTTCCGTTTCTTTACCTCCCTTCCGCGTTGGTGTTTTTCTGATCGTTTTTTAATCTCTCCTTTCTTTCCTCGTTCCGTTTCGTTAACTGTATGATTTTTTTTATTTTCTTAATTCGTCCTATTATTTGACTGTTTTTTTCAATTTTCTCATTTCATCCTTTTATCATTGTTTGTTTGTTTATTTGTTTTTGTTTTTGTTTTTGTGCGACTGGTCGTCATTTTTATTCAGTATTTATGCATTTCCAGTGTTCATTTGTCAAATTTATCCAACGTTTTATAGATGACGTAAGCTCGCCATTTGGAATACATGCTGTGCGCATGCGCAGAATGTCTTGTACAACAAAGATCGATTCTTTATATCGAGTATCAGGAATTTCCGTTCGTGATTAATATTTATCGAACATATTACAGAGTACAGTTTATGCGCATGCGCAGAATGTCTCGTACAACGAATATCGATTCGATATCGCGTATCAAGTGTTGCGTAATCGAGCATCATAGAACCCCTGTGGTGCTCGGGCGCATGCGCGCTGGCTGATTTGAATAACAAATAAGGTCCCGAGAGAGAGTGGAAACGAAAGTCTATAGATTCCGTAGATGATAATAACAAGCCTTTTGATCTGTTCTCGACTCTTCCTCCTCTCTTCTGCAAATAGAATTTCCCTCATGAATGAGGGAGAGGAGTTCTCTCTCTCTCTCTCTCTCTCTCTCTCTCTCTCTCTCTCTCTCTCTGTACAAACATTACCTAATGAATTACAATTCAACAGACGCTGTGGGTGAATTTCTCTCTTTGCTAATGAGATTCAACCATTGAAAACGAACGTCCAGGTCTTAAAAGGGTTCGGGAGAAAGGTGGATGGGTTACCGGAAGTTCATGTTTGATTTGTAACAGCCTCCGGCAAATGACATTTGAATATCTCATGTTTATATCTTAGCCAAATATTCAGCCACCGAGATACCTTTTGGAAAAATAACCTTATGAAACCACTGACCTAGATTTCCATCCACGGATAGAGCTTATCGAAATGTACATCAATTTCAAATAATTAGATCAGTGAAATTAACTCTGCAAACAGCTTTGAATTTTCCCACCCCTTCCATCTGTGGCGCCCCTTCGTCTTCGATCCATATTAATTCACATCAGCTATTTGCTTCCAAGTTTGGGGAAATATTTGCTTTTGGGGAAGAAGTCGCCCGAGTTAGCGGGGATTAAAAGGAAGGAAAAAAGAAAATAAAATCCCCAAGTTTGTTTTCCTTGAATATCTCTATTTGGGACTTCAACATCATTCATTTATGGGAAGGAAATTACGTGGTTTTAATTAAAAGTTCGCCTGAAATGTAATGAAATTGCTCCTCTCTCTCTCTCTCTCTCTATTCTCTCTCTCTCTCAACACCCACGCACTCATTATTGCTGTAATTAGGCGTTTTTTTTCGTTCTTCTTCGCTCGTTTTTTTAAATTTTCTCTTTTCTGTCTGACCCTTTTCATCAGTTCTCCGAAAATCTTCGCTGTTTCGTGTTTGATATTTATTTATTTTTACTGAATGAATCCATAACCTCCCCCACCCTCCCCCCTTGGCCATTTTGATTTTTTTCATGGACACTTTCGTAAGAAAGAAATATTTTTACTGTGGATTTGTTCTTTATTAATTGTAGTTTTTCATTCAGGATTTGGTCAATAATTCTGCTTTTACTCATTATTTCAACCAAAAGAAAAACTATCAGTTTTGACTCACAGTAATGATTAACAGTCAGTGTATTTAGTGAACTGTACTGAATGTAACTTAAGGTTTTGATCCCGTCATTGATACAAGTCGTGATCTTGTCTTGTTTGCAACCTTTTAATATTTCCTGATTTATCTTATTTTTTACGTTTGACGTTGCTAATTGTGATGGACGTTTACTAAAATAAATTCATAAGTAGGAGTAAGTTTCTGTTGAGAACCTTTTTATTTTGATATAGCAGATTTTATTTTGCACTGTGACAACTTTAGTGCTTCCGCCCTTTCAGAGCTTAGCACCGCAAAAATGAAATCAACAGGTAGCAAGAAAAGGAATTTTAGTAACACATGGCGAACGCAAAGATCAGTAGCCATCTTTCTTTGATTGATTTTCCCGTATACAGAATTTTTATGTTAAATTTAGCCACAGGGGAAAAATAATCGAAATTTCTTCATATTTTTCTCAAGAAGTTTTAATTTTCTATTTAATTTTGATAAGGAAACAGAAATCGTTTGACAAATGGGACTGAAAAAGCACGAGAGAGAGAGAGAGAGAGAGAGAGAGAGAGAGAGAGAGAGTGTGTTGAAGTATTCAATAAATGTTCAGCGAATGTTTAGGTTTTAATGAATGTTATGTGTGTAAGTGTTAATGAGTGATTAGTGACTGTTTAGTGAGTGTTCAGTGCTTAATGTATGTATAGGTTTAAGTGAGTGTTTAGTGAATATTTATCCAGTGGTTAGGATACAGTGAGTATTTAGTGAGTCTGTTGTTTTTTATGAGTGTTTAGTGAGTGTTTAGTGCTATTAAGTGTGAGTGCGCAGTAACTGTGAGTGTTGGTATTTGGTGACTGTATCCTGGACAGAGGCACAACTGGCGTCTGAGGAAAGGGAAGAAGAAGAAGAAGAAGAAGATGAAGAAGGAGAAGAAGAAGAAGAAGAAGAAGAAGAAGAAGAAGCCAGAGAGAAATCGGAGCTTCCTTGCTTACCTGGCACAGGGGACACGACCTGAGAGTCAGATCCGATGAAGTTTTTGCTTTAGACTTTTTCTAACTTTTTAAGTCTCATTTTTTAAACGATTCAAATCTTTAGACCAAAATTACATCTAGAATTATGGCTTCTTCCATAAAAAAAAAAGTGTCACATTCGGTGGTTATTGTTCGAGCTAGACTGAATTTAACATAAATATTTCCTGTACAGAAAATCAAATCAACTATATATATAGCTACTGATTGCCGTGCTCCCTCTGTGCTACCCGTGTTTGTGGGGATCTCCTGTTTTTTTTTCTTTTTGAGGCGCTCAGCTACTGAAAAAGTGCGAGCACTGATAATCTCAAACGAAATCGATATTATATATATATATATATATATATATATATATATATATATATATATATATATATATATATATATATATATATATATATATATATATATATGTATGTATGTATGTATGTATATATATATATGTATGTGTGTATGCGTGCATGTGCGCGTGTGTTCAAGTTTCTTTATATATTAAATATCTTATTGCCTTCTCCTGATAGCGACTGTCCATCGTGATTCCTTTGTTATAATGATCTATTTTTTTCAGTCAGTTGTTAGGCTCTGAAAAAAAAAATGTTTCCCCACATAATCCATTTCCTTCACTTGTGATTTCGAAAACCTTCGCTGTAGCAGGACGTCTGCGAAACTTAGAATACGAGTTTCGTCTTCTAAATTGGGCTTTCCAGAGTTGTATTTCCTCATTTTTGGTGGGGAATTTAAATTAGTGCTTCTACCCCGGATAGGATTCTCATGGATTAGGCCTATGTTTAAGATTATATGTTTTTAGCGCTCTGCTTCCACTACTATCATAATACTTATATCCATATAAGTGCTTAAGTAACACGTGTGTGGTTTTCGGTAAAAATAACATAGCCAAGACGATTTGAGGCTATATACGAAAGAAGAGGCTTCTTTCATATTTATTTCCATGGTTGATATTGCACCAATACCGTCATTTTCTCTTACTCGGGGAATAAGCTTACAAACTACTTTGTTGTTGTTCTTGTTATTAGTCTTCTTGTGTTGAGGGGGGGGGGGGGTAGGGTAGGACTGAAAAAGGTGTTTTGCTTTGAGTAAAAGGTACAGGAATCTTAGGATAGGATATTTATGATTTATTTATGAGAATGAAACTGTAACAAATAAATAATGTGGATGTTAAACAGTACAGAACAATTGTTATTTCCAATAAAATAAAGTGATTTTATTTTTTTCGTAGGTGAAAGAACGATCTATCTGTCCGTAGAATTTAGCACTTTTTAATTTATTTCATTTACTGAATTTAGTGCTATGTCTCTGCTCGTTTGTTTTGTATTTCCACTTATAACTGAGATTAGATGAACGTGTTTAATTTGTGTCCTTTATAATTGATCTTTGATGTTACTTTGAGTAGAACTAAGTATGAGTGTTAATTATGAAGACCACTATACGTTAAGTTAGGAATTCAAATTTTACAACCTTTGCATCAGGGGAACATCGTCCACGCGTCTCGAATAAGCTGGAGGTCGGATCACACCTTGTTATTGTTAGGTTTTTCTATATTTATATACTGAACTGAAACTTAACATCTCCACTTCTAACCTGCGAAAGAGAGGAGCCTTCTATACTTATTGTCAGAATTTATAAAGCTTTTTATATTTATTGGATTTTGTAGTTGTCAACGCGATCCCGAATCGAGAGCTGGTGGAGGCAGTATTACTTGATTAGAGGAAGGCTCTTTGATGCCATAAGGCCGGTGGACTCGGACCATCCAAGAAACCAGGGGCAGATTCTTTTCTTCAGCTGGAATCTTGGAATCTTGGAAGAGGAAAGGGACACAAGATCTCTTCCCAAATACCTCATGGTCCTCGATGGTTCTGCCACAATTAAGACGAACTTTGGATCATGTTGCAAATTGGAATATGCAATATAAGAGAGAGAGAGAGAGAGAGAGAGAGAGAGAGAGAGAGAGAGAGAGAGAGAGAGAGAGAGAGAGAGAGAGAGAGAGGCTAGGCTTTGTACTGCATTGTGATGTTTCTTTACAAAATACCCTTGAAACACAGTCCGATATTTTGAGACCAAATGATATTACCCATTTTATCAAAGTCCCCATGGTTTATTTTGTTGTACTATTCCTATGAAAAGTTATATATATATATATATATATATATATATATATATATATATATATATATATATATATATATATATATATGGTATATGTATATATATATATATATATATATATATATATATATTATATTTTATATATATATATTCAGTAAATACTGACCATTAGATGGCATTACATATTGTGAAAATTTGAGTGCTTACGCTCAGAGCTAATCCCCGCAAAAATGAATGAAAAGCAGACCAAATGATAGAATACCTTTACACAATGTAAACGCTACAATGAGTAGCCATCTTTATTTGATCGCTTTTCCCAGATAAGGAATTTTTATGTTAAATTTAGTCACAGGTGAAAAATAATCATTTCTTCATTTTTTCCTCAAGAAGTTTTCATTGTCTATTTCAGTTTGATAATGAAACAGAAATCGTTCGACAAATGGGACTATTGCCTCGTTGCGTCAACCGTCTCGTCTGTCAATGAAGCTGTTGCTCTGATGCAGAAGGACAGCTGCTCTGCTGTCTTTTGTCTGTCTTTAAGGATCAGCTGCAGGATGCTAGAGACTTCGAGGAAACTTTCTCCCCATCCATTTTTTCTACATCAGAAATCAAAGAAGCGTTAGAGTTGTGATTTTTTTTTATTATCCTGAATAGTTGATAAGCAAGTGTTTAGCGAATGTTTATGGTGTTGAAGGGTTTAGTGATGAAGCTTCGTCTTTGTAGGTCTCATTTTTTAAACGATTGAAGTCTCTTGACCAAAATTAAATCTAGAATTATGGCTTCTTCCATCAAAGCGTCACAAACGTGGGTTATTGTTTGAACTAGACAAAATTTAACATAGAAATTTCCTGTACAGAAAATCAAATCAAATATATATGGTTACTGATTGCAGTGCTCCCTCTGTGCTATTCTATGTTGCCTACGATAACATCTTTATTCTTTTTGAGGCGATCAGCTACTGAGAAAGTGGAAGCGCTTATAATTTCAAACGAAATCGAGACATATACTCTATATAGGGTAGTCCGGGATAGATGGCCATGAGTTTTTTCAACCCCCCAAAACAAAAGTTACTATTTTTTCTGTCAATATTTCCTAAACAAACTCACAGCCGTTTCTTCAACGCATAAGCTTGCCATAGCATAAATGGTAACCTATAGATATGTCATTAAGTAACCATAATACTTAATTTTTAAAAATCTGTTCGTGGGCCATCTGTCCCGACGTGCCCCGGGAGAGATGGCCACAGATTTGTGGGATAGTTGGCCACACCATTATTTTAAGTTAGATGGCAAACGTCTAAATATAAACATGATAATTAAGGGGATATACAGTATACATAGACTTATGACTTTTAAAAAGTACTTTAATGCCAGTTGTATCCTTATTGCATGATAAAAATTAAAACAGATGTAGGCCTACTTAGAACAAAAATGAAAATAGAACTGTATTCCTTATAATAGAGCACATCAGTGTTTGCATAATTCAGTGAAAACATAATTATGAGCAAATGGAAAAGTATCAAACAGAACAAACTTAAACAAAACAAAGAATGAAAATTTAGTTTTTAAATTTAAATTTTATTTTTAGTTATGATTTTGCCACATGACTGACACACATCAGTATAGGATGTGCATGTTTCATGAAGCCATCGTTTGCAGCGAACACACTGGATCCAGTCCACTTTCTTAGATGTATGCTCATAATCTTCACCACACCCCACACATCATTAGTGAGAATATCAGGTTCATCACTTGACTCATCTTGAATCTCGACATCTTCCTCAGAGCTGCTACTTGATGAGAGACGTGACGTCCTCTTTGGTTTAGACAAAGGCTTAGGTTTTGATATCTACTTATTTGGCATCTGAAAAAAAGGAAACACACAACTGCATTTTTCTACAAAAATAAGTCTTCGAGGATGGCCATCTCTCCCATTTTTAAGGGAGAGATGGCCATAGCACACAAACAACGATGTTTGACTTTGTACCATTTCATATGAGGCAGGTTTGTACAGAGAACACCAACTTCTTATTATGATATGTTTCAGATGTCAAGCTCACTAAAATATATAATCTTTTAGCATTTGTACAATGACAACAAAAATTATTCACAGTAAGAGAACAGATTTTATCTAAAATACTCACAATTGCGATGTTTTTTAATGGTTTTTCGACATCAACCGTCCATGTCAATAGTGCACTCACTACTGAGAGAGCGGCAGATCCATCTGGTGAATAATGTAGGAAATACATCGATGGGCCATCTCTCTCGCATGGCCATATATCCCGGAATTACCCTATATGAGTGTGTTCAGGTTTCATTATATATTGCATATCTTATTGCCTTCTGATGCCGACTCTACATCGTGATTTCTTTGTTATGATAAGCTGTTTTTTTTCCTTTCTTTTTTTTGGAGGTTGTTAGACTGTGAAAAAAATTATTTTCCCACATAATCCGTTTCCTTCACTTGTGATTCAAAAACCTTCACTGTAGCAGGACGTCTAGGGCTGTATTTTCTCTATTTTGTGGGGAATTTAAGTTAGCGCTTCTACCCTGGGTGGGATTCTAATGGCTTTGGCCTATGTTTCAGAATATACATTTTTAGCACTGCTTCCACTGCTATCATAAAACTTATATCTATATAAGTGTTTAATGAAGAAAGTATACACGTGTATTTATCAAAGTCCCTACTGGTTTTGTTGTAGAAATATACCTGTGATGATATATATATATATATATATATATATATATATATATATATATATATATATATATATATATATATATATATATATATATATATATATATATATATATATATATATATATATATATATATAATATATATATATATATATATATATATATATAT
>NC_087215.1:14349042-14351542 GCF_015104395.2 Macrobrachium nipponense | reverse complement strand
GGGACCTGGGGCAACCTGAACAAGATGCAAGGTCTGTAAGGTCTCTCTCTCTCTCTCCCCGTTGCACATTCCAATTTGCCACATGATCCAAAGTTCGTCTTAATTGAGGCAGAACCGTCGAGAGCTGTGAGGCTTTTCAGAAGACATCTTGCATCCCTCTCCTCTTCCAAGATTCCAAGATTTCAGCTCAAGAAAAGAATCTGCCGCCAGTTGAGTCTCACCGGCCTTATGCCAACCAAGAACCTTCCTCGAATTAAACACTGCGTCCACCAGCTCTCGATTTTGGATCGCGTTGACAACTACAAAATCCAATTAATATAAAAAAAACTTCATAAATACTGACAATAAGTATAGAAAGCTCCTCTCGTACGCAGGTTAGAAGTGATGTTAATTTTCAGTTAGCTGAATGTGTCTCCAATTCAGCGCCTTCACTTGATTTTATGAATGTACAGTGATGCTCAAATCTCGTGCGACATGACTCCTTAGGATTTTGTTCAAAATTCACTAACTGGCAACTTTGCATGCTCCATATTTATCTATGATTTCAATGCGCAAATGCGATTATTGCACACAATAAGGCCATAATGTTTCATAAGAGTGAAATCACATACTATATTTCAAAACTGTAAGAAAATGTCACGTGTAGCAAATTTCAGAAAAAACTCTTGCGAAACATTTTCAGAACTTTCGCTCACACATCGCTGAAGCATTTGACCAAAACGAAGTCTTCCTCAAACCTCAGTTCAAAAGTTAAATAAAAAAAATTGTTTTAAAAAATGTCATAACGTTAAAAATGCTTCCAATGCAAGTATAAAATTTGAAATAGTCCTATTTGATTGCTTTTACACCTCAACGCTGAAAAAAAATGCAAATATGTATATACAAAAGTAGAATGCGCCCACCGATATCAACGTGTGAGGGGAGCATGTGTGATGTATCATTTGTGTCGATGCAACAACGTCCACCTGGTGTAACATAAGTAGGTCTACAATGAATAGCGTCAATAAAATTATCTTAAAAACATTTACTTTATTGTGTTAGAGTAATATTTGGATTTTCATACATAATTAGTTGTTATATTTTTTAAGTCTTTAAAAATGATGGCATACTACCAAATATTCGCCTATGCAGTTATTCTTTTGCCAAAGCCAAGATATTATTCCTAGGCCTAGGTGTTAGATTTCTTTACTTTATACTTAACATTCACATCTCTCTATTAACAGTTTCTGGCCAGAAAGCAAATGAGGTTATCTACACATTCTTACACTTCAAGTTACCTTATGAAAGAATAATTTATACACCAAAAGCGAGTAGAAGAACTTTTAAGAAAATCATACGCCTTGATATTAATACTTGTGCTATTTCGATTAATAGCCATCTTCTCCATATAATCAAAATCATCATTATCTTTTTATTCCTCAAAGAACAGGTAATGTCTACAAATAAAATTATTAGTAACAGATTACATCTCAGAATGCTCAGATTATTTTTCTAGGCCTATAAATCATTTTACAACATACAGGCAGCTTAAACACAGCCTAAAACTGCAGCATTCAAAGAAAATCTGTTTTAATTCATATTCCTACTTTGAAAATATTGTTATGGCTGTTGAGCTTATTACGTCTAATTTCATATTGCTGCAGACGTAGTTATGTTGACCAGTCCGACGAGCATATTAAGTGTGCTTTCACTGATGGCACCGCTAACCTTAACACACCGCACTATGAACTAAGCAACGTAAAAAAATCAGTTAAAATCGCACAGATTACGAATCATAGCAATGCATAAAAGGGATCATATTTATATAACCACAAGGAAAATAGGGCTAGCTGTGAATTCGCTAACTTTTCGACATGCATGACATTAGAAATAAAAAAAAAGTGTAACACTACTTGGCAACGTCACGTTGAGTCTGAGAATCTGGACGTTACAAAAAGAATCAATGTCGCATGAGATTTGAGCGCCACTGTAGAGTCAGCCAACGAAGAATTGGCGTCGTTTCATAATTCATTGTTCGTTATGGAAATATTGCCATATGCAGGTGCCAGATTATTTACTTAACATAAATAATATTTCCTTTCAAAGGTGCTATACTTGAAATAAATTACATTAGAATTGAGGAGACTTATCAACGTATCAAAGATAATTATTTTTATACGTCTCTTGATATATATATATATATATATATATATATATATATATATATATATATATATATATATATATATATATATATATATATATTATATATATATATATGTGTGTGTGTGTGTGTGTGTGTGTGGGTGTGTGTGTGTGTGTGTGCGCGCTCACACACACATACATATATATATATATATATATATATATATATATATATATATATATATATATATATATATATATATATATATATATATATATATATATTATTTAGAGAGAGAGAGAGAGAGAGAGAGAGGAGAGAGAGAGAGAGAGAGAGGTTCTCCCTGACTCTTTTTTTTTTTTTTTTTTTTTTTTT
>NC_087215.1:14316542-14339042 GCF_015104395.2 Macrobrachium nipponense | reverse complement strand
TTGGTGTGCCAATTGTGATGGGACGTTTACGAAAAAATATATTCATCAGTAGTATGTAAGTTCTGTTGAGAACCTTTTTATTTTGATATGGCAGATTTTATATGCATTGTGGACAATTTAGTGCTTCCGCCCTTCAGAGCTTAGCACCGCAAAATGGAAATCAAGACCATATCAAAAAAGGAGTAACAATGGTGAACGCAACGATCACTAGGCAATCTGTCTTTGATTGTTTTTCCCGTATGCAGAATTTCTATGTTAAATTTAGCCACTGTTGAAAAATAATCGTTGATTTTCTTATATTTTCTCAAGAAGTTTTTATTTTCTATTTAATTTTGATAATGGAAAAGGAAATCGTCGACAAATGGGACTGAAACAAGCACGAGAGGAGAGTGTTGGGAAGTATTCATGGAATGTTCTGCGAGTGTTTAGTGTTTTAATGAAT
The DNA here is from genome assembly GCF_015104395.2 of Macrobrachium nipponense. Taxonomy (NCBI): domain Eukaryota; kingdom Metazoa; phylum Arthropoda; class Malacostraca; order Decapoda; family Palaemonidae; genus Macrobrachium; species Macrobrachium nipponense. Next base: position 14,338,600 of record NC_087215.1, on the reverse strand, counting down.
GTTATGCGTGTAAGTGTTTAATGAGTGTTCAGGGTTTAATGAATGATATTGTGAATAATAGTTCTTTAGGGGAATGTAAGTTTGTAAGTGTTTTAATTGGTGTTTAATGAGTCACTAGTGAATGGTTCAGTCACTGTTTAGGTTTAATGAGTGATTAGGGGTCTAATAAGTAGTGAGTTGATTAGGGAATGGTTAGGGAGTGTTCAGTGCTTAATGAATGTATAGGTTTAAGTGAGTGTTAGTGAATGTTTATCAAGTGTTTTAGGGGTACAGTGAGATTTAGTAGTCTTGTTGATTTTTATGAGTGTTTAGTGTATAGTGAGTGCCCAGTGAGTTTTTTAGTTCATTGAGTGTGAGGTACAGTAACTTGTGAGTGTTTAGGAGTGTTGGTGTGTGGTGCTGATGCAAAGAAAAGTCTGTATTACAGGATCCATTAGGTAGACATTGCTTGATCCAAGAAGCAGAGGCTTAGCCTTGATACACAATGGCGGAAGCTTGGCTAACCTGTTTCTATAAGGTGAATTTCTCTGGAAATTGGGTCAAGTAATAATAATAATAATACGAAGTAAAAAGATAAAAATAATGATAGTAATAAACTATAGTACTATGAGCTAGACCAAGACCTTTCAATCTGGCTGCCCTCGGTCACACGCTCGGCAGGTGGGTGCCCTCTAGATATGACTGTGGTTCAAATGATCACCTGTTGTCCTTATTCCTACCTCCATCCTGGACAGAGGCACAACTTGCCGTTTGAAGGAAAATGGAAGAAGAAGGAGAAGTGACAGAGAGAATCGGAGCTTCCTTGCTTAACATGGCACAGGGGGACACGGGACCTGAGTGCAGATCTGACGAAGCTTTTGCTGTAGACTTTTTGAACTTTTTAGAGTCTCATTTTTTAAACGATTCAAGTCTCTAGACCAAAATTTAAATATAGAATTATGGCTTCTTCCATAAAAAAGCGTCACAAACGGTGGTTACTCTTTCGAGCTAGACTGAATTTAACTAAACATTTCCCGGTTACAGAAAATCAAACAATGTATATAATGGCTACTGGTGCAGTGCTCCCTCTGTTGCTATCAGGTTACTGTGGGGATGTTTTATTTTCTTTTGAAGCGCTCAGTACTGAAAAAGTGCGGAGCACTGATAATCTCAAACGAAATCTAGATTATATATATATCTATAATATATTATATATATAATATATATATATATATATATATATATATAATATTATATATATATATATAAGCTATCACATTAACGTGATTCATATTAACATATATCGGAACTTACAAATGTCCTAATATCTAATTCGCTTCTACCTCGTAGTTAATATATTTTCATATATGTTTTACCGAGGGGAATTTATTAAGCGATAATAGAATTGGCGATCGGAACAGACGCGAAACAATCAACCTCTCAATCTAGGACTGGCAGTGAGCCCCAAAAACCACCCCGCACCGTGAGGGGGTAAAAGCACTACCCACGCAGCCGGAACGAGATGGGCTGTATGCAGTCTCCCAAACAAAAAATACCTATGCGCGGCAGGTATTTCAAGGTGGGCAGGCGGCATTACTTAATCTCTTGCGGTGGCGGGGTGGTGGTTTTGGGGCTGCACTGCCAGTCCTAGAATGAGGAGGTCGATGGTTTCGTGTCTGTCAATCGCCTAATTCTTATTATCGCTTAATAAATTCCCCCTCGGTTAATTTCGAGGTAGAGCGAATTCGATATTAAAGTTATTTGCAGTTCGATATATGTATAGGAATCACGGTAAAGTGATAGACTCTATATATAATATATATAATATATATATATATATATATATATATATATATATATATATATATACAACCTATATATATAAATCTAGATTTTCGTTGGAGTTATCAGTGCTCGCACTTTTTCAGTTAGCTGGAGCGCTCCAAAAAGAAAATAAAACATCCCCACAGTTAAAGCAGATAGCCACAGGGGAGCCTGAACAGTAGCCATTATTATAATGATTTTGATTTTCTTTACAGGAATATTTCTATGTTAAATTCAGTCAGCTCGAAGAGTAAACCACCGTTTGGGACGCTTTTTTATGGAAGAAGCCATAATTCTAGATTTATTTTGGTCTAGAGACTGAATCGTTTAAAAAATAAGACTTAAAAAATTTCAAAAAAGTCTAAAGCAAAAGATTCGTCAGATCTGAATCTCAGATCGTGTCCTGTGACAGGTAAGCAAGGAAGCTCCGATTTCTTCTCTGTATCTCCTTTCTTTCCGTTTCCTCAAACGGCAGTTGCGCCTTCTTGTCCCAGGATGGAGGGAACTAAGGAGCAAACAGGGTTGTCAATTGACCAAATTAAAGGGGTTGTACCACAGAGAGCGATGCATGGAGGGGCCAACCACCCTTGCCGAGCATGTTACCGCGGCGGCCATATTAAAGGTCTGGTCCTAGCTATATTTTTATCTTTTTACTAGTATTATTATATTATATTGCTTGACCCAAATTCACAGAGGAAAATACCTTACAGAACAGGTTAGCCTAAGCACTCCAGCCATTGGAATCAAGGCCTCCACTAGCATCTGCTCTTAGATCTAAGCAATGGTATACCATAAAAGGATTCCTGTAAAATACAGGGCTTCCTTGCATACAGCCCCACACACAAACCACTCACTAAACACTCACCAGTTATGTACATTCACACTCAACAGACCTAAAAACACTCCACTAGGCACTAACTAACACTAAACACTCATTAAAAATCAACAGGGACTCACTAAATACTCACTGTACCTAACACTGAAAACATTCACTATACACTCCTTAAAAAACCTATACATTTATTAAGCACTGAACACTCACTAAAACATTCCTAATCACTCACTACCTTATTAGACCCCTAATCACTCTAATATTAAACAGTAAAAACAGTGACTGAACATTCACTAGTGACCATGAAACACCATTAAACACCTTAAAAACTTAACATTCCCTAAAGACTATTATTAACAAAATCATTCATTAACCCTAAACCACCATTAAAACACTTTACACGCCATAACATTCATTAAAACCTAAAACACTCGCAGGAACATTATTGAATACTTCAACCACTCTCCTCTCGTGCCTTTTCAGTCCCATTTGTCGAACGATTTCCTTTTCATTATTAAAATTTAATAGAAAATAAAAACTCTCTTGATGAAAAAAAGATGAAGAAATCACGATTATTTTTCAACAGTGGCTAAATTTAACATAATAATTCTGCATACGGGAACAACAATCAAAGAAAGATGCTAGTGAATAGTTGCGTCACCATGTGTTACTCCTTTTTTGATATGGTCTTGATTTCATTTTTGCGGTCGCTAAGCTCTGAAGGCGGAAGCACTAAAAATTGTCACAATGCATAATAAAAGCTACCATATCAAAACTAAAAAGGTTCTCAACAGAAAACTTACTAACTTATGAAATATTTTTCTAAACGTCCATTCACAATTTGCAAAGACAGAAGTCAAAAACACCTTTCTTTAGTGACATTCAGTACAGTTCCCTAAATCCACTGACTGTTAACAATTACTTTCCAGTCCAAAACTGATTTTTTTTCTTTTTTGGTTGAAATAATGAAGTAAAAGCAGAACCTTAATTTTACCAAAATCTGAAGGAAAAAACTGCAATTAATAGAGACAAATCCACTGCAAAAACTATTTCTTTTCTTACGGCACGTCTATGAAGAAATCAAAATGGCCAACTGGGAAGGGAGTTATGGATTCATTCAGTAAAAATAATAAACGTCAAAACACGAAACCAAAGCGAAGATTTTCGGAAAACTTTCATAAAACCACGTGGGTTTCTTCCCATAAATAAATGATGGCTGACAATCCGCAAATAGAGAGATTCAAAGAAAAACAAATTGGGGAATTAGTTTTTCCTTCCTTTTAATCCCGCCAACTGGCGCGGACTTCCTCCCCAAAAGCAAAAATTTCCCCAGACTTGGAAAGCAAATTACCGCTGTGAATAATATGAACGAAGCCGATGGACGTCACAGATGGAAGGGGAAAAATTCCGAAATCCTTTGCCAGAGTTAATTTTTCAATGATTTAATTATTTGAAATTGATGTACATTTTGACAAGCTCTATCCATAGATGGAAAATCTAGGTCCCCAGAGGTTTCATAAGGTTATCTTTGCATAGGGTATAACCGGTGGCTGATTATTGGCCAAGCTATGAACATGAGATCTCAAATGTCATTGCCGGAGGTTCGTTAAAACCCAACTTAAACTTCCGGTAACCCATTCACCTTTCTTCCAATCCTTTTCAAATCTACAAAAAAAAAACGACTACCGCACCAAAAAAGGAAAGAGAACCAAAGGTAAAAAATCATGATAAATGTCAAATAAAGGTATAGCGTAATGGAATTACATTAAAAGATACATTGACATTTCCATTCATCTTATATATATTATATATATATAATATATAATATATATATTATATCTATATATATATATCTATATATATATATAAGTTCATTTCTCTTCGCATAGTTCGATTAGGAGTCGGTTCACGGAAATACTTCCTTTCAAGACGAAACACTGTGCTTTGAAAAAGTTTGTCCCAAATACTGAGTTAAGACAATTTTTTTTTTTATACAAACGAATGCTCAGAATTTCCTTCGTCAAACTGTTCCATATGACTACGTGATCCGATTAATGTGAAATCAAGGGACAACGTGGAAGGAATGTATTTTTCTCATGACCTCAAAAAGTCGTGGTTACGTTAGTTCGTTGCGAATGGTCACTTTTCCTAAAACTCGAAATGTAAACTTATGTTCTCTCAGTAAGCTCGTGAGCGACCAAAACAGCCTCAGGGAACTTTCAAGAGCCTCTTACTTCTAAGATGAGTCTCGACTTGTACATAAGATAGTTCAATATAAGTTCATTTTGCCTTGGACTTTATTTCGAGAACCTCGAGAAGACCCCGATATGAATGAAGATGAAGACTTACATTCCTCTATGGAGATGACCAGGGAGAGAGAGAGAGAGAGAGAGAGAGAGAGAGAGAGAGAGAGAGAGCGAGAGTGAATACGGACGCAAACGTCTGATTACACACCGCCATTCACACTTGTGAATTCAAAATTACCAACAGCTGACCGCTTCCATGCACCATTGCCGAAAGCTGGTCAAAGCCATAATATAGGACATAGAGGGTTATTGAGGAGAGAGAGAGAGAGAGAGAGAGAGAGAGAGAGAGAGAGGAGAGAGAGAGAGCAAGAACGAGAAAAAAATATCTGCAATGAGGAGAGAACAAAACACGAAGGATAATTCTTGAAGCAGAAAGGGCAGAGCAAAGAGAAGTGCGAGAACTGAAAAAAGGAAAGACTTAAAAAGACGTCAGGGAGAACCTCTGTGTGTATACATACATACACACACACACACACACATAATGGCTATATATTATATTATTTTATAATATAAGATATATATGGGGATCGATAGATAGCATAGATAGAATAGATAAATAGATAAATCAACACAAAACATTCATAAAATCCAAAAAAGAAAGCTGAATTAGAGACATATTCAGCTAAAGACTCAATCTCTCCATTTCTGACCTGCGTAAGAGAGGAAGCTTCTAACTTATTGTCAGGATTATAAGATTTTTTATATTTATAGGATTTTTGTAGTTTCTCAACGCGATCCAAAGTCGAAAGTGTACGGAGGCAGTATTATTTAATTCGAGAAGGCTTTTGCTGGGGCATAGGCCGGTTGGGGGACTCAAACCGTCCAAGAATAGCAGGGCAGATTCTTTTCTTGAGCTGGAATCTTGGAATCTTGGAAAGGAAAGGGACAACAAGATGTCTTCCCCAAAATTGCCTCACATTTCTCGATATTCTGACTCAATCAAGACCTCCTTTGGATATGTTGCAAAATGGAAGATGCAACGGAAGAGAGAGAGAGAGAGAGAGGAGAGAGGGGGGGAGAGAGAGAGATGGAGGACGAGCGAGAGAGAGAGAGAGAGAGAGAGAGAGAGAGAGAGCGAGAAATAGGGCTTAGGCTTCGTAGCGCATTTAGTGATGTTTCGTTACAATAAAAAATCATTGAACCACCAGTCCTATGTTATTTGAGACCAAATTATATTACTAACATTTATCAAAGTGTCCCACTGGTTTTTTTGTAGAAAGAAAGTGTATCTATGATGGTGTAATATATACATATATATATATCTAATATATATAATATATTATTATATAATATATATATATATATATATATCTATATATATATATATATATAAATATATATATAGATTATATATATATATATATACATATATATATATATATATATATATATATATATATATATATCTATATATATATATATATATCAATTATCTAGTAAATAACTAGATTGTATTGTGTCAATTTTATGCTTTGAACTTTTTCAGAGCTGAGCACCACAAAAATGAAATTAGGTGACATTATCTTTTAAAGAATGTGACACAAGGCAAACGCTTACGATCACTAGCCATCTTGATTTGAATGCTTTTCCCGGTATGCAGAATTTTATGAAATTTTAGCCACAGGTGAAAAATAATGGTCATTTTTTTCATATGTTATCTCAAGAAGTTTTTATTGTCTATATAATTTTGATAAGGACAACAAGAACCCTTCAACAAAATGAGACTGGGGAAAGAGAGAGAGAATAGCGGAGACTGGCGAAAGCACACGTGGGGGGGGGGTGGCCTCAATAGGCTCTGATCCCCAGGGTCGTGTCCCATGTGCCAGGTAAGCGAGTGTTAGCCTTGCTTAACGTTTGATATTTTTTAATTTTTTTTGGTTTTTTATTATTTTTTTTTTACTTATTTTGAGGTTTTATGTCCTGTTTATTTTAACCGTTTGTGTTTTTTTAAAGTTGTCCTTTTAGTTGTCCCTTGTAAGATTTTAGTTTGTAATCATTGTGCAACTTTTATTTTTAAATTTTAAATTCGTAGCTTTATTGTTATTCATGTTATCTATTTTGTACCAGCCTCGAAAATGTTAATGAAAAACATTACGAAACGTCGGGAAAAATTGGACCCTTTAGCGAGCTTTTTGTCCTCCTCCTCATGATATATATATATATTGTAAGACATAGGGTTTTTGATAATAAATATTGTTCGTGCATTCTCTGTACCTGTGGAATGTGGAGGACGTGCAGAGAAGCTAAGACTGAGATAGCTGATGAATGAGTTTCTAGTGGATGGGCGTGCGATAAAAATGCATAGTTTGTCAGTCAATGTACGACAGTTTAGGAACTCTTCCAAAGTGCCTTTGTGAAACTAGATGCAGCTAGAACCGCGAGGCAGCTAGCGAACTGTGTGTCTTGTATGTGCGGTGCGCCTTGCCTATTAATAATTGCAAGTTTATGGGAAGACTTGCACAGACATTCGGGGAGGAAGGCTGAAAGCCATGATGGACAGATGCCAAAAGTGTTTATTATTTATCAGTGAGTGATTATTCCGGTGCGCGGACAATGGGGTAAGTGTAGACCTTTACTTTAGCCGAAAGGGGTGGCTTGTTTGATAATCTTGTAAGATGTTCCATTTTATTAAACTTGTCTTTAAAACTTGGTGTGTGTACTTACCGAATTGTGTTGATCTTTGGCAGCGGTTCTGGATTCGGTGGGGACAGAGTCCCAGGGGAAAGGTGGACCTTTTGGGGACTTGACAATGAATTGTTTTAAGTTAGTCTGTAAGACTGGATTACCTTATTTAATCGACTTAGTTATTATTGTTAATAAACGTTATGGTATGATGCAACTTTCTCAATTTTTCATTACCTGTTAGATGGAGAAAGAGGTGTGGAGAGAGAGAGAGAGAGACGCCCTAGAGATGGAGAGAGATGGGGGATTGCCGAGAGAGAAGAGAGAGAGAGAGAGAAAAGAGCCTGGTCTGTAAATGGAGTATGGGGGTCTGCCCCGTTCGTGTGTCCACGGCTTACCCTGATGAATACATGGCGTTTTCCCCTGTTATAGTGGTGTCAGCGGTTAAAGAGGGGATCTAAAAGGTTTCTTGCTTTCATGCTAGGAACGCCCAATGTAGATGATGGGTTGGCCAGTTTGGAAGATAAAAAGGGTAAGAGGAAAAATGTCCGTCCGTGGGAACAATGGGGTGGGGACGAGGAAGGATTTTTCTATTAGGGTCATCAAATGTGCTGTACCGAGATTCTTCAGGGCGGGAGTCGTGAGACAAGCAAACTTCAGTCTAGTTTGTAAGGGAGTGTTGCTAGGAGTTATATCACCGGTCGCGTTTGTATTGTTGCCGACGAGATTTACAATTCTACGAAGAATTTCGAGTTTTTTTTCCATTAGGGAGTGGTAGTGTTAAACTATTGTTTATCAAAAAGGAGTGGGTTTTTGTTTAAACTATTTCAGGGTTATGGGATTGGTTCAAGAGGTCAAAAACATTTTCTTCTTTCCCCATAGTGAAGTTGTTTTCTTATTTGCCACGTGTTTATAATAGGACCTATGCATTGTTCTTTTGTTTAAAACATAGGAGTGTATTTTTCTATGCCTGGGAACTGTGCGTTTATACAGCATATTTGGGCTAGTGACACAGGAGCGGCCACAATTTTAAGGGATCAGCACATTTCTGCAGAGAGGCGCCCTTGCATTGCGAGGGTGTACGGGCACCCTTGGGAGGGGTAGTTGATGGGAGGTACCACTAGCCTCACGTGCGATAGTGCAGGGGATGGGCACTTGTGTATAACCTTGGGTAGGGGGTCCTCAGACACTATTCAAGAGGGAGATGGGGGATACTACTGGTATGCTCGGGCTGTTCTGCCGCTCGGACTGAGGGGTTGTTCTTCAGGGGGGGGGAGAAATTTTTTTTTCCAGGTGGTGATCCCCCCTTTTCTTTTTTTTTCTTAGTGTTGGAGATGGGTCTGGGCCTTGACATCATTGCTGCTAAGATATCAGCTGATTGATTAGTTGATGAAAGTGAAATGCCCGTAGAGTCTTTTTTTTTAGAAAAGATATTTTTTCTTCTCCTCGTGGATGAAGAGCAAAAGGAAATAAAAAAAAGACCGATTCTTTCTTTTACGAAAATGAGGGGAAAAGTAGTTAACAGGCACGGGATGTGTTATTGTTCTTTGTGCCTTGAAAGACAACAATATAAGGGGGATACACAGAATTTTTTTTTTATTGTGTTGGAGAAATTACTTTGAAAGCCGATGATTGGTGGTGTAATCTGTGTTGTGTGGCAAATGGTGTTGTCATGGTGTTGCATGCGGGAGAAAATTGTAGTATGTCATAGGGATTCAGCAATACAGTTGTATGCTATATGGAATTTCACCCTTACTTGAAATTTTTGCAAGAGAAATTATTGCTTTTGGAGAGAGTTATTATTATATTATTAATATTTATTATACTTGAGATGTGTCACGGGAGGTGTGTTAGTATAATTATCATTACGGGAGAAGTGTTTGAGAGAGATTTGAGGGATATTCATGGGAGATTATTTAATAATGATTACAGATAATATTCAGGAGAATGTTTACAATGAATTAATGGGAAGAAGTCTTGTGTTAATTATTTGTGAGTTTTTGAACTTGGAGAATATTTTCAGTGATTCACGGGGATGAGTTTTGCTGAACTTGTTGAATCTGGGCTGAATCTTGGTGAATTGTGTGGAATTTTGTCTGAATTTTGTTGCTGAATTTTTTTGGAGAAGGACAAGCATTAAACATTGGTGAATTTTTTTGTATTGATACTGTGATTTTGATGATAGCAATTTTTTTTATTTTTTTTTTTTTTTTTGGTTGCTTTTGTGATAATGATATTTCTGATACTGATTTTTAATACTAATGCAGGGTGTTTAAGCTATCCAAGGGAGGTGAAATCTTTTGTGATTATGGGAAGAACTAACAAACATTGGTTTTAGTCTTTTTTTTTTCCTTTTGTTTTATGGAGTTCAGCAGATAATTGCTTGACATCTAGTGAGTCGGGAGGGATAGTTAATGGTGCGTTGATTTTCTTTCTCCTTTTTTGAAAATTTAGCCATCGCTGACACAAGTTTGTTTTACCATGGGTGAATTTGAATTTGTTTTTTTTCTCCAGTTAGTGTGAATATTGTCTCAGTATGACTTAGAGTCATGTCGGGAACGTGTTCGTGTTTTAGCATTGATGCTATAGAGTAATATGGGGAGAATTTTTTTGCATGTTTTGAACGCATACGTAATGTGCACTACATTTTTTTCTCTGGATATTTGTGTTCCAGAAATTGTGAGTTTCTTGGCCCAATACCTTTGTTGTATTTGTGACAACTGGTGAGAGGGATAGGAAACTTGGTAGTTTTTTATAAGGGCGATATGTCGTAGTGCATAGGGAAGTCTTCTGCTTAGGACACGTGAATTTGGAGTTCGTTATACATGGACTTGGTCCATTGGTGGTTTGTTCTAGAATTTCTAGACAGTATCTTTATTTGCCGAGTTTTTGCCCTTTTTCAGCAGTTAGCTAACGGAGAGAGTTTTGTATATTTTTACTAGTTAAACATTGAGTTATCTCCTGGAGAATTGGAGTTATAATTGAGATATTAATTGAGTTATAATTGAGATTTATATTTTATATTTGGAGAGATTAATTGGAGTATATATTATTTTGGAGTTATATTTGAGATATAAATTATATGGGAGAATATATTTTTGGCATTTTTGATATTTGCCAATGTGGTATGAGCTAGTTTAGTTCAAATTATTTTGCAGCCATCTTTGTTGCAAATGGAGACACATATGGGAGTTATGGGGCCAATATTGGGAGTGTGTGAGTGAGATGCCTTGGTGCACATTTTTTGGAGATATATTGTTGGAGCAATTGTTTTGTTCCACATGAGTTATTGTGGAAATAGAGTTAAATATTTGTATTTGCCGAAATAGAGGTGCTTATTCTCTATTCCTGGAGTGGTTGTTTTTTTTTTCTTACTGAATTTGTGGCTTGGAGAAATAAAGAGAAAATATAAGCGGGGTTGGTTTACTTAACCAAATGGAGGAAATATTTTATAACAGGATTGGTGTTGATTAGTAGATATGGTGTTCATCATGGATTTGGAATTTAATCATTGGGCGTGGTGGACTCTCTTTTTTTTTTTGGTATGGAGTTTTTTTTGAGCATAAGAGAGGTATTTCTGTCGGTTCTCTTTTTTTGATTTCGTGTCCTATTTAGAAGGCGAGTGGCATTACTGCATGACGAGTCATTTGGAAGATGGTGTGCATTTTTGATGTTCACAAGTGTGTTATTCTTGGAGAAAACAAATATAATTGGGGAAAAGTCTGTTGAGAGAATACGTCTTCGAGACAAATTTTTTGAACACATTAGTCATATCCTGGTGTTAATTCTGTGAAATGTGTCAGTTAGACCTTTTTTTCTTGAGAATCATGAGTTTCCAAACTTATGTGTCTGACTAGACAATTTTTGTGCTGATGTTAGAGCATGCGTCCGCAGGTGATTTTTCTGCTGACAGGCGATGTGATGAGCCGTGTGCTGAGCTGTGCTGTTTCTTTTCTTCTGATGGTGATAGATCAGAATTTTTGCAATATCTGGAAATGTTAGCTATAGCATTTCACGAAAGCGCATGTGTAAGAGTTTGCTTCTGGCAAATTCCGGGGCTTTACATGGAGCATTTCTTGGGGATAAACGCGGGAGTTATGCATATTATACATGTATTATGTATTTTGTGATTGGGGAAATCTACTTGTGATTATTTTTTTTTTTTTTATTATTTTTCTTCCTTTTCCTATGAGAGATATGATTTGGGGTTGAGCTTAAGTAGCATTTTTTTTTTGGACGGAGATTTGATTTTACCGAGGTGTAATTTTTCGAGGGTTGCTATTTACGTAATGGAGTTTGACATTAAGTCTCATTGTGATTAATTATTGAGCAGTAAAGGGGTTTTTGCTGTTAAAAGCTGGAGGTTTTTACTGATTTTGTGGGTTGTTAAGATATTAGCTTGCGGGAATATTTTTGGGTTTGGGTGTTACGTGATTCTTTTCTTTCTTGGGCTTGTTACGAATTTTTTCTTTTTTTTTCTCTTGTGAGCACATTCGAGTTCGAAATGTGAGTGCAGAATTCCGTGGAGTTGCTGTGATTTCTGAGTTGTGTGTGTGCTGATGTGCGAGTTTGGAGAATTGAGTTGGAGAACTTGATGTTTCTTTTTCTTAGAGAGTTGTGATAATGACTTATCATTTTGGTAGTCATATTTAAGGGAGTTAATTGGGAGACGTTCAGTTAGTATTTCTGACCTTTTTGAGATCATTGTTTGATAGAGGTAGTATGTTTGGGTTAATTTTCTTAGATTGACCATAGACTTGACTGACATACTAACGCCCAAAAGTCGTTCCTCGACTCCAGCAAGACGTCCACCAGCCGTGCAGAGAGGTTGCTGCCATGTTGTCCAGGGTGATTACAAGTATTTCCATGATGGGTGATCGAGAGAATTCTACAGCGTGTTTTTTGGGGATCTACAAGAAGCCGTGAGAGTCTTCTACGATGAGGGAGGCATTCCGTCTTCCTACAGTTGCTACAGCCTGCTATAGCCTGTTGCTGTCTGTTCAGCTAGTTGCAGACAAGCGAAGAGGGATATTCAGAATCCTAATGCAGAAAATATGAGAGAAAAATGCGTCTTGTGTTATTGGGAGATAAAGCGTGATAAGACTTTATTTATAATGCCAGAGACGTTGCAGTTTTTACTTATTTTATTTTAAGCCGGCCAATGTTTTATATTGTATAAGCAATTTTGCTAGGCGGGAGCTAGCATATAGGTGCGAGGCCGAGCAATCTGTAAGACATAGGGTTTTGATTAATAATATATTGTTCGTGCATTCTCTGTAACCTGTGGAATGTGGAGGACAGTGCAGAGTAACGACCTGAGAGTAGCTGATGAATGAGTTTCTAGGGGATGGCGTGAGATAAAAATGCTTAGTTTGTCGAGTCAATGTACGACAGTTTATGAACTCTTCCCAAAGTGCCTTTGTGAAACTAGATGCAGCTAGAACCGCGAGGCGCTAGCGAACTGTGTGTTCGTATGTGCGTGTGCGCCTCTTCTATTCATAATGCCAAGTTTATGGGAAGACTTGCACAGAACATTCGGGGAGGAAGGCGAAGCCATGATGGCAGATGCCAAAGTGTTTTTATTTATCATCAGTGAGTGATATTCCGGTTGGGAATGGGTAAGTGTTACCTTTACTTTAGCCAAAGGGGGGTGGCTTGTTTGATATCTTGTAAGATGATCCCTTTTATTAACCTTGTCTTTAAACTTGTGTGTGTACTTACCGGAATGTGTTCTGTATCTTTGGCAGACGGTTCTGGATTTCGGTGGGGACAGAGTTCCCAGGGAAAGGTGTGACCTTTTGGGTGACTTGACAATGAGTTGTTTTAAGTTAGTCTGTAAGACTGGATTACTTAGTTAATCGACTTAGTTATTATTGTAAATAAACGTTATGTTATGATGCAACTTTCTCATTTTCATTACCTGTTAGAATGGAGAAAGAGGTGGAGAGAGAGAGAGAGAGAGAGAGAGAGAGATGGGGGTGATTGCCGAGAGAGAGTAGAGAGAGAGAGAGAAAGACCGCCTGTGTATGAAAATGGAGTTATGGGTCTGCCTTCCGTTTCGTGTCCACGCTTACCTGATGAATACATGGCGGTTTTCCCCATGTTTATATATATATAATATATATATATATATATATATATATATATATATACTTTCGTCTTTGCTTTTCTTTACCTACATGTAAAAGTGTACTGCGTCTTTCAAGAAAAAAAAAATTCTCCTCTTTTTCAACCTTTCATATCCTGAATCCTAACGCCACCACTCCCACCCCAGCGCTAGTCCCATTACAAGATCCTACACTTCCGAAGATGAAAAGGAACCCGAAATAAGAATCCTGTCCGATTCCTATCCTTGAGTGAGGCGAAGGATTTCCTTCTTGCCTTTGATCCTTCGGGATCCGATGTTCCCCCAGGACATCTCCTGCTGAAGGGAGGTCTTCGTCCCAGAGAGAGAGAGAGAGAGAGAGAGAGAGAGAGAGAGAGAGAGAGAGAGAGTATTCACAAAATAAATAATTATATATATATACACACACACATTATATATATATATATATATTATATATATATATATCTATATATAGAAGAGAGAGAGAGAGAGAGAGAGAGAGAGAGAGAGAGAGAGAGAGAGATTATAAACAAAATAAGTAAAATTTATTTTGTAGAGATAGATTTTTTATATATGTTTATGTTCAAAAAATTTTCTGGAGAGAGAGAGAGAGAGAGAGAAGAGAGAGAGAGAGAGAGAGAAAGAGATTATGAACAAAATAAATAATATATTTATAAATATATATAAATTTGTAGAGATAGATTTTTATAACTTTATATTTCAAAAAGTTTCCTGGAGAGAGAGAGAGAGAGAGAGAGAGAGAGAGAGAGAGAGAGAGAGAGAGAGAGAGAGAGAGAGAAAGCGCTGTTCTTGCATTCCGAGGCAAAGTTTTAATTATAAGCAACTGGGCTTCCTTCTCCGAAAAGTCTGGTCCTAAAGTTGCAAAGTTGTAAGGGAAGATTCAAATAAACTTCTCCTGTCCAGTCTCTGTCTTTTGTAGTCTCCCGCCCAAAACTGTATTATGACATTCCCCCCCCCCCCCCCCCCCCCCCCCCCCCCCCCCCCCACCCCCCCCCCCCCCCCCCCCCCCCGTCCCACAGGAGCATAATCAGGTATTTCTCGTACTGAGATTGATATAAATCATGGACACAATGCAGTATGAAAGCTCAAGGTTTACATGTAAAAACTTCTAAAAATTCTATGTATTTGAGGTTAGAGTGTCATTTACAGTGTTTGTTAAAACTAAACAGCGCGTTCATAAAGACTCATTCCTTAACAAAAAACAGTTGTAGGTTCTTCAGTAATGAAAAAACCGGTAAACATTTCAATTTACAAATATCTTTATGTTGACACAGCTCTAACAGCTCGTTCACAATCATAAAACCATGACGTCAAAACAGTCTCCTTTACCAAAACCCTAATCAAATACTTAAAATATGTTATGAACAGGAGAATTTAATTAAACCAGCCTTACTGACCAAATAATCTGCAAACAACAGCTGTTTACAATCAACAACCAACAAATGTGGCCTTCCTTATGACGAAACTAGAAAGGACGTTTTGCAAGATACGTTTTCAGCTCTTTGTAATCAACGTATGAACGCGACCTTGCCAGGTCTTTCAGTGTAGTTTGGTTAATACTCTCTAAAGGCTATTTTGGTCGGGGGGGGGGGGGGGGGGGGGCGGTGGGGCGGGGATTGTTGCAAGGCCTACAAATCAGCGGGGGGGGGGTTTTGGTGAGATTTGAGAGCCTGAAATTGCCGTTTAAATCTCAAATATGACTGGAAGATTTAATATTAGTATTTTACCCAGATTGATATCAAGAGTACGGAGTAATAGTTGCAACTAAACAATTACAAAATATAAAAATAACGTAGCCAAGATCAACATTCGTAAACGTTCTATTCAAGCAACCTAATATTACCGCTTCAAATATAAAAATTAAACTAATAAAGTATTTGACAGACATTTACAGACTGCAAACCTCTGCCAGGGATAACGCATTCACGGCCAAAAGGACTTTTTTCCACGTAACTTACATTCCTATGGTTTTCTGCAAAGCTACATTCCTATCTCTCCCAAAACTCACTTTCCTATTCCTCCCAAAACTAAAACTAACTTTCCTATCTCTCCCAAAAGTTTACATTTCTATCGTGTTCCCACTCCTACATCGCTCCCCAACCCCACACCACCCCACCCACCAAAAAAAACCTTGAGCGTCCCATATAAGAAATAACAAATGAAATATTAAAAATAAAAACAAAAATAAAATAACATCTCCAAAAGGATTTTTCTCTAAGCCAAACAATCGCCTGCAACGATTGATTCAAGAGTCAGGTTTGGAACCCTCTGGCAACCACCGCCACCCCCCCCCCACCCCCCCCCCCCCACCCAAAAGACCCATAATTCCCGGGTGCCAATAAA
This sequence comes from Macrobrachium nipponense, assembly GCF_015104395.2. Lineage (NCBI taxonomy): Eukaryota > Metazoa > Arthropoda > Malacostraca > Decapoda > Palaemonidae > Macrobrachium > Macrobrachium nipponense. Next base: position 14,322,567 of record NC_087215.1, on the reverse strand, counting down.
AGTGGAACAGGACGAAGGAGAGGCTCAGTGCTTAATTGGTATTCGAGGTCGAAAGGGAGCCAGCCCCCCTGTTCAGCTCTCTCTCTCTCTCTCTCTCTCTCTCTCTCTCTCTCTCTCTCTCAACGAAAATCTATAGTTTTCCATTTAAAAAAAAGGACTTCATCTTTTGAAAAATTTTTTAGAAACAATTTCCTCGCGTCACTGGTAGTTCATCTCTCTCTCTCTCTCTCTCTCTCTCTCTCTCTCTCTCTCTCTCAGCTCCAAGATTCAACTGAAGAGATAAGAACTGTATTTATGATGCAAGAGGATTGCAGATACGGAGAAAATTGCAGATTCAGACACAAAATGAATAATTATGATGAAGGAAGATCAAATATTATGGAAAAGTTGGATTTTTTAATATCAGAATTTCTGGAAATGAAGAAACGAACAACATACCAGAACAGGAAAGAGACATGGGAAAATCCTTATTATTACCCATATTAAATGAAGGAGAAAACACTCAAACCATCATAGTGATGAATGCGCAGGGTTTAACTACGAGTAACTCAAAAAGGAAAATAGAGTACTTAGAAGAACTCACCCAAATCTGAAAAGAAAATAGATATAATGAATATAATGAAAACTGGTATTCCCAAGAGACTGGGAATGACGATCAAATAAAAGGGTTCCAAACTTATAGATCAGATAGAAAAAATGGGAATCAAGGGGGAACCGCAATATATGGAAAAGAACAAAAAAAAAAAAAGGAAAAATTTATGAGAAATATAGTAACTCAGAATGTGAACTAATAGCGGTAGAATTTGAAGATCTGAAAAAAACTAATGAACATAGTAATTATATAGACCCCCCCTAATACTAAAGAGTTTGACATAATAATAGAAAAATTGGATGATATATGTAGAAATCACAAGGACTGGACTATTCTCCTATCTGGAGACTTTAACTTTCCTTTCGTAGACTGGAAAGAACGAATAGGAGATTGTGGTTGTATTTATACATATAAAAAAGAGAGTAATAGTAGTGCAGAAGATAAGAGGCAATTCGAAAAGCTATTAGATATGCTACTAGAATACAACATTCAACAAATAAATCACCTACCAACAAGAAAGGAAAATACTTTAGACCTAGGATTTGTGAACGAGGAAAGAAATAATAGTTTATAATGCGAGTATTTCAGACCATAATGTCATAGAATTAGCAGTCCATTCTAAAACAAGTGAAAACAGAGATAAGCAAGAATGAAAAAGTGGGAAGGATATGGAAAATACAACTTCTACAGTAAAAATATAAAATGGTCAGAAATAAATGAAGAATTAAACAAAGACTGGGATAACATTTTCGTAAGAGATGACATAAGGGTAAATACGGAGATATTATATATATTAGAGAAATAGTGGATAAATATATACCGAAGAAGAAAAGTAAACATAAGTCATGCATACCAAGAGACAGAAGGATCTTGTTCCAGAAAATCAGAAAGTGGAAAAAAGTCTTGCAAAAGAAAAAAATACATGGAAAGTTATATAATTAAAAAATAAGATAGAAAATGCAGAACAAAAGATTATACAATCAAAAGAAAATGGAAAACGGGACTTGGAAGAAAAAACCCTAGTAAATATAAAGCAAAACCCCAAACTATTATACTCGTACGCAAAAAAGATGAATAAAAGAAGAATAGAAATAAGCCCTCTAAGAATTGAAGGGATATTAACGAATGAAAAAAAGGAAACATGCAACATATTGGCAGAACGATATAAGAGAGAATTCACCCCTAGAACTGATAATGAAGATAATGATATAGAAGTAAGGGACGAAAATAGTGAATATTTAGCTGACAGATATTAAAAGCTTTTGACAAGGTAGACCATAATATATTAGCGAAGAAAATTAGAAAACATAATATAGTGGATAAAGTAGGAAGGTTAAAAGAATTTTTACACAACAGAAAAACAGATAGTTATTGCAAACGATGAGAAATCGGATGAAGCTAAGGTAATATCCGGTGTGCACAAGGTACGGTGTTAGCTGCAATACTGTTTGTTATTATGATTGCAGACATAAGACAGTAATATTAAGGACTCGGTAGTGAGTATTTTGTTTCGCCGATGACACAAGAAATAAGTAGAGAAAATTACTTGTGATGAAGATAGGAACGCTCTACAAAGAGACCTTAACAAAGTTTATGATTGGGCAGAGGTAAATAGGATGGTATTTAACTCTTATAAATTTGAAATAATAAATTATGGAGACAGAGAAGGAAAGCTATATGCATATAGGGGACCTAATAATGAGACAATCACAAATAAGGAAGCAGTTAAAGACCTTGGTGTGATGATGAATAGGAACATGTTATGCAATGATCAAATAGCAATTCTTATGGCAAAATGTAAAGCAAAAATGGGAATGTTGTTACGGCACTTCAAAACAAGAAAAGCTGAACACATGATTATGCTTTATAAAACATATGTTCGTAGTCCACTTGAATATTGCAATATGATATGGTACCCACACTATCAAAATGATATTGCACAAATAGAGAGTGTACAAAGGTCCTTTACAGCTAGAATAGAAGAAGTTAAGGACCTTGACTACTGGGAAAGACTACAATCCTTAAAATTATATAGTCTAGAAAGGAGAAGAGAACGCTACATGATAATTCAGGTATGGAAACAGCTAGAAGGAATAGCCGAAAACATCATGGAGCTAAAAATATCAGAAAGAGCAAGCAGAGGTAGATTAATAGTGCCCAAAACTATACCAGGAAAAATAAGGAAAGCACACAGGACATTAATCCACTACGCACCAGCATCGATAATGCAGCGTCTATTCAATGCGTTGCCAGCTCATCTGAGGAATATATCAGGAGTGAGCGTAGATGTGTTTAAGAACAAGCTCGACAAATATCTAAGCTGCATCCCAGACCATCGAAGATTGGAAGATGCAAAATATACCGGAAGACATTAGAGGTGCCTTACACTGAGGGACCTGGGGCAACCCGAACAAGATGTAAGGTCTGTAAGGTAAGGTAAGGTCTCTCTCTCTCTCGTTCATCGGAGTCTGTAGTTTCCTCCTCAAAAAATATTTGTAGCGTTATTGGTAGGCCAGTGTTAGGTTACAGTAACTTAAATATTTCAATATTCATAAAAAAAAAAAAAAATTACGCCTATGAGACAAGAAGGCATCAAACGTCTCTATAAAATAAGAATTTTATAACTCTAAAGTCAATAGAGAGAGAGAGAGAGAGAGAGAGAGAGAGAGAGAGAGAGAGAGAGAGAGAGAATTCTAAAATAACAAGACATGAACCATGATAACTCAAGAGCCTATAACATCGAACAAGAATTGCAAAAAAATATGTATAAGCATTAGTGGGGAGAGAAAGCCAGATATATTAGTACAAGGACAAAGTCAGGGAAATTCTATACAAATAACGAAAATAATATGTAAAATATCTGAATAAAAAGGAGAAGGGTAATTGGCAGAAAGAAAAACTAAAATTACTGAAATATTATCCAGGTGCGAATGTTTCCGTGTTTGGGTGTCTGTAGTAAATGTTCCAGAACACTTTAACAATATTTCTTAAACTAGGAAAAATATCTATTACCACCAAAAAAGAAATAAAAATTAAATGTTACAGTTAACACTGATATTAAAGAATATAAAAATCAACACAACACATCGAGGAATCTACAGGAAACGAAATATAACAGACAATTCAGAAGAAAAGACTTTCAGCTCCAAACAGCAACAGCAGCATCCGGTCTCCGACGCCCCAGGAGTAATCATCTCCTGAGAGAGAGAGAGAGAGAGAGAGAGAGAGAGAGAGCGAGAGAGAGAGAGAGTTGACAACTATTTTCTCATTCTTTTCAAATATGACTAAAGATCTTGAAATATGGATGTACTTTTCCAGATGCAGAACGAACCTCTCTCTCTCTCTCTCTCTCTCTCTCTCTCTCTCTCTCTCTCTCTCTCTCTCTCCTGGTCTCTCTCTCGCCCCGAAGCCTGGCCCTTCCGAAAGGCCAATTGGCCCTCTTGTAGAAAACAGGATCCTCTCCTCCACAATAAAAGGAAACCGAAATAGGACTTCTGTCCGATATCCTTCCGCAGGAGGCGAAGAAGGATTTCTTCCTCTCGTTCCTTCGGAAAGGATCGAGATTCCCTAGGGCATCCCCTCGTGCAGGGGCTCTTCCTCCACTACGAGAGAGAGAGAGAGAGAGAGAGAGAGAGAGAGAGAGAGAGAGAGAATGTTGATCTTATGCTGCACTATCAAAGATATAGTCGCTCTATTAATTAACTATGCATATACACACTTGACAGAAGTTGGTATAAGAGAGAGAGAGAGAGAGCGGTGATGATGAGGATAATGGGTGTTTCAATGCCCATGAACACTGCCCAATAATTCCAAAATTTCCGAGATAACTCATATATACTTCGTCCTTTGAATAGGCCTATAGAATTTCGTCGGCGTTGGCTAGACAGTAATCTGGGAAAAATGTTACATCTACCTTTACATTCAGAGCAAAATAGGACTATGCAGTTAGTGACGCTAACATCAACATGATGTTCATTTGTTAATTTAAACACCCAGTGAACACAATACCTCGCAATAGACACACACATTTTTATATACATACATATTTATATATAGGAGAGATAGATAGATAGATAGATAGATAGATAGATAGATAGAGAAAAAAAAAAAAAAAAACAGAACACAAAAGAGTTTAACTTTGAATATTTCCAAATCATTCACTGAACACCTCATTCACTTTACGTTGAGTTTGACTTTTACGAATAATGCCGATGTCATGAATACGAACAATACGAAAGTTCCCTTTCACATCCAACACCTTTATTGAGAGGAGATCAAAACAGCCTGGAAAAATAAACTGGGAAAGAAAGGAGAAGAGGAGAAACAACGTCAAAACAGCCGCCTCAAAGAAGCGCCGACCGGAAGTGAGGAGAAAACTCCCACTCACATCAAAGTGAGGCAACACTGGTCATAACAGGTTAACGCCTCATCGCCGGTTGAGAGAGAGAGAGAGAGAGAGAGAGAGAGAGAGAGAGAGAGAGAGAGATGTTTCCAAAATGAGGATAGTTGTGAAAGAGAGAGAGAGAGAGAGAGAGAGAGAGAGAGAGAGAGAGAGAGAATGTTTCCAAAATGAGGATATTTAGTCTGTGTGTGTGTGAGAGAGAGAGAGAGAGAGAGAGAGAGAGAGAGAGAGAGGGGTTTCCAAAATGAGGTTATATTGTGAAAGAGAGAGAGAGAGAGAGAGAGAGAGACGTTTTCATAATGAGGATATTTTGTGTGTGTGTGAGAGAGAGAGAGAGAGACGTTTTCATAATGAGGATATTTTGTGTGTGAGAGAGAGAGAGAGAGAGAGAAAGAGAGAGAGAGTTCGCAGCTGCAAGAAGGCTGAGGAAATTGTATAATCCTTTCAGTCAGTGTGTCTCGTTGTTTACGACTTGAATGCATTTCTTAAGTAAGATATGCCACATTCTTTTTCCTCATGAGGAGTATCTTGTTTTATAAAAACTACTTCGCAAATTTTTTAAAAACGTATTCAGGAACTCAATTTGCTTATTGTCCCTCCAGCTCGACTTCGAAGCTCAACACGAGACAGGAGGATGTCCTCATCCTTCATCCTTTGGAGTTTTCGAAGGATTTCAGTGGAAACTGACTCAGTGGATACTGGAGCCCAAAACGAAATGACATCCAAATGCTAAGCACTCCAAAGATCTGGAGGAACTGACCAATAAGCTTCATTATTTGTACTATAGTAAATTCACATCACCCGTGCATCTGATGTCTAGGCCAGTACCTTATGACGCTCCTGATTGGCTGTTGACAAGCCAATCTCAAGGCTGGAAAGTGGAAACTCTCAGTCTCTCGAGAGAGTTCACATAGGCAGGATGTACATTCCACCTCTCCTGAGGGATACTTTTGAAAGACGCATACCCCCAGGAGGTAGAACATACATCCTGCATATGTAAACTCTCGAGACAGACTGAGCGTTTCCAGCCC
>NC_087215.1:14305478-14316042 GCF_015104395.2 Macrobrachium nipponense | reverse complement strand
ACGCCGGAAACTTGTAACTTCCGAGCCGGCGGGACTACGTATGTCTTTTTATATGAATTGCTGAGATAGCTAATGTTCCGCTATCGACGCGATGCTTTAGAATGGCAGTTCCACGCCAACAATCAAACATATCGGTCGTCCCGACCGAGCTGCATCTCCTAGTATGGAGTTACAGAATAAAGTTGTTATCTTGTTCAACTAGCCTGTTTGAATCATCTCCTCTAGTCAAGAAAGAACTCTCTACTAAGATATTCCAAGGGAGATGAGGACCAACCATTCTTACGAATGACAGTCGTTAAGGAAAACACAAAAAGTCTATCGCCAAGCGATAAGACTTAGATGTGGTGGCAGCGTATAACGGAAATATATTATAACAAGACCCATATCAGCCGACCGAAGGTCTACAAGAACTAACTTCCACCGTTCAACATCAACTAAACAGAGGAAACGGAATCTTCAATCAACGCAACAGTTTATGAAGACGCAACATGTCTTCATCGAGAGGAATACAAGCATTTAACACCGACGTTTGAGCAACTGTTGTCACTTATCTTCGAGAATCTACACCGGACGAGAGCATGCATCGAACATCAACGGAAAGAAGAAAACAAACACAGGGAACATCACCGTCACGAGCAAGGACGGAGCTGTGACGTCATCAATCTTGGACTTCCCACGCATCGTGCACCGAGAGAAGACCGTGACGTCATCACGACTTCCGACGCGAGACGTAGACAGGAACTGAGACGTCATCCCATGTCAACAATCCTTCGCAATATAATCTGGAGCTAAGTACCATTTTTATCTATTCAGGTCTTTTCCTCAGTGAAGTGTTGTTCATCAAGAGTCGATCATCCAGTATTCTGGGGGTGAGTTGTTCGCCATATAATCTTCCTTCATTACAGAATCAATCTTCAACTACGAGGTTCTCGCCCGCAGATTTAATTTTTTTTTCTCTTCTCGTTGTCATTAACCGTTTTTGCAGGAATTCTCCGGATTAAATATTTTATCATATTATCTGTTATTTTTGCAGGAATTGGGGGCTTTCCTATTATTATACACACTTGGGATACAGTACATTGCTTATGCGTTTACGTAGTGGTCGAGTGTACTCTTATAGATATTTTGATAGGATTGCAAGGAATAGAAGTGATAAGAAAAAAGTGAAAGCCGAAATGGCAACTACTCCGGCGGGCAACCCCCATGTGGTGACTCTCGTTAGCGCGAGGTCAGCGATTGTCCCTTTTCAAGGTCGGGTCAATGGGTTCCTGCCTCAAAATGTTGAGGCATGGATCTCATCTGTAGACGCTCATTTAAAAGCAAAAAGCATCACAGACCCAGCAGTACAATTACAGGAGGCCAAGAGCTTCATTGACTTTGCAAAAGGTGACGCAAGTGCGTATCTAAGGGGGGTTTCTTTCCAAGAAGCGCTTACATGGGACGAGTTCAAAATTAGATTACGTGCCGTGTATGGGGGTGAAGAGGCTTTAGATGTAGTATTGGCATTGAGAAATATCCTTAACCAAGCCTCCATGACTCAGCTCAATGTTGTCGAGCGGGCGGCGCTAATTGCCGACCGGCTAAATGAATATCAGGATAGTTTAAGTAGCTCCGGGTGGGTTTGCGGGTGCTAAAATCAAAGTGAAAGATTTTATCCGTTGATCTACCTTACGTCTATCACTGCAATGTTGCCTGAAGCGTTAGTACGGTGTTTTGATAAAAAAATTGTCAGCCCGACAGTACGGAATTAGATGTGTATAAACAAATCAAAAAAACACATGTCTAAATGTACCAACCTAGATCCTTCGCTTCATTCAAGTTTTTGCAAAAATGAGAACAAGGCAACAAGTAAATGTGGTACAAATAATAATCAAGTTGCAGGGATGGTTGTTATAACTGTAAACGACCAGGTCACATGATTTCAGACTGTCGGACGCGTTTTTGTTCAATACAAAATAGTCCAACGCATTCAAATAACCGTTGCTACTCGAGGAATCAACAGCAGAATGCTACAAAACACGCAACCAGTTGCCAGTGCAAATAAAAAGAAGGGTCCTCAGTACTATAAAAAGAAACAACCAAACGGAAATTCTGCACAACAGCAGAAACAAACAAATCGTGCTTCAGGTACCTCTGTTCCTTCCGGGCCGTCTAGCCAGAACTCGCAAGGGCAACGCGAATTTTCAGGGTGTTGATAACAAAACAAAATACCACGTAGTTCACTAACAAGGGGGGGGAGAGGGCGATGTTGGGTCATCAATATCAACATCTTTTGTAATCATTTATCAGATCATTGTGAGTCCATGATTTCCTATGAAACACACGGCCGAATCAAAAAAAATCTGTGCAGGTTCCCGTAGATTTGCAACAAATTCATGCAATTATTAGTCAAAACGAGTTGCGACCAACCTTACATGCAGTAAATTTGGACCATAAGTCATTCACTTTGTTCTTTGATTCTGGTAGAATCCACGTAATATAATGGATTTAAGGACTCATCATTTACTCTTTTCAAATTTCCCTATAGAAAAGTCCGGAATAAGGCTCTCAGGCATTGGGAAAAATGAATTAAATGTTGTGGGCGTAACTCATGTACAGTACAAGGTCGGTAAGCGCACGTTTGCTGATACCTTTGTCGTCGTACAAAACTTATATGTATCCCGCAGTAATTATCGGATACCCGTCTATGGGCACTCAAAATATTATCTTAGCACCTGCAAAACACGGCGTGTATATCAAAGGGAAATTCTATAGGTCCTCTAATACCCTAAAATCAGTTTTAGATAATAAAGAGACAGACAGAGTTGTCACTTACATTACGGAACCAATCACCTGTCTCATGAACCAAGAAATAATACAGGCAACCCAACAGAACTCTCGCTCACCCGTAATATCAGCTTGCACGCAAACTCTCGAGCCTAACGTAACTTCAAATATATTAGTGCGTTGTAAAGAGAACCTTGCCAGGATCTGAAACATTAATCCTTTCCGAAACTCTGAAAACACACGGATTATCCGTCACACAAGCCGTTTATACAGTCGGCTCACAACAACAATGTAACATCGAAGTCTGTAATCATTTGAATACCACTTTAGTAATCCACAAAAATCAACATATCTTGGATGCCGAAGTTTATAAACATCGCATTCTTACCGTAGCTGAGATAAATCACGCTCAATCAGTCGCGGATGAACCCCTTTTGCAATCTATAAAGACAAAACTCAATAAGGACATTCAAGAAGAAGAAATTCAGCAGAAATTTTGTTTTTGAATCTGTAACTAAATATCATGATGTTTTTTTCCACTACGGATGGAACCTTAGGAAAAAACGGATGTCAGCGAGCATCCAAACTAAGGCTCAAGGACAAACAGAAAGTAATCTATGTACCTTCGTACCGACTTCCTATGAAATTTCAGAATGAGATAACAGAAGAAGTAGGTAAAATGTTAAAAGAAGGAGTCATTAGGAAATCAAACAGCCCTTATAAGGTTTTCCGTTAATAGTAGTACCGAAAAAAGATCGAACTTGGCGGATATGCGTAGATTTTCGTCGTTTAAATGAAGAAACAATCCCTGACAGATTCCAGTACCATGTACCGATGATATCCTATCCTTACTAGGCCAGAATAAATATTTCACAAGCCTAGACTTACTAAAAGGATTTCATCAGATTCCGTTGGAACAAGAGAGTATCCCATACACTGCCTTCAGCACAGCCAGGGGACATTATGAATTTTTGTGTATGCCTTTTGGTTTACGTTGTGCTCCTATAAACTTTTACTGTATGACAAACATTGTGTTTGGAGACTTGTTGGGAGATATCCTACATGCCTACATGGATGACTTAGTAATCTTTTCCAACACATTAGAAGAACATTTACGTAAATTGGAGTTAGTGTTACAAAGGTTAAGGCAGCATAATTTAAGGGTAAAGATAAGTAAGTGTGAATTTTTTAAAACAGAACTAGTCTATCTAGGTTTCACGGTTTCTAGTGAAGGTCTTTAAAGTAGTCCACGATAAGGTGTCGGCTATCCTAACTTTCCGATACCTAAATAACGTCAAGGGAATACAGCAATTTTTAGGATGCAGCGGATACTATCGCCGCTTCATCCGCAACTACTCAATCTAGCCGCTCCCCTAACCGATCTTATAAAAAAGGGCGTAGTATTTCGTATGGTCTGAAATTCATCAACAGGCGTTCGATAAATTGAAAGATGAACTGTGTAGTTCTCCTATCTTGAAATTTCCTGACTTCGGTAAGGAATTTTTCATAGCAACAGACGCCTCAGACCTAGGAGTAGGTGGGGTATTGCTTCAACAATATGATAAACAGTTTTTCCCTATAGCTTTTTATTCACGTAAACTGAGACCTTCCGAAAGTAAAATATGCAGTAATAGACAAGGAAGCGGCCGCTATTGTTAATTCACTCGTGCATTTTAAATTCATAATATACGGTTACCCCGTCAAGGTTCTCACTGATCATAAGCCCCTAACCGACTTCTTTAAAAGGGCTTTAGTCACGCCCCAAGCGAACTCGGTGGCACATGATCATTCAGGACTTTGGCGCGAGGATCGAGGTATTTACCTGGGAAAGCAAATATCATTGCTGACGCATTATCACGCAACCCCTCTCATCTTGTACCGAGCCATTAGCTGAATTAATAGATATCTCAACCTCCACGCCCGTTGTTAAAAACTATATCTGAACAGGAAGATCTGGGCTGGAGTGCTGAACTATTACAGACGGAACAAAGAAAAGATCCGCAAATAGAAAAAATCATCATTGCGTTAAACGGAAATCCGAAGAAAAAGAATACCTAAAGTATAAGCAGCAGAATTATATCCTACAGGACAATAAATACCTGTGTAGAATCCGTGACGAGGAAAACCCGCAACACACCGCAGTTGAATAACAACCAGGTGGTGGCCTATCTCACTCATACCCACTGTCTTAAAGTGGTTGCATGAAAATCCACTGCACGGACACCCGGGTTATACCTTGATGTCACAGAAAGCCAAATCCTTATTTTATTGGCATACGATGCTTACAGATATAAAAAAGCACATAGCAAATTGTCGCACTTGTCAAGAATACAAAGGGCACACGAAGACACCTGTCAGCCTAGGGGCTTACCCCGTGCCAAATCAACCCTTTGAAAGAGTACATTTAGATTTATTAACAGGATTTTACGAGTCAGACAGAGGAAATAAGCACCTCCTAGTAATTATAGACGCTTTGACTCGATATACAGAACTTATAGCGCTTAAAACAAAAAACCGCGGTTCGAGTGCCGCTAGGAAGTTTTACGAGTGGCTACATTTGTAAACATGGAATTCCACACATCATTATCTCAGACTCGGGCGGGGAGTTCAATAATCATTCCTTAACTCCTTGTGCGAATTCCTTTGTATAAAGAAAATCAATACCATGATCTATCACCAGAGTCTAATGGGCTATTGGGAAACGGGCAAATCGTAAGGTTTTTAAACATTTTAAGGGGTCACCTTAGGGGGGCAGATCCCAACTGGGACATTGCCATACCTGCGGTATCTAAGCACACTTAATCACTCGTATCATGTGTCTATTAAAATGACACCGCACGAGGCACTGTACGGTATCCCGGCCCGAACGCCTTTCCACATCTTAAAGCCTACAACTAATTTATCAAATCCTCTAAAGGATGTTATGGATGCAAGCATAAGTCGATATAATATAATTCGTAAGAATTTAGAAGAAGCACAGATCATAATGAAAAAAAATCATGATAAAATAGCTAAGCCAACTAGAACATATGCCGTGGGCGATCAGGTATACATACAAGTATACGTACGTAAAGGTTTAAATTATAAACTGACACCTAAGTTTGAAGGCCCGTTTAACATTTTAGAAAATTTAACGGCCAATAGAGTTAGGGTTCAAAATGTATCCAAACCCACTGATGTGAGAATAGTCCCATTGGCACATATCAGAATCTAAAGAAGGGTAGATGGAGTGAGGGAAAAAATGGTTGTATTTATAGAAACTTGTATAATAACATTATATATATAGTATCTATTAATCATATTGTATGTAAAACCTATTCTTTAACGCGAGTTATTACATATGTTTTACTCATTGCAGGTTTCAAAAATGAATCTGTTATTGTTAGGAGTGATATTGTGTATTCAGACATCTTTGTTGTATGGAAAGAGCGCTAGGACGAAAGAAATAGAATTTAATCATGGCTCGATTATTGAGAGAATCGATGATGTATTCATCGTGTCAAGTAATAATTGTTATCGACAGTGAATATGCATGCTATTTTCTTACCTGAAGATGACGTCCTTAACTTAAAGAATGACCTGATGAGGTTTGTTTGGTATTTCCCTTAAGGAAATGCACGAACGTAATTTTCATGCTAACTCAGAGATTTCACTAGCTCAAACACTAAGCGTCGCGGAAATGTTGTCTTATGACATACAAAATAAAACCGCCGAGGCAGAAGAACTCGCTCGTGACCTGCTGATGTGGTCTGAGCGGCACAATACTCTTGAACGCCGCAAACCCGCTTATTCTAGCTGGACTAAACTCTTTAGGATCAGTTGCGAATCTAGGCTTAGGAATCTCAAATCGCCTCAAGATAAATAATCAAAATAAAAGAATTGAGTTTTGCAACACAAAACGGAACTGGCCTTATCTGAACTTCGCAGCCAGTTTATCTTCGATCAATCAAATAATGAATATCGTTAATGAAACATTCAAATAATATCGATCAGGTCATGGAAGTTCAACATTTGCTGGCTACTTTAGCTTACTATAGTTCGAAAATAGATCATATCCGTGTGAAAATATCACATTTTATTGAAAAGTCAAAAGATTACGTAGAAGCAATTACGTTAGCAACAAAGGGTGTGTTATCTCCTCACCTCATGCCTATTAAAGATCTGACGTTAACTTTGGAAAACGGACGGGAGAAGCTAGGTTATATTCCTTTATTAGATGCCCATAAAGTAGAATTCTATTATAGCCTAATATCAGTCAGCGTAGAAAATTATAGAATTATGATCACAATTCCTTTTGATTCTTCCGATGCTTGGCAATCATACCAAAATAGCACCGTTTCCTACTTTTATGACGAATAACTCAAATCCAGTAATATCCAATTTAACGGGGCATGTACTGATTTCTTCTGATAAGAAATCATTTACAATCATTAAAGACTTAGATTAAAAATCACTCACCCTGTTCAGAAGCCATGAATAATAAAATTTGTACAGCTGACTCTTTTGAATTCTATCCTATATCAACGGATTCATGTGAGTTAGACATAGTGCTAAACGGCTCTCTCTCTCATACAAGCGAAGGTTGTCTGGGGAAAGGAAATTTATCCCTTTTACGGTAATAAATTCAATACAGGATGAATAATGGTTCCTGGATCCGTTATGATAAGGCCGGATTCGACGTCGTGTGTCCGGACAGTACCACCGCCCATGCCCCTACCCTATCTTCGTAGCAGCCGATGGTTGTACGGGGACATCTACAAACTATACCGTCAGAGGGGTCAACACGATAATACGTGAGAAGGCGTATTTCGCGAACTACACGTGGGCTTCCACAATCGTCCCATCACTACCTCTCCCATACAACGCGCGAGTAGCTCATCGTTTTGACGCAACTGGCTGAGATGACCCACGCGTCATCGACTTATGCAGTGGAGAAAATCTTCGCTACTACATTCGCTAGCCGTGTTCAGCGTGACGGCCATATTGGTTATCGCCGTCAACACCTTTTGCTTGGCGTAGGCTGAGGCGTAAACAGAAGGATCTCCAAGGGAACGTACTGGCCCGTCTAGATACCGTACCCGTTAACTCAAGTCGTTTGCGTTTAGGGCCGCCTGAACCTGGCCACTTCAGTTCGTGCCTAGGGAATTGTCTGGAATTGTGTTGTGTGTGAAAAGCGGTCCGTATGCTGGCAAAAATGTAGGGACAAGAAAGACTCACGCCTTGCATTTGAACAGTTAAAGTATCTCCAGGGCGCCTAATAAAGCATTATAGCCCAATATTATACTTTAATATATTCCTAAAGGTATTTTTCGGGCACCTAATAAAATATCAGCCCTATATATTGAATTTCTGCAGAATTACATTGTTATACTATTATACAATTATATTATCTATTACAAAGAGTGTCAAGTACTCTTTAACAATTATCCATGATCATGCTATAATCATTATTTAGTAACCATTATTCTTAATCAGGTTACCTGTTATCATATTAATCATGTATACATGTTTTGATTTTTACCTTTTTATTATTTTTGGGTACATAATCATTATTATTACCAAACATGGATCTATATTTCCATGGCATTTATATTTGTTTATGAATATGTCAACAAGGGTATGTAACAGAACCTTTTATGCATTTAATCACTTATTATGTTTATACCTAGACGTATGTTACGAGCACGCTCCTATGAACAATGTTTAAAGTAATTTTTTTGTTATTCAAGGCTTGAATAGGTAGCAGTCCGAGCCTAATGTAATAATTACATATATATTAAATTTACAAGATCTGTAAATATAAAACCAATGACCTGGGGTCATGGCATTAGGAGGGTTCTACGTGACCAAAGCAGACCTAGATTACGCTATGCGCTGTCTGCAGTAGCCTGATCTAGCTCTAAGCTTTGTCAACATTTTTATGTTTATGATAACTTTGCACAACAACTCCATGGGAAGCGGTTGACCTGTTAACCTACGCCGAAACTTGTAACTTCCGAGCCGGCGGACTACGTATGTCTTTTTATATGAATTGCTGAGATAGCTAATGTTCCGCTATCGACGCGATGCTTTAGAATGGCAGTTCCACGCCAACGATCAAAACATATCGGTCGTCCGACGAGCTGCATCTCCTAGTATGGAGTTACAGAATAAGTTGTTATCTTGTTCAACTAGCCTGTTTGAATCATCTCCTCTAGTCAAGAAAGAACCTCTCTACTAAGATATCCAAGGGAGATGAGAGGAACCAAAAAATACTTACGAATGACAGTCGTAAGGAAAACACAAAAAGTCTATCGCCAAGCGATAAGACTTAGATAAGCATTAGTGGGGAGAGAAAGCCAGATATATTAGTACAAGGACAAAGTGAGGGAAATTCCATACAAATAACGAAAATAATATGTAAAATATCTGAATAAAAAGGAGAAGGGTAATTGGCAGAAAGAAAAACTAAAATTACTGAAATATTATCCAGGTGCGAACGTTTCCGTGTTTGGGTGTCTGTAGTAAATGTTCCAGAAACACTTTGAAAATATTTCTTAAACCAGGAAAAATATCTATTACCACCAAAAAAGAAAGGAAAATTAAATGGTACAGTTATCACTGATATCAAAGAATATAAAAAATCAAACACAAAACACATCGAGGAATCTACAAGAAACGAAATATAACAGAAAATTCAGATGAAAAGACTTTCAGCTCCAAACAGCAACAGCAGCATCCGGTATCCAACGCCCCAGGAGTAATCATCTCCTGAGAGAGAGAGAGAGAGAGAGAGAGAGAGAGAGAGAGAGAGAGAGAGAGAGAGAGAGAGTTTACAACTATTTTCTCATTCTTTTCAAATATGACTAAATATCTTGAAATATGGATGTACTTTTCCAGATGCAGAACGAACCTCTCTCTCTCTCTCTCTCTCTCTCTCTCTCTCTCTCATTCCCCGAAGCCTGGAAACCCTTCCCGAAAGGCCAATTGGCCCTCCTGTAGAAACAGGATCCTCTCCTCCACAATAAAAGGAAACCGAAATAGGACTCCTGTCCGATATCCTTCCGCAGAAGGCGAAGAAGGATTTCCTTCCTCTCGTTCCTTCGGAAAGGATCGAGATTCCCTAGGGCATCCCCTCGTGCAGGGGCTCTTCCTCCACTACGAGAGAGAGAGAGAGAGAGAGAGAGAGAGAGAGAGAGAGAGAGAGAGAGAGAGAGAGAATGTTGAGCTTATGCTACGCGTTCAAATATATAGTCGCTCTATTAACTATGCATAAACACACTTGGCAGAAGTTGGTATGAGAGAGAGAGAGAGAGAGATGATTATGATGATGATGGGTGGTTCAACGCCCATAAACACCGCCCAATAATTCCAAAATTTCTGAGATACCTCGTAAATACATCGTCCTTTAAATAGGCCCATAGAATTTTGTCGGCGTTGGCTAGACAGTAATTGGAGGGCATAATTCATGAGGTCTCTTCATGTGATTTAGGGGCCAGAAGGTCGGTATGTGGGGGCTTCTGATGTGGTATTACGGCTACGGAACATCACCACATTAATATTCTCTAGACATTCACTGGTTTAGTCTCTCTCTCTCTCTCTCTCTCTCTCTCTCTCTCTCTCTCATAGAGGAGGAAGAGCTCCTGCACGAGGGGATGCCCTAAGAAATCTCGATCCTTTCCCGAAGGAACGAGAGGAAGGAATCCTTCGCCTCCTGCGGAAGGATATCGGACAGAAGTCCTATTTCGGTTTCCTTTTCTTGTGGAGGAGAGGATCCTGTTTCTACAGGAGGGCCAATTGGCCTTTCGGGAAGGGTTTC
>NC_087215.1:14297978-14302978 GCF_015104395.2 Macrobrachium nipponense | reverse complement strand
GTGGGTACCATATCATATTGCAATATTCAAGTGGACTACGAACATATGTTTTATAAAGCATAATCATGTGTTCAGCTTTTCTTGTTTTGAAGTGCCGTAACAACATTCACATTTTTGCTTTACATTTTGCCAACAGAATTGCTATTTGATCATTGCATAACATGTTCCTATTCATCATCACACCAAGGTCTTTAACTGCTTCCTTATTTGTGATTGTCTCATTATTAGGTCCCCTATATGCATATAGCTTTCTTTCTCTGTCTCCATAATTTATTGATTCAAATTTATCAGAGTTAAATACCATCCTATTTACCTATGCCCAATCATATACTTTGTTAAGGTCTCTTTGTAGAGCGTTCCTATCTTCATCACAAGTAATTTCTCTACTTATTCTTGTGTCATCTGCGAAACTACTCACTACCGAATCCTTAACATTACTGTCTATGTCTTCAATCATAATAACAAACAGTATTGCAGCTAACACCGTACCTTGCGGCACACCGGATATTACTTTGGCTTCATCCGATTTCTCGTCGTTTGCAATAACTATCTGTTTTCTGTTGTGTAAAAATTCTTTTAACCATCTTCCTACTTTATCCACGATATTGTGTTTTCTAATTTTCTTCGCTAATATATTATGGTCTACTTTGTCAAAAGCTTTTGCAAAGTCTAAATAAACCACATCTGTTTCATTTCTGCTTTTCATATTTTTGAATATGTTCTCACGGTGGACTAACAGTTGGGTTTGTGTACTTTTTCCGGGTACGAAACCATGTTGTCCTTTATTAAACAAATTATTTTTTATTAAATGTTTCATAATATTTTTCTTCATTTCGTACACTTTCATAATATGTGATGTTAGACTCACAGGCCTATAATTACTTGCCTCTAGTCTTGATCCACTTTTGAAAGTAGGGGTAATATATGCTAATTTGTGCTCATCATAAATCTTGCCTGTATCTACACTTTGTCTTAATAATATTGCAAGTGGCTTTGCGATAGAATGAACTACTTTCTTTAACAAAATAGCAGGCACTCCATCCGGCCCTGCAGCAGCTCCATTTTTAATTTCATTAATAGCCTGCACAATATCAACTTCATTAATATCTATGTCAGCTAAATATTCACTATTTTCATCCCTTACTTCTATATCATTATCTTCATTATCTATTCTAGGGGTGAATTCTCTCTTCTATCGTTCTGCCAATATGTTGCAAATTTCCTTTTTTTCATTCGTTAATCTCCCTTCAATTCTTAGAGGGCCTATTTCTATTCTTCTTTTATTCATCTTCTTCGCATATGAGTATAATAGTTTGGGATTTTGCTTGATATTTAATAGGGTTTTTTTCTTCCAAGTCCCGTTTTTCATTTTCTTTTGATTGTATAATCTTTTGTTCTGCAACTGAGAGAGAGTGAGTTCGCAACTGCAAGAAGACAGAAAATTGTATAATCCTTTCAGTCAGTGTGTCTTGTTGTTTACGACTTGAATGCATTTCTTAAGTAAGATATGCCACATTCTTTTTTTCCTCATGAGGAGTATCTTGTTTTATAAAAACTACTTCGCAAATTTTTAAAAAACGTAATCAGGAACTCAATTTGCTTATTCTCCCTCCAACTCGACTTCGAAGCTCAACACGAGACAAGAGGATGTCCTCATCCTTCATCCTTGGAGTTCTCGAAGGATTTCAGTGGAAACTGACTCAGTGGATACTGGAGCCTAAATGCTAAGCATTCCAAAGATTTGGAGGAACTGACCAATAAGCTTCCTTATTTGTACTATAGTAAATTCACATCACCCGTGCATCTGATGTCTAGGCCAGTTCCTTATGACGCTCCTGATTGGCTGTTGACAAGCCAATCACAGGGCTGGAAAGTGGAAACTCTCAGTCTCTCGAGAGAGTTCACATAGGCAGGATGTACATTCCACCTCTCCTGAGGGATACTTTTGAAAGACAAATCCCCCAGGAGAGGTAGAACATATATCCTGCATATGTAAACTCTCGAGAGGGACTGAGAGTTTCCAGCCCTGTGATTGGCTTACCAACATCCAATCAGGAGCGTCGTAAGGGACTGCCCCTAGACATCATATGCACTGCTGATGTGAATCTACCATAGGTGAATTACCTTCCGTGATTATGACTCTGACATCAAGAAATCCTGATTCACGACTCATCCAGACAGCCTTCCTTCGCCTCAGTTTCATTTCAAAGTAAAAAGCAAAAAAAGTTTCCTTTAATTTCTCCCGCATGCAAGATGAGAAGATATATATATATATATATATATATATATATATATATATATATATATATATATATATATATATATATATATATATATATATATATATATATATATATATATATATATATATATATATATATATATATATATATATATATATATATATATATATATATATATATATATGTATATATATATATATATATATATATATATATATATATATATATATATATATATATATATATATGTGTGTGTGTGTGTGTGTGTGTATAAAAGACTTACGGCAGACTATTCATCTCAGCTTCCACCAAAACCACAGTCGATTGCCATAACTTCTATCTCTCTCTCTCTCTCTCTCTCTCTCTCGCTCTCTCTCTCTCTCTCTATCTCACTACTTTTAATTTTATTTTACTCAGCTTTCCCCATCTCAACCGGCTCAATTATCCGGTCCATTTTTCGTTTGGGCGGAATCCGTCCATAAATTCTCATGTGCATATGCAAGGAATACGTCCGCGTGGAGAGAGGAGAGAGAGAGAGAGAGAGAGAGAGGAGAGAGATTAGGGAGGAGAAGAGAGAGAGAGAGAGATTCAAACATCCATCTCAAATTACTCTCGGAACTAAAACAAAACAAGGCGAGAGAGAAGTGGCTTTGGTGTTAACCTAAGAGGTCGTAAATTTCCTCTCTCGACTTTTCACTGGATTGTTTGCTACTCTCTCTCTCTCTCTCTCTCTCTCTCTCTCTCTCTCTCTCTCTCTCTCTCTCTCTCTCTCCTTTCAAAACGAAAATCTTATTTGGGCGAAAGGGGCGAAGATTTTTAGAGAGAGAGAAAGAATTGAAGGAGAGAGAAAAAAACACATTCATAATTCAAGTGATTCACATTAAAATTTGTGGTAAAAAGCAACACAAGAATACCTTCTAAATTCCAGTGATGAATCAAATATCATAAACCGTGTTCCTTATGGAAAATACCGTGTGCATTATTTATAAGTACCTATCAAATTTGCATTTAAGGTTTAAGTTTGTGCTTCCATACTTGTTGACGTTTGTTTTTTTATCAAAAAAGATGAGAGCAGTGTTTAATAGATGAGAGCAGTGTTTAATAAGTTTAACTGTGGTTTATCAATATATCCCATTTATTTTCTTCAACGTATTAAGAGTGTAGAAAACTAAGTGTGCAAACAACACGAATTGCATCAATTATTGTATGAACATCAAGATTCCAAATTAACAAACACGCCCAAGACAAAATGCCACTAAAATACATAAAAAACAAATATTCATTCACCTAAAATCATCACATAAAAACAATATTCATTCACCTAAAATCATCAGACACGACAGCAACATTAAAAAGTGGAATCCATCCACGAGGAAAAAGGACGGAATTCTCGAGTGAACTTTTCCTTCTCCAAAACTTACGACGGAGTAATCTCTCCTCTCCTCTCTCTCTCTCTCTCTCGTCCCTCTCTCTCTCTCTCTCTCTCTCAAGACTTACTCACTCGCAAATACTCCTTGCATATGCATATCCCAATTTATGGAAAGGACCTCGCTCAAGGCGAAAAACGAGCTGGATAATTGAAAGAGAGCCGAGTAAAATGAAATGTTAAAAAAAAACAATGGCAACAAAGGGAGTTCGCGGCGTAAGTTGAATTCATATTTGGTAGAAAGTTTGTTGGACGGGGGTTTGCTTGCTCTTTTGTGGGGTAATTATAAGGAAACTAATCACCTCTTGATGAAGAGATCAACTTGAAGGCGAAGAACAGCCGTAGCATTTTTTATCTTAGGAAATCAGCATCTTTGAACAAACAGATGCACATCGAAAGGTTGTACCTGTAATATGTATTTACATTATTTATTTTTTTTCTGTTTCCAGCATTTTAACGTTACCGAAACAAAATTATTTTTAGCACTAAAAATAAGAAAGTAGGAAATATCAAACAATTCCATTTCATTACACAACTTGACTCTGCAACTTAATCGATTCCAAATAGAAAGAGAGAGAGAGAGAGAGAGAGAGAGAGAGAGAGAGAGAGAGAGAGATTAGGCCCTCCATCCCAGATTTTCAGGTCAAATGAAAAGGCTATTTTAAAAATAAGTCCCGTGGCCTCTTTTGGCCCCTAAAATTCCGAGTCCCCTGACCTTTCGCGATGGTGCCACCAAGCGTCACTTTATTCACCTTTTCGGAAATTTAAAATGCCCCCTTTTTGGGGGGGCGTGGGGCGGGTGGGGGCGCTACAGTGGTGCTATTTTTAAAACGTTTCATGTCTCACGTTAAGGTATTCAGGTAAATTACAGACAAATGGCGTCTAATCCCACCAAT
This sequence comes from Macrobrachium nipponense, assembly GCF_015104395.2. Taxonomy (NCBI): domain Eukaryota; kingdom Metazoa; phylum Arthropoda; class Malacostraca; order Decapoda; family Palaemonidae; genus Macrobrachium; species Macrobrachium nipponense. Next base: position 14,298,413 of record NC_087215.1, on the reverse strand, counting down.
TACAATTACGTTAATTGGACTTTGCCGTCATCGTGTAGACATTTGAATCAGATTACGGGTCAGGAAGCTACATAAATATCACAGGGATAAAAAAAATTGCGCATAAAACTCACGGTTGGATACAATTTCTTCGTCTAGAACGAAGCGAATTGTTTAATCAGTTATTTCATGCAGGTGTTTAAAACACTTGAAGTTAAAATCCCATTTAGTAAATTAACCAAACGCCAAGGAAGTTCTTCACTATCCCCACTGAATAATAACTCACGCACAATCATAAACCATTCCACGCTTCATTAACATTTTTCATGCCTCTCAATATTTGATTTCTACGCCATGAATCCTCAACATTTTTCTTTTATCCCCTTGACAATTCAGTCTTTTATTTTCCTTTTGGACTCTCTCCACGATTTCCTCTTTTCCATGTGTCTCTGTCTC
>NC_087215.1:14255478-14292978 GCF_015104395.2 Macrobrachium nipponense | reverse complement strand
AGTTACTCGCAACTAAACCTGCGCATTCATCACTGATGGTTTGCGTGTTTTCTCCTTCATTTAATAGGGGTAATAATAACAAGGATTTTCCCATGCCTACTTTTCTTTTTGTTCTGGTATGTTATTCGTTTCTTCATTTCCAGAAATGACATTAAAAAATCCAACTTTTCCATAATATTTGATCTTCCTTCATCATAATTATTCATTTTGTGTCTGAATCTGCAATTTTCTCCGTATCTGCAATATCCTCTTGCATCATAAATACAGTTCTTATCTCTTGAGTTGTATCTTGGAGCTGATGGTTGTCTTTCACCTGATATTCTTTGTTCCTCTCTTTATTTGTTTCTTTCTTATTTTGGATGTTATTATTTGATTGATTATTTAGTTTGATTTTGCTTCATGGCAACAGGGTGCATATATTAAATTTTTTGTCGAACTTTTAGGTTTTTGCATATTTATTGGATGTAGATCTCTGCATTCATCCACACAGCCGTCTAGGTATGCACATTTACCATATATTTCATAGTTGTGACATACTTAGGATGTTTGTAGTAACATCTTTCTCCGAATCTGCAATTCCCTCTTTTCAAAAGGTTGCAGACTTTGTCTTTCTTGTCTATTTTTTCCTCTTTCCCATCATTGTTCAAATCTGGATAGACCCTCTTCGGGATTTCTTTGTGTTGTCATGTTCGTAATTTATTTCTCCGTATGTATGCTGCTTGATTGGCTCATATGTAGTATCAATGAGTATCTCTGCATCCATACTTTTATCTTGTTCTTTGTTTTCCTTATTTTTTTCTGTCATTTCAGTTTTGTTTACTTCTCTTCCGTTTCCCTCTACTTCTTCTTCCTCTTCCTCTTCTTCTTCATCCTCAACTATTTGTACATTCAGTCTTGATTTAACAACATTGTCTATCATGATAGACATGTTGAGCAAAATATTCTGGTATCTTTTCTCATATCTTGCATTACCTCAGCACATTGCGGATGCGTCGGAATGTTGCATGCAGCACATTTTCTGATCAGGTTTTGTGGATTAACTATGCTATACCACACCTTACACAGTTTCCATGCTTTTGGCATTCTTTTTCCTATTGCATCAATTAGGATATTCACAATGTTCACCTTATTCATTTTCTTTGTCGGAATATGTGATTTATGATATTTTCTTTTTGAGTCTCTTGACCACTTGGATTTTATTTGGAACTTCTTCAGTTATTTTCAAGATGTTTTCTGTTGATTTGTTCCAGTTTGAAGGATCATATCCTTCTAATTTATCTATGAATAGGTCTTTTGTATCTTTTTGGTTAGGGCTGTTGTTGATCTCATAGATGAGAAATGCCAGCTCCCTTCCTGCTACCTCATCGTATTGCGAATCTGCTAAACACGCTAAATTTCGCCATTTTTTTACCACAGTTGGAACTTACTGCCATCTTGAGCTGATTTACAGTATTTCACTTGATAAACTAACTTAGTAGACGCATTATCCTACTATTTTCACACTAATCTTATCACTGACAGTTCACGAACACTTCTAGATACTTCTCAAATTCTAGACGTATGTTAAACGCTTGATAACTGTTGATTAATCAGAGAGAGAGAGAAGAGAGAGAGAGAGAGAGAGAGTGAGAGAGAGAGAGAGAGCGGGGGGGGGGGGAGGGATATTCACTCCAAGATGTATCTACGATAAAGAAAAGGTCTACTTGGATAGGTGATTCAAAGAACTTGAAATGTTTAGCGAACACAACAGCAGAATAATAAAATAGTAACATTGTCGAAAATAAACGAAGGTGAGAATGGAATGAAAGTATAACCTGCCTCCCGGACGAGTGTGTGTACAAACTTCAGCTGATACTTCTCTCATAAGCACAAACTCCAGCAATTAGTTCTCTCATAAGCACAAACTCCAGCCAATAGTTCTCTGATAAGCACAAATTCCAGCTAATTATTCTCTATGAGCACTAACTCCAGCCAACAGTTCTCTCCATGAGCACAAACCAGCTAATAATTCTCATAAGAACAAACTTAAGCATCAAACTCAGCGAATAGTTTTTCTATCATGAACACAAACTCCAGCTAATAATTCTCTCATAAGCTATACTCCATGTAATAGTTTCTTCTATGAGCACAAACTTCAGCTGATAGTGTCATAAAACACCACTCACTGCATTTAAAATTAACAGCCGTAGTATCCCTACTAGGAGAGATGCATAAAACACATAACTACAAACAAAGAGACACAAACACACATTCATACATCTATCTTTCTGTCTAGTTGTCCTATGAGAGCTTTAAAAACACACACGGCATGAACGGATTCATCTCTCTCTCTCTCTCTCTCTCTCTCTCTCTCTCTCTCTCTCTCTCTCTCAAATAATATAGTAATTTTTTTCAGAATTAAAAACCTAAAAAAAACTATAATGAAAAAACTAGAATGACAAAAAACTAGAATGACAAAAAACTAGAACGACAAAAAACTAGAATGACCAAAAAAACTTGAATGACAAAAAAACTAGAATGACCATAAAAACTAGAATAACCCAAAAAAAAAAACTAGAATGACAAAAAAACTAGAATGACAAAAAAATTAGAACGACAAAAAAACTAGAATAATAAAAACAATTAGAACTGATAACAAAACTAGAATAACAAAAAAACTAGAATGACAAAAAAACTAGAACGACAAAAATACTAGAATGAGAAAAAAAAAAAACACGCACACACAAACACACACGCAAAAAGCACACTTGGCACCGAATGTCCAACCATAAGCCCTCACAGGCACAATCGAAAACACAAACACCAGCGTCGCAGCCTTAATAAAACAACCAAACTTTCCAACGGAAGTAACCACAATATGGCAGTGGAAATTTTTCAGAATTACTCTTCCATTCAATCGGATTATATGTTTATTTCACAGCTTTCGCCTCACGGGCTCTTTTGGGGTTTATCGAAATGGTGGTGAGACGGTGGGGTGGAGGGTGGGGAGGAGCGGGGGGGGGACCGCGGGGGGGCGGGGGGGGGGGGGGGGGGGAGAGGACGGGAGAAGCAGATCCTAGAAAATATTTTTTTTTTTTTTTTTTCAATATCATTATGGAAAATTTAGACATATTAATAAGGATGAAGTGGAAATGGTAACGATGATTATTTTCATTATTTTTTTTAATAAGGATATCTATTCCATGCAGTGAGGGAATGAGATATATATTGGCATTTAACATCATAAAATGTCGTTCGAAAGCTTTCTGCTTTATATTTTCAATAACAAAATCAAACAATCATACTATTGTGGATTTACTTTTCCAATAATAATGATAATAATATAGTATCATAATTACTATTATTATTTCAAAAAATTAAAACAATAATCAAGTAATACTCAAAAACATCTCCGTTACCAGCGATAAAATATTTGTAAAAGAAATGCAACGACACACATTAAGAAAAAAATCAAAATCCTTTCTCTCTCTCTCTCTCTCTCTCTCTCTCTCTCTCTCTCTCTCTCTCTCTCTGTGCTGAGGACTTCCGGAGGATATAAAAGACTCGAGGAAGGACTAATCAGAAGATCCTTCTGCCACAATTTCTGGATGGATTATTATCGTCCGGAAAGAGTTATGGAACAACCTCAGGTTCCGGAAAGAAAAAATCAAAGTCAAAAAGGAAAAACATAATTGGATGAGAGAGAGAGAGAGAGAGAGAGAGAGAGAGAGAGAGAGAGAGAGAGAGAGAGAGAGAGAGATTGTTAATTACCCATAAATTCAAAATTCTCGCGATCCCAAACGATTAAATAGGTGAAAAAAATGGTAATCTTGAGAGAGAGAGAGAGAGAGAGAGAGAGAGAGAGAGAGAGAGAGAGAGAGAGAGAGAGAGATGTTTTGAACGTAAGAAAGATTACATAATTCGGCTGAGAATAAAGATATAGAGCCCATACAGGCGAAAGAGAAAAGAACAATCGTCACTAAATCAAAAATAATTAGAAAAACATCTAAAATACTGAAACTCCACACACGTACAAAAACAAAAACAAAAACAACTGCATTTGCAAACAAGGTGCAGGAATTCCTGTGAGAATATAACAAAGAAGGAAAAGTGCCTTCATTCAACTCCATGAAAATGTAAAACTTGATAACTTTAAATGAAGCTTTCATTAAGATGTAATGTAATGAAGACCGTAATTAAATATTCCACGAACAACAGAGAAAATAAATTGTTTCCTGGAATTTCTCTACGAACATAACAAGTGTTTTTTTTATTTATTTATTTACCTTTTTAAGAACATAACAACTAAAAGAATGAAATGCCGTCATGAGGAAAATACGAGAGAAGTTGATACTTTTATTTTTGTATTTCCCATTCTTCGTCTTCATGTTAATTAAAAGGAAATGTAATGAAAGCGTTCGCATAAATCATAATTATATACGTCTAATTGTGCACATACATAGCCTAATTGCACATCATTATATTCATTTGTGTTCCCAATACTAACGAACACTGGAAATTAAAGGTTGAAATTCCTTAAAACACTATCGAGAGGAAGAGAGGAAAAAACAGCTCCCAAACGGCTTTTTCCCAGGACCCACCAGTTGCTGGTAAGTACAGCAAAATTACATTCTTAATGAAGGCGTCATCAGCGTCTAATGAACACCACAATTAAATGTTTCCAGTCCAAGCAGAGGAATTTTCAGAAATGCCTTCATTCACAAAACTCAACTGGTGATTTTTTTCCGCAATGGCCTCCCTTTTTACTATTTTTTTTTTTTTTTGGTCTGAGTAAATGCAGCATAATGCCTGGAAAGAGAAATATGCAAAGGCAGCCAGTAAAACATATCTTTTTAAAGTTCCAGTTCAACCTCCGTGTGGGAGGGAATCCTAAAACGTGCGTATAATATGGCAGGTAGGTCATACTTAGACAAACGTAAGTACTTTTAATTTACGTATGAATATACACGGGTATGTGCCCATGTTATCGTTTCGTTGTCTATTCATACAACGCTTGTAGAACAGCATGATTTATATGCAAATTTCATTAAAAATAAAATTCAAATTAGAACGCCTGACACATATCAATCTACCAAATATATTATACAGGCTATAAAACACACAAATCAATATATATACGTACATATATTGTGACGAAGTGCCAAGTATCTGGTTACTACACTTACCATTCATTAACTGATACCTCACAAAAGCCAGACACCTGAACCCTCATCACAGGTATTAAACGACTGAATACTCTAAAGGCAACAGTGATCCCTTAACAACTTACCAGTATTGCAGAAAATCAGACAAGTTCAACAAAACAGGTGTGAGGTAATCTTGTAAGTAATTAAATTAATCAAAGGGCATCACTCCATCAACAACTTTATAAGTCTGAGTATTTCCCTGATTTTAGAAGTCTAAGTACTTCCCTGGTTCTAAGTCACTTCAAGTTAATGAAGGAAAACAGATCAATTACCACTCTATGTTTCTACCTAACATCAATATAATCATATTCAAATATACTGGTATAAAAATGAAAACACTTAAAAAATTTTAAATACAAAAATTTATTATTAAACTCAAAATGTAAAGGTGAAATTCACAATACCAGGGAATATTACTGTTACTTGAAAACAAAGTAAAGTTAATGAAATCTTTCATCAAATTAAGTAAAATAAAATTAAATAAAAATTGAATTTATCACAAAATTCAAGATAATTAATTCAATCAAATTCAAAAGTGTTAGGCAATAATTGAAAATTTGAAAATTAATTCACAAGTGCTAAATAATAATAATAAAACTTGAAAAGAATTCTAAGTAAATGCAAATTAATTCACAAGTGTTAAATTTAATTAAATGTGCAGTGATTAAGCAATGAAAAATAACTAAGTTAATTAAATTGTAAATGCAAATGAAAATACAGAAAATGTGGAAATTACCACAATGGCAAAAAGCATTAATCACACATAATAAAGAATAAAAAGGCACACTTCAATAAGAAAATGAACAAATGCACAAAAATGAAACAAACACAAAACACAAAAATTTGCAATGTATAAAAACGTAAATAGTTTCTCTCAACCACTGTAACCATCAATTATTATTTATTAGTTGTTACCTAACCCACCTGTTTCCTATCAGCTATTAGTTGCAACTAATAAAAATATAACACACTTTACCTTTTTTTGGTATACCAATTTCTTTCTTTCTTGCTGCAGCCCTAAACAAGGCGCCGTTACAACAATGTTTTGTTCAGATTCCACAAAACACTATTTAACACTAAATAAACTCTAAGAAATATCAAATATGAAATTCTTAAGTTACGAGTGACCATTTACTTTAAGATCAAAAAAGCTATGAGAGAGAGAGAGAGAGAGAGATGTGAACGGTTTGAGAATCTACACCAGAATGAAAAACTTCTCCCTTGCGGAAGCTGGACAGGGGATGACACAAAAATGTTTTGGGCATAATGCTTCCAGAAGCTTCGAAATCTTACGCAACTTTACATACAAAATTTGTAATCTGCACGTGGCTTTGATGAAAGACATACGCGTATGAGACGATACTGCTCAACAGACACATACCGATCGAAATGGAGGTTGAGCGATAATTAAGACTGACATGTTTTGATAACAACGCGAAGACTCGAGCCCTCTTAATCTCGGGGAGATGAAAAGTTACTGAAACAATTATAGCTTTGAACGGACAAAGAAAATCCCTCTCTTTCTGCATTCTACGTATATTATATATATTCTTTTACATTATGTTATGCAAAATCTGAACACACATTTAAAACATCCTATCTCTAAGCTAGCAAGGAATCTGAAAAAAATGTTGCAAAATTCTTATACACAATATTTTATACAGTCAAGAGGTGATATATGCATTTTGAAAGTAGCAATATATAATACATGTATGTATGTATATATATATATATATATATTACTATATATATATATATATATGTATATGTGTGTGTGTGTGTTGTGTGTGTGTGTGTGTCTGTGTGCGCGTGTGTGAGTGCTCGTGTGTGACCTAATTACAGGTATGGATCCTTCGATAAATGGATATACATGAATTAAAATGGATATACATGAATTAAACGATTCCCCACACCTGAGAGAGAGAGAGAGAGAGAGAGAGAGAGAGAGGAGGACGAGAGGAGAGAGAGAGAGAGATGCTTTTATTTGAGCAACTTACAGTGTGTCAGAACTATTACTGAGGTAGATAATATAAAGCAAAACGCTAAATACTAAAGCTGAAACCAAACCAAAACTAACGCAAAATGAAACAGTTCTGAAACATAAGAAAAATCATAGGCTTTTCAGAAACTGAGATAAAGATGCACAACAAAAACAAGTGAATAAAAACCGAATGCATGAGTCTACCAACACCCAAAAGCAACCTAGACAAAAATTCTTCACATTCTCAAAGATTTCCCGAAGTCCTCCCAAAGGAAATAAACCTCTTTAGAGGATTAATTCCCAAATCCGCCCATTATATTTTTGGACGAATTATCATCACCCGAAAAAGACACCAGAGACAGACGTCGTCAGGGAGAGAGAGAGAGAGGAGATGAGAGAGAGAGAGACGGGCTGAAAGGAAGTTAGGGAAAAGGAGAAATTGTAAGGAAAGGAAGAAGAAGAAGAAGAATAAGAAGAAGAAGAAGAGAGAGAGAGAGAGAGAGAGATGAGAGAGAGAGAGAGAGAGAGAGAGAGAGAGAGAGAGAGAGGAGGGAGGGTGACAGCGGCTGAAAGGAAGTTAGGGAAAAGGTGAAAACTGTAAGCAAAGGAATACAAAGAACAGACGGATAAATTGAAGTTTGGAAAGAAGAAGAAGAAGAAGACGACGAAGAAGAAAAGGAAGAAGAGGAGTTGTGGGAAAATTCGCTAAAGGACGATGGACAGGGAAGAAAAATGCTGAGGAATATTGCGATAAATTATAAGGATGGTACTTAACAACCCATAAAGGTAAACGAATGATCGGCAAAGAGAAACTCGGGAAAAATATTGCAATAAATGGATTTCATAGGAGAGATAAAAAAGATACATAGTGAAAAAGATAATACCTATGAATGCAGTGATACACTTTCAACAAACGCTAGAAGAGGAATCTTCAAGAAACAACACTTTAAAGACAATTCCGCCACCGATGGGGGGGGGGGGGGGGGGGGGGGGGGGGTGAAGAAGAAAAGAAGTTAGTGGCAATGAAATACAGCGAGAGGAGAAAGCAGACAAAAGGAAAGGACGAAGAAAGTCCCCTCCCACATCCCCCCCAAAAAAAAACACACATCTTGACGTGAAAGTGACTCCGCCAGGAAATTTCGGATTCTTTCTTTAGGCACTGAAGGACGAATTCGACTAACGAAGAGAGAGAGAGATAGAGAGAGAGAGAGAGAGGGTCACGTTTTGTAGCAGCCGACAAACGACCCAACTCTGTACTTCGCCTAGTCTTGACCTTCGATATATTGTCGTTTCCATTTTCGGAAATTAACATGTTAGCCACTAAAGAAATTCTTAACCAAAATAATGTTCATATTTCAATATTCACACGACTCTTAAAAGAAACTACAAGGTTATATCAGTAATGAAAACAGGAAACCATTAAAATAAAATATGATTCATTAATTAAATTTTTTATTCCATATTGTAAAAATTCCACTCTCGTTTTTTAAAACAATTTTTTTTAACAAAATCAAATAATATGTTGTATAAATAAACATATATATCCACTCTCGATTTTTTTACAATAATATATATATATCATAGACGAAGATATATATATATACATATGATATATATATATATATAGAGTATATATATGATATATATAGAGATATATATGTATAATACGAGGAGTATAGATAGATAATATTATATATATGATATATGTTATCTAGATGGATAGATAGTATATATATATATATATATGGATATATATATATATATGCATATATATATATATATATATATATATATATATATATATATATGACATATATATATATATCATATCTATATATATATATATATATGTAAACATATACATGTACATGCGGCTTTAACCATTACATCAGAAAGGTTACTTCCGAGTTCCCTTTCCCCTGAAGGCTAAGGTATACGAGATTTGAATAACCCATTAGCATTCACTCAGCTTTTAGAAACCCCTTTGAATAAGATAAACACAGAATCACCCTGAGCAGAAAAAAGGGAAATATATTCGTATTTCAAGAAGAACCTACGAGAGAGAGAACCTAAGAGAGAGAGAGAGAGAGAGAGAGAGAGAGAGAGAGAGAGAGAGAGAGAGAGAGAGAGAGAGGTTCTTATAGGGTCCCATCAACGGAGCCAGTCGTTATTTTTCTTTTACTGAATATTTACAAACATTCTTCAATTTCAAGGCGTTTTCCCAACTGCGTTATACTATCTATATATCGGATTAACAGCTGAAACGGCAATAACTTATAAGGTCAAGATGCCACTCATTATTCTCATTACTCCTTTCTTTTGTGAAATTGCGATTGCATCCTCGACTCCATTTCCAGAGATGCTGTGAACGAGATAAATAACATCTTCAAAGTAAAGGAAAAATTAAACTATCATGTGAAGATGAATCCTACTCAGTCCCAAAGCTTAATAAACTCTGCCGAATCTAACCCTTATCTCTAAAGAGAGAGAGAGAGAGAGAGAGAGAGAGAGAGAGAGAGAGAGGTCACACCCTCTCTCACCTGGCGAAATAACCGACTCCTTATCTCACCTAAGCCTTACTTAAGGAAAAGAGGCCAGTGGATATATATATATATATATATATATATATATATATAGATATATATATGTATATATATGTAGTGATGTATGTATGTATGTATGTATGTATGTAGTAGATGTATATATATATATATATATATATATATATATATGTATTATGTATATATATATATATATATATATATATATATATATATAATATGTACACTATATATATATATATATATATATATATATATATATATATATATATATGTATATATATATAAGTAAGGCTTAGGTGAGATAAGGCGTCGGTTATTTCGCCAGGTGAGAGAGGATGTGACCTCTCTCTCTCTCTCTCTCTCTCTCTCTCTCTCTCTCTCTCTCTCTCTCTCACTCTAGAGATAAGGGTTAGATATAAATAAAAGATTTAATGTCCCACAAAACGGAGCCAAGTCCTGTCGACAGGCATTAATGGACATAATCGAAATTTTTTTTCGAGAATGAATTTGAATGTTCCATTAGTGTACCTTCTGTCATCAGAAACTCCATCAACGAGAGAGATTCAATCCAGTGAAAAAAAAAAACGCACACAAACACCACACGGATGATAATCCTCACACTGGAAGATGCCTCCATCTTAAGCCCAAGACTGGAACTCACGGATGCAGTCGAACAACGCTGGATTTGGTCGGAGCCATTTTTCGACATTTTTATTTCCAATTCGATTGATTATATCTCCTTCCTTCACCGCGCTACTGTTGATGAGAACAAAAGTCCAGGGTAGCAGAGAACATTATTGTCTTAATGATGTTAAAAGCGCTGACATTTTCTTTTCATTACTGGAATTGACAATGGACTTCCTGCTTCAATGAATCCTGGCAGTAACATGCGGTAAAGCCCTGTTCTGATTTCAGAATTCCAAAGAGACACAGCTAAAGTGAGTAAAATCTTACTTTTCAAAATAGATTTTGAAATACGTTCCATATGTAAAAGCCTTTTGGCAAAAGGCTTATTTACATACATCATATTTCCCCCTACTTCATATCATCCTTTGTTTAGATGACCGGTAGTTGACATGGTTAAAATAACAATAAAAAAAAACTGACCGGAAGTGGTCTTGTTCACCAAAACTAACCGGACGGTGACTTTTAAAAAAAAAAAAACAAAAAAAAGGGCGACGGATTTTAAAAAAAGTTGAACTTTATTTTGTTTTTAAAAAACCCTGACCAGAAGTTGATTTGTTCAACAAAACTGACCGAAAGTTGGCTTGTTTAACAAAACTGACCGGAAGTTGGCTTGTTCAACAAAACTGACCGGAAGGTGACTTTAAAAAAATTGACCGGAAGTTGACATGCTTAAAAAACAATTAAAACCTAAGGAAAATTTGTTGGCTGGTTTTTCCAGAAAGGTCACGTGATCTGCCTTCGGGCGAGTCATGAAACATTCACTCGGCAAACAGGAAACTGTTTATAACTCACCGAAAGAAGTAACAAGTTGAATGAAGGTATCATGAGAAGAAGAAGACCGGAATTAAATATCTCCATCGGGAGCAGCGAAATGATTCCTGCTCAGGAACGCACTGAGGAAGGAGGTAGCTGATGTTTTATGCATCCTGAAGGGTATTGCTTCCCTCTCTTTATTTCCTTTTTCGTGAATAACCAAGGACAAGAACACTTCGAGAATGAGGAATATGCAAGAAGAAGAAGAAGAAGAAGAAGAAGAGAGGACGGAATACGAAAACAGCTAAAATGGATCTGACGACAGAAACGGCTTCCGAAGACGAAGCTTCGACTTCCAAATTATTATCGACTTCCAAATCCTTAACGATATATGGCACTAAAAACTTTGAAGACGCTTTTTCCGTTTAATCGGATTATTGTACAGTCTTTCCTGCGCGCCTCTTTTTTTTTTTTTAAAGAAGAAAAAAACGTGAGGGGTCGAATATGCAGAACGAGGGAGCAGATGCATGGAGAGATAAAGGAGAAAAAAAATTTCATTGGTCATCATAAACTTTTGGTGCTTCGTCTGTTCATTATTATTTATTTTATTGTTTATCAATTTGTTTTCTGTTTTTACTCATTTATCTCTTTATTACGTTAGATAGTTATTTCATGTAACGGGAAGAATCTGTATCAAACATCATTGCTATCAATAAATGATGTGAGCTAAGACGAGTTCGGCCAATCACGATCAACATCCAAGATGTTGTTGTGGATATTTACTTACGCATCGAAATAAACGACTGCAGGAATTTACTTTGTATACATAATACCTAGCAGAAGAAAACTGCTCAGAGTAAATCTAATAACCTATTTCTCTAGTACACATTCACACAAAAACACAAACAATGCTTTGGCATAAAACAAACACCTTTCCTCCTCATTCCCTTGGGCTTCGTCTCTCTTCATCAAAGGAGTTTCTTCTGATGGAGGAACCATTTGGAATATTCAGATTCAATATAGCTTTTGGAAGAGAAAAAATACAGAACCTTTTCGAAATTCTACTTCAGGTCAATGCTACTGTGTCTTCTGCTTCAATAATGAATAATATTAAGTGAAACATCTAAAGAAAAGTCGGTTTCTTGTTACTGTGAATGGTTTAGTTGTTCATTCAATTCTGGGTGATTTTACGTTTAATTGTTCTTCAACATTCCTCTATGCAATTCAAGCATCTTTGTTTTCTTTGGTTGGCCATCAAGATGTTCGACCACAGCGTATTTGCTGACTCCGTGAAATTGAAAGAGCGAGAGATATCAGGTCAGACTTGGTCAGGGCGAACGTGACCTGCTTCTCGACCTCTTCCGAGATAGTTTCTCTCTCTCTCTCTCTCCTCTCTCTCTCTCTCTCTCTCTCTCTCTCTCTCTCTCTCTCAGGAAACTGAAATAAATAATACGTGTACCAAAAAGACGTGGAAATAACAACCCGAATTAAAACCGAAAGAAAATAAAAAAATTTTGGAAAAACTTCTTTCCGACCACATCATAAATTATCTTATGAAATTCTCTCTTGCAATTCGGACACCGAAGCTGGAAGGTTTAAAGACACGACAGAACGTGCGATTTCGTTCGGCGTTTTACGTTCCAATGGTCAAGACATTCAGTGCACGTGACCAGTTCCATTCACGTGTGCAGGGGTACGACCATATTCGTTCCCTCTCCAACCTCCGTTTAAGCTGTTATTTGTTAAAGTACGATTTTATTTCTATTTTTCCTTCCGTTAAGCTGCTTCGTTTCCACAGAGTATTTTGTGTTCATCTGCATTCTATTAAAAGGGAAAATAGTTATTGCAGGTCACAAAGAGAGAGGAAAAATGAAAACTATAATCGTCTTATGCATCTAAATTTCCTCCTGTGCACAATATTTGCTTGTTATTGCTCGATGCTGTATTGTATCGTCGGCAAATTGAGTAATTAGAGTACAGATGTTCAACTATAAGGTCTTATATATATATATATATATATATATAGATAATATAATATATATATATACATATATATATATACATATATATATATATATATATATATATATTAGAAAATGAAAATAAACATTTATTTCTTGCCTAGTCTCTTGTTAGTGAATTATTACATTTCTTCGTTATTTTTAATTGTTTAAAGAGAGAAGAGAGGAGAGAAGAACGAGAAGAGACGAGAGAGAGAGAGAGAGAGAGAGAGCATATCTCTCAAATCTCTGGTGTAAGTTTCCAATCAAAATAGGTCTTATTCAGGACGTTTATTGAATCTAACTGATTCTGCCGTTTTTTTTTTTTTTTTTTTTTTTTATCTTATATTGACATTTCGCTAAGAAGCAATATTTTATATCAGCATTTCATTTGTCACATATAGTTTATAAAGCGACGAAGATCTATCAATTTTAGAGATGAAAATCTATCATTTCTGATACACATCTATACTGAATACTTGCTGGTACAAAAAAGCTTACAAACACACCGGAATAGGGAATTCACAGAGGTCCCAACCATTAAGAGTTTTCTAAATTATCTAATATATTTCCCCACACACTTTCCACTGAAAACCTTGAGTACGAATGAGGAAATGAGATGAGATCCTCCCCTCCCCTCCACGGCACGGTTCGAACCCAGGCTACGAGGGCGCCATCTTTCCGACGCCGTGTAACCTCAAAGCAATCCTGCAGGACGCAAGCAGGAGCAAATTAACGCTCTGTTGCAACTTGGAACTCGGATTCAACACGTCCATAAATTCCAGCCTCCTTCATTCGGTTTAAATGGAATCATATAAATAACCTCGCACCCTTGTTATCTTGCTATTGCCAGGAATACTGGCGAGCAGGAATGCTGGAGTGGAGCTCTGGAGTACCGGGTTCCCAAGGCGGGAGTGTAGTGGGGGTGTGGGGGGTGGGGGGGGGGTGAGTATAGTGAAGATATACTAGAGTTATAGATGTCGACAATAACTGTTTCCGAAGATCGTTATATTTAACCAGTTGAAGTTTTCAGCTTTCAATTATATTAGTTCCATTTCATTGAATTTCTCTCTCTCTCTCTCTCTCTCATGCAGAAAAGGTGACGACTACAGAGAAAATAAATAAAGATGAAGAAAACAAAGATGAATAGAATAAAGATGAAGAAAACAAAGATAAATAGACACAAATAACAATACAAATACAGAAAAAAAAAAACTGTTATAAAAGTTTTCGCTCAATCTTGATGACAATTGCTATCGACAGAGCTACCAGGAGGCAATGCTACAGGTCCCAGATACCAGGCAGAACAACAACCTGGTATTTGCAACTGATCGAGTATGCGGTTAATTTGCAAAGCGAGTATCATAATATGCACCATAACCGCGCAAATATTTCATCCTGATACCTAGACAATCTACCGTCAAGAACAACGGAAGCGCTTGCTACTGACAAGTAGCCAGGCTACCTTTATGAAATCGGGGACGCACTGTTGACTGGTACGTTGCCAAGCCATGTTAATGAAACTTTCAGTCCCATTTGCCACAAAAATGGTTCCTGGGATAGAAAGTGATGATGGTGCTATTTTAAATTCCCTTTAGAGACAATTTTCTTGCATAATAAAGATCGTAGGGAATAATGAAAGGCAACGGACAAACAGATTAGATTCGTATTCGGCGAGAGAGAGAGAGAGAGAGAGAGAGAGAGAGAGAGAGAGAGAGAGAAATAATATTACTCATTTAATATAATCATACGCTTTCATCTAAGCCTATACCTTCGCGTTTTAACGACCATTTTAATTCATAAAATGGCGAGAAATTTATTTTTCAAATTCTTAAATAAAAAAAAAAAACGTCATTAATTAAAACACCCATTTATTTTATTTCCCAGCGTCCGTGCAAATGCTTTACAATCACAGGAATAAATTGACACTTCAGTCCCTCTGAGGAATCCGTTAGTGCTCTTCTCTCTCTCTCTCTCTCTCTCTCTCTCAATCAGCTTCCACGTCATTCGAGTCTAAATGGAGTCATATCAGCAACCGGTATTTGGGTCGTCTGGTTCCACGAAGAAATACGGCTGCGGAAGGAAGGAAGGAAGGTAGGAAATAGGCTTAGAGGGATGGAATGAGGAGGAGAGGAGAAAGGAAGAGGGAGGAAGACGGAGGGGGATGGAGAGGGAGAGGGAAAGGAAGAGGGAAGGGGTGAAGAGGGGGAGGAGAAGGGCAAAGGCGAGAGGGAAAGGGAAGCTTAAACTGAAAGTAGTTTTCTCAAATTAAAATTATTATTATTATTATTATTATTATTATTATTATTATTATTATTATTATTATTATTAATTGCTGATGCAGCTTTTAGTACGTTCACTATATAACATCTATTCGTGACATGAGTCTTTCTACTTGTTTGGGATAAATTTTTTTCAACTTGTACGAATGAGAAAGTATTTATTTACCAAGAGTGCATGCATTAAGTGAAAGTTTTTTTTAAATTTTATAATGTCAGTTACTACAGTCAATGCAACGCCTGACTACGTAACCAATTAAAAGAATATTTGTTGTTCATTGTGGCCCCTGACATTCACTAGATTCATTTAAAAATAACGTTTACATTTCCCTTGGTTAAATTTTTTTTTAATAACAAAAAATTCTTTAGCTCATGGATCTTATAAAATAACGCAAAAAATTTCATTTAAAATAGCGCATGGATCTCATTTAAAAAAAATACCGCAAAAATTTCATTTAAAACAGCGCATGGATCTTATTTAAAATACCCCATAAATTTCATTTTTAAAATAACGCCTAGATTTTAGTTAAAATAAACCACCGATTTTAATCAAAATGACACATAAATTTTAGTTAAAATAACGTACAGAAATCATTTACAGTAAAGCATAGTTTTCATTTAAAATAACGCATAGATTTAATTTAAAATAACCCAGAGATTTCAATTAAAATAACGCTGAGATTTTAGTTCAAATAACGCATGCATTTCTTTTCAAATAATGCATAGATTTCGTTAAAATAACGCATAGGATTCATTTACAATAAAGCAAAGATTTCATTTACAATACAGCATAATTTTCATTTAAAATAACGCTTAGAAATAACTTGCAATAACGCATACATTTCATTAACAATAACGCATAGTTTTCTCCTCACGAGGAATCCCCTGACTCTCAGCAAGGACTCTCCGTGAGGAATCTCCGACGTCACGATCCTCTGATCTCGCTGGAATGAAATCTCAGTCTCCACTCAAGTGAAGGATGTCCTTTGGATGTCCTAAAAAATATCCTGGCAATTCCTTCATCCTGATAACAGGGTGAAGTCAGTGAAAGATAATCTGAGGATTTTCCTCACTCATCCTTCACTTAAAGATGCAGAAATATCTTTTGTGGATGGTGTAACAGAGTCTCTCTCTCTCTCTCTCTCTCTCTCTCTCTCTTTGTCCATTTAGGTAATAAACCTCCCGTTTTTGAAAATCCAATCTCTCTCTCTCTCTCTCTCTCTCTCTTCTCTCTCTCTCTCTCTCTCTCTCGCGTTCCAGGAACATCGCTCTTAACCGAAAGCGAAATATTCCATTAACCTAAGGAAGGAGGGAGTTCTCACGTTTAGCCATCAAGGCGAAGGATTGGGCTTCAAAGGCTTCTACTAAGACTGGAACAAACTTTCGCCTTAGTTGAAGTTGAAGTTTTTAAACGATGTCCAAGTCATATCGAGTTGAAATATGAGAAAGGAAGAGAGATGAAAGAAGGTACTGATATTGAAATTATATATATATATATATATATATGTATATATAAATGGTACGCGTTTGTATATATATATTATATTATATATATATATATATATCTATATATATATATATATATATATATATATATATATGTAAAACATAACAACTGTATCTAAACTTTTGCGTGTTTATCATATCGTTATTGAAGGTGAATTCCATACAGATTTTGTATTGTTGGGGAATTCAGTATATCTGATATTATATTTAATAATCTGTAAACTAAAACAAACTGTTTACTGGGCAGAAATGAGAATATTCCCACACACAGAGTAGCTTAGAGGTTGTAAGACAATTTAAACTGTTATTTTTATTACATTTCCTGAAGTTTCCCCCAAAGAAGGATTCCATGACGGTGAAGTGGCGAGGCTGTCCTCACTTCTTCCCCAACTTCAACTCTTGGAAATGAATTTGGCATTTAATTTTGGAAGCAATGTTGATTGGCAAGAAGTGCAATAATACTGCTCCCAATCTATGGAACTCTGAAGTTAATAAGCTTCGTTAAAACAAAATATGGGAGTTTTCATTCTATAAAATATACATCAAGGTATAAACATGAGTATTATCTACAAAGAACAAATATCGTTAATTATTAAAAAAAAAAAAAATACATGCTTGTGTTCACAGAAATATCAAATTTTCTCCTCAGTGAGCCTAATTATTTTCTTTTTCTTAGCATTAGCCCACTGAAGGAAATTATCCCATTCTAAGATTGGTAACTTTTCTTAAGATTTGCATATTAAAAAATCTCCCTATTACTGTGTTTGTTATTAGAAAATAATTCTTTAATTGATTCTTGTCTCAATAAATGGATGTCATCGTCGACAGCGCTCTGACACATGACCTGATCTCGGAGACAAGAACTATTCGTTCCTGATTTTGACCAAGTGACCTGACAGCCATTGAAACGAAGAGCCACACATACCCCGATATTCATGCAATACCCACAAAATAACACATTTCATAACAGTCATTCATAAAACGTGCTCCATCAGCGCTGATTAGTGATGACTGCACAGCTCAGAGGCCGTTGATTAATTAATGGATCACAGAAACGATCCAGTGTTTCGAATGTATTCGTTTTCAAAATGTATTAATTTTCCAGCGATGATTAGTTCACAGGGAAAACGGGACCTTTAGTCCCTGACGGTTTCAGTCAAAATGCGTCAATTTGCGACTGAATGTTCCGCGGAAAACGTGAGATTCATTATCGTGCATCAGGCATGCAAGGTTCGATATCTACTCGTGCATTAAATTTTTTCATGAATGGTATCGGGCAGCTTATGGAGATGTTACTGAAAGCATAATATTTTTTGCTTATGTCACTCATGTTAAAGGGGAGGGCTTTTTTACGTTCAACTTGTTGGTTTGCAGAGTTCAGCGGTTCACACCAGGAGTCTTATATTCTATAACTGCTTCATTATAATTAACCATTATAACGGACGGTGAGCTTTAACAATATTAAATTCATTTCTTCCTTTAGATTGATTTAAAAAGGAAGCGACGAAAAAAAAACAAAAAAAAAAAAACTCGCAAGACTACGGAAACAAGTTTCGTGTTCCACAAAAGACAAACGCGTTGTTGACACTTTCTCATCCTCACAGCGAAAAAATATGGCGGTGTTGTTTCCTCCGTCTCAAAGGAAGCTGTGGATGGCGAAATGATGACCCCATACCTCGCGCTAAATATTATTCTCGAAGAGACCGGGAAGTCGCCCGCATTGCTTGCAAGAAAGTTACATTCCTGTTGGAGTCTTGGGTAACAAGAGGAACCGGGTCAGGCTCACGCAAATGGCCAATTCAGAGAGAAATGATGAGTAGAAAGAGTAACTGGCAACTCTCGTCGGGAGGGTTCTTCCCAGAGCCATCTATCTTCTGCTGCAGGAACTAAGATGGTACCCCTTTTGTTCTGGTAATGTTTGTTTTTCGTAGGTATAATAAAGGAATTACAACGAGTTGTTTTGAACGCTGAATAGATGAAGATATAAATGTATTTTCGATATTTGTAAGGTATCTAAAAATGCTTGTTTGAGTCCCAATCTTAGGCAAATCAGGGTGAAGTGCATCCTGTGAATTCTGACCATGAATTCTATTTTCTTCTACAACTTTATGTGAATTCTGTTCACTGCATTCTAATTATCAAGTTTCAGCCTGTAGTAGTCTTTATGACATTTTATACTACATAAAAAAAAAAGTGGTTACATTTTATTCTGAAATAGTATTTATACTGTTTTGTAACTAAAATTGTGGGTAAAATGAGATACTAAAACAGTGTACTAAAAATTTTGCTACTAAAAGTGTTTCAATTGTTCCATTTTCAAAACTCTTTAAAACATTTTGCTTCTCAAATAATGGCATGTCTTACTAAGAGCGTTATGACATACTGTAATGAAAGGAAACCACTTATTCATAATGAAAAACAAGCATCTTCTATAAGTCGCAAAAGGTAAGCAAAGCAACTTCACTTCGCATCCACTCTAGGCAGCCGGTGGCTTCCTATCCGCCCGGGAGGGAGGAGCCACCAATTAGTTTCTCTTCTGAAGTTGCGGAGGAAAGACTCATCTCGCCAGAAATGAGAGACAAAGGACGCGGCTTTACACGAGACAAACTTTCGCTTCCTCCCGAGTTTGCATAAGCTGCCTGATCACCCCAATTCTGAGAGGTTGGGGAGGGGGTGTGGGAAAGGGAGGGAGGGGGATTGGGAAGGAAGAAACATGAGGGGGAAGGAATCTTCGCTTTAATTCTCTACCATTTGGTCACCGAGGTGTTATCAGCCGAAGAGTTTGAAATGCAGGGGTTCACTGTATGTATATGTATATATGTTAGTGTATCTAAGCCTGTAGTACTTTCCCTTAGCTGAGGAGCAAGAGCAAGACGATCACCCCAAGAAGTGGAAGGAATGATACTGTACTGAAAAAGGGACAGTCTTAGTTACTGAGGTTAAGATTTTAAGAGACATTAGGGGTCATGAATAATACCGCTCTCTCTCTCTCTCAAAATCAGTACCATTAAATCCTTTCCTGACGAAATCAGTACTAGAGCACATAAAACTTACCGTATATCAAGAGAAATATTGTAAAGAAAGAATGTCAAATAGCAAAAGGAAGAAGAGAATGTGTCCTCAACCTACAAAAACAACCTGAAAAAATATCCTTTTATCCTCCAAACTTTAAAAAAACAAGTAAATAGCCACAACAAAAGGTGACCATCTCCAGTTCCTGCAGTGGACGACAGATGGCTCTGAGCTGAATCCTCTTGACAAGAGGGTGCCAGTTACACTTCCCACTTATCATCGTCCATGCTCTCGGAATTGCCTATTTGCATGAACCTAGGCCCTGTTGTTCCTCTCGTTAGTCGTTACTGAAGACCGAAGCACGACCTTACTTGCGGTGCAGCAGTGTGGACGACTTCCCGGCGCATCGAAAACAGTGTTGTTCGACGGTGACGACCTTGACAGTTAGGAAAGAGTTATGAGGTCGTTGTTTCGACATCCACAGCTTCCTCTGAAACCCCAGCCCCACAAACAAACACCGCCATATTTTCTAGCTTTGAGGAGCCTGGGTCAACAACGCGTTTGACTTCAGTGTGGTGGAAACTTGTCTCTTCTTATGTTCTCGTTTTTTATTGTCCCTCTTTCCTCTTCACTTATTATCATAATGAAAGGAATGAAGTAAAACTTGCCTAACATAAAATTCTAATTATATGACGTTCCTGAGTAACCTATTACAAAACGAATAAGAGAAAAAGGAGGAGTTGACTTATTCAAGCTCCAGATATCATAAAAGGAGGAACAGAACACAGAATGAGTAGTAAGGTAAAGAATGAGATTATAGTCGAAGAAAGAAACAAAAAAAAGTACGAGAGATGCCCTCAACTCCTCTGAACACTATACACATTTCTTTTGCAAATGTTTCTCTCTCTCTCTCTCTCTCTCTCTCTCTCTCACACACACACATATACAATGTGTATCTAACAACATTCATTTAAATACACGATTAGTTATATAACCATTGATTCAGAGCCTTCATATTCCATCATTTTAATTTGGAGCCTAAAGATTTATCAAATATTTTTTAATTTTCATGAATCCGGGAACGTTTCAATGACCAATAACCGAAAAATTAGTTAATCTGACAAAAGAATAATAAAAATTCATATGAGTTCTGTGGACCAAAAGACGGAAAAATAGGTTAATTTTCAAGACGAAAAGGCATAATAAAATTTGGCAACATTCCCATGGATCAATCAACCAGAAATGAGGTAAATTTGATTGCAAAAAAACATTATTTTTAAATGAGCACAGCAAGTATACAAAAAAGACTCGCATTTTACTTTTGCAATGTAAACCTGAGCATAATACCCCGAATACATCCTGCGGCGTTACAACCACTCGGCAGCAAACGGCCCGAAATTACCGAAGGAAAACTTCGCAGCGCCAACTTCTCCTCCTGAAGGACGGCTGGAATCTCTGCTTAATATTCAGGATTTACGGCAGGATTCTGCTCCGATCCTGAGCCTTGAACCGCTTCCGGATTTGTGAATAATCCCGGGACGCCCTTGCTGGGAAACCGCCACGGCTATACAAGGCGCTATTTGTATCGAGGACCCCACCAGAACAGACGCTTCCACAAACAAAGCTCTCTCGGTAATTCGTGTCTTCATAAGTTCTGGTTTTAATGCCAAAGGGAAATGTTCTTCGTGAATTTTAATGCCTTTCTTTAACTTAGTTGGCGTTTATTTCAACTATAAATCACTTGAACAAGCAATGATTTTGTTTAATATGGAATAGCATTCTCATGCAACTACTACAGGCCAAATTATGTTTAATTTCATTCATTCACTTCTGTTTAAAAGACAAAGCTCCCTTTTATTTCTTATTGTCTTACTTAACAATTTAGCCTCTATTCATCGGTATGAGCATTTGCTAAAATACATTTACATTCACGAGTAAACAACTGAACTTGCAATTCAGGTGAATCTAATCAAAGCGAGAGAATTCTACAAAATCTGGGATTTGTTTCTAAGGAGACATCACTGGTTTTTATTCCAGATAATATACTGATCCTGGTGAAAAGTATTCAATAATTAAATGTCAATAAATACTTTCTTGACTGTATATACAGACGACTTCTTTCGATGAATAAAAGAGAAGAATCTAAAAAAAAAAAAAAAAAAACAAAAAAAAAAAAAAAAAAAAAAAAAAAAAAAAAGGCCTTCTTCTCTCTTGTATATTCTTTATATAGGTGCCGACGGCGGCGGCTATCCAAGTCCCATTACAGAATCTAATCATGTCTTACATAGTCTTACATAAGGAAAATGGAAAAGGCACAAAAAAGAGAGTGGAAGATAAATAAGTGAGACTTTACCTTGCAAAATAAATACAGAAAACTGAAGCAATAAGAACTCAAAAGTCTAAGAGGTTAAAGGCCAGAAAAACTGAAACTACCATAACTATTCAAATTTTATAAGGACAAAAATTATCGGTTTCTGAAAGAAAAATGAATCAGTCACATTAAGATCTTAATCTCCTGAAGAAGTCACTGAAAACTTCTCACTGGGCTGAGAAGACACTGCGAGAAACTTAGTAAGTAGAAATACCTTGAGAATGAGTACAAAAAATGATACCCCTTGGAAGAGGGTGTAACAATTCTAGTCACTATCTCTAGCTTTAACCGTTAATAATTCAAGACGCAATTATACCAAGAAACGAACCACAATGCACTGCTAAACGCTTTACATTTCTCAGAACCACAACGAAAAATCTTATTCACATCAACTATGCACACGTTCCAATTTCCGATGGTACCCTTTCTTTCTGTGTTCATCATTCTCTGCTTCATTTAAACTTGACGTGGAAATCTTTCACGACTCCGACTTGGAAGGAATTCCTTCACTTTCGAATCTATCAGGAGTCTTATTCCTTCGCCCTGATGGCAAATGGCGACAGATCCTTCCTTCATCAGTCTCATGGAATCGTTCAAGACGCATTTCCACCCACGCTCAAGGAAAGCATTTGACTTCATTCTTATCTTGACGAGAGAGAGAGAGAGAGAGAGAGAGAGAGAGAGAGAGAGAGAGAGACTCACTAAAGGGTACTTCTTACGAATTACATTTCATACGAAGAGGAAGTTATTACTGGAATATAAATGATCATCAAAGAGCCAATGATTATTCTGTAAATATGAATTCCAGACAGCGTACTGATATCAGGACGACAGTACAATGAATGTTATTAAAGATGGCGATGGTTTCGTATAAGTATTTGGGAATAAGTATATAGTCTACGAGGCAAGAGGTCGGCCTTAGACTATAGGTAAAGTAAATAAGGTAGTTATTGTGTGTGGACAGCAAGGTGGAAATGTTTGCAAGGATTGTTGAACCAACTCTCCCATATGGAAGTGAAGTATGGTTGTCCAATACGAATGGCAGAAGACAGGGTGAAGCTGTCGAGATGAAAGGTTATAATCTAGAACTTGTATTTTTGCGTCAGCAGTTTCGGAGCTGCGTCTTGCAAATGTTCGGGGTCATTCAAGGTCACATTTTAAGGTCAATCATGAATTAAATAAGGTCATTCATGGTCACACAAGAATATAATAAGCAATAAGGGCTGATTATAATAGTTAATTCAATTAACTGTACACTGTCTGGCGTCATACACGAGGATCATATTAACTTCCCTTCGTCATCCTAAACCAAGTTCCAGGATTCTCATGCGGCATTCTTTCCTGGAACGAGGAAACCTGGCCACTCAACTATTTATATGATTCCATTTAAGGCCCGAATGAGGCTGGACTTTATGGAGGCACCAGATGCGAGTGAATTCCTGTCTAAAGGAATGCTGTACTCCCACGTAAGAAGCCAAGAATGGACATAGAGAAATGGCCAGGTAATTGGGCTAATTATCCTGGCAAAAAAGTGATCTATCTCGGGACGTGGCCTTATGTCAAGATAAACGTGATTAGTGCTCTACATCAAAGACCCCTCCAGAGCCCCCCTTTTCCCCTCTGAGGCTGGAGTCTCATCGGAGTCATGATCATCAACTGGGGTATTATACTGGGATTATGAATCCCAGTATAATACCTAGAGGTAGTTTCCATTTTACTTTGAATTAACACAATGAAGCAAAATTATAGGTTATTTTAAATGTTCTTCATTATGTTTTATGCCATTTCCCTTAAAACAAAAAAAAATCCCAAAATTGTTTGAAAGGAGAAAAAATCATAATTCGAAATCCTTCCAAGACATAACAAAAAGTAATTAATTCCCTCATTTATTAATGTAATGAATTAATTCAATTATCTTTATGACTAGTATCAGTAGACACGATATCCTTACAGACCTTACCTTACAGACCTTACAGTTCGTTCGGGTTTGCCCCAGGTCCCTCAGGTGAGGCACCTCTAATGTCTACCAGAGAGTTGCTAGTACATCTTCTGGTATAGTTTTGCATCATTCCAATCTTGGATAGTCTGGGATGCAGTTTAGATATTTGTCGAGCTTATTCTTAAACACATCTACGCTCACTCCAGTATATTCCTCAGATGAGCTGGCAACGCATTGAATAGACGCTGCATATCGATGCTGGTGCGTAGTGGATTAATGTCCTGTGTGCTTTCCTTATTTTTCCTGGTATAGTTTGGGCACTATTAATCTATCTCTGCTTGCATCTTTCTGATATTTTTAGTTCCATGATGTTTTCTGCTATTCCTTCTATCTGTTTCCATGCCTGAACTTTCATGTAGCGTTTCTCTCCCTTTTCTAGATATATAATTTTAAGGATTGTAGTCTTTTTCCCAGAATAGTCAAGGTCCTTAACTTCTTCTATTCTAGCTGTAAAGGACCTTTGTACACTCTCTATTTGTTTGCAATATCCTTTTGATAGTGTGGGTACCATATCATATTGCAGTATTCAAGTGGACTACGAACATTATGTTTTATAAAGCATAATCATGTGGTTCAGCTTTTCTTGTTTTTGAAGTGCCAGTAACAACATTTTTGCTTTACATTTTGTTTGCCAAAAGAATGCTATTTGATCATTGCATACATGTTCCTATTCATCATCACACCAAGGTCTTTAACTGCTTCGTTATTTGTGATTGTCTCATTATTAGGTCCCTTATATGCATATAGCTTTCCTTCTCTGTCTCCATAATTTATTGCTTCAAATTTATCAGAGTTAAATACCATCCTATTTACCTGTGCCCAATCATATACTTTGTTAAGGTCTCTTTGTAGAGCGTTCCTATCTTTCATCACAAGTAATTTCTCTACTTATTCTTGTGTCATCAGCGAAACTACTCACTACCGAATCCTTAACATTACTGTCTATGTCTTCAATCATAATAACAAACAGTATTGCAGCTAACACCGTACCTTGTGGCACACCGGATACTACCTTGGCTTCATCCGATTTCTCATCGTTTGCAATAACTATCTGTTTCTGTTGTGTAAAAATTCTTTTAACCATCTTCCTACTTTATCCACGATATTGTGTTTTCTCATTTTCTTCGCTAATATATTATGGTCTACCTTGTCAAAGCTTTTGCAAAGTCTAGATAAACCACATCTGTTTCATTTCCGCTTTTCATATTTTTGAATATGTTCTCACGTGGACTAACAGTTGGGTTTGTGTACTTTTTCCGGGGTACGAAAACCATGTTTCTATATTAAACAAAATTATTTTTTATTAAAATGTTTATAATTATTTTTCTTCCATTACCCTTTCATAATATGTGATGTTAGACTCACAGGCCTATAATTACTTGCCTCTAGTCTTGATCCACTTTTGAAAGAAGGGGCGATATATGCTAATTTGTGTCATCATAAATCTTGCCTGTATGTACACTTTGTCTTAATAATATTGCAAGTGGCTTTGCGATAGAATGAACTACTTTCTTTAACAAAATAGCAGGAACTCCATCTGGCCCTGCAGCAGCTCCATTTTTAATTTCATTAATTGCCTGCACAACATCAGCTTCATTAATTTCTATGTTAGCTAAATATTCACTATTTTATTTTCGTCCCTTACTTCTATATCATTATCTTCATTATCTATTCTAGGGGTGAATTCTCTCCTTATATCGTTCTGCCAGTATGTTGCCAAATTTCCTTTTTTTCATTCGTTAATCTCCCTTCAATTCTTTAGAGGGCCTATTTTTTTTTTCATTCCTTCTTTTATTCATCTTTTTCGCGTATGAGTATAATAGTGGTTGGGTTTTGCTTGATATTTATTAGGGTTTTTTCTTCCAAGTCCCGTTTTTCATTTTCTTTTGATTGTATAATCTTTTGTTCTGCATTTTCTATCTTACTTTTTAGTTCTATAACTTTCCATGCATTTTTTTCTTTTTCTTTTGCAAGACCTTTTTTCCACTTTCTGATTTTCTGGAACTAGATCCTTCTGTCTCTTGGTATGCATGACTGATGTTTACTTTTCTTCTTCGGTATATATTTATCCACTATTTTCTCTAATATTTTATATAATATATCCGTATTTACCCTTATGTCATCACTTACGAAAATGTTATCCCAATCTTTGTTTAATTCTTCATTTATTTCTGACCATTTTATATTTTTACTGTAGAAGTTGTATTTCCAAATCCTTCCCACTTTTTCATTTCTTGCTTATCTGTTTTCACTTGCTTTGGAATGGACTGTTAATTCTATGACATTATGGTCTGCAAATACTCGTATTATAAACTATTGTTTCTTTAACAATAATTCATCTCATTCACAAATACTAGGTCTAAAGTATTTTTTCCTTTCTTGTTGGCAGGTGATTTATTTGTTGAATGTTGTATTCTAGTAGCATATCTAATAGCTTTTCGAATTGCCTCTTATCTTCTGCACTACTATTACTCTCTTTTTTATATGTATAAGTACAACCACAATCTCCTATTCGTTCTTTCCATTCTACGAAAGGAAAGTTAAAGCCTCCAGATAGGAGAATAGTCCAGTCCTTGTGATTTCTACATGTATCATCCAATTTTTCTATTATTAAGTCAAACTCTTTAGTATTAGGAGGTATATATATTAATATGTTTATTAATTTTTCAGATTCAAATTCTATTGCTATTAGTTCACATTCTGATTACTATATTTCTCATATATTCCTTGTTTTTTTGCTTTCCCATATATTGCGGTTCCCCCTTGATTCTATTTTTTCTATCTGATCTATAAGTTTGGAACCCTTTTATTTGATCATCATTCCCATCTCTTGGGAATACCAGGTTTCACTTATATTCATTATATCTATTTTCTTTTCAATTTGGGCGGTTAGTTCTTCTAAGTACTCCATTTTCTTTTTGAGTTTCTCGTAACTAAACCCTGCGCATTCATCACTATGATGGTTTGCGTGTTTTCTCCTTCATTCAATATTGGTAGTAATAAGGATTTTTCCATGTCTCTTTCCTGTTTCTGGTATGTTGTTCTTTTTTTCATTTCCAGAAACGTTCTGACATTAAAAAATCCAACTTTTCCATAATTAAATTTGATCTTCCCTTCATCATAATTATTTCAGTTTTGGAGCGCTTCTGAATCTGCAATAATTTCAGCCGTTTCTGTAATATCCTCTTGCATAATAAATACAGTTATTATCTCTTGAGTAGAATTTGGAGCTGAGCTTGAAATTTTTTGCTGACCACCTGCATATCTCGTTTGGTGGCTTGCTTTTTTCTTTTACCTGATATTCTTTATTTCTCTCTTTATTTGTTTCTTTCTTATTTTGGATTTTATTACTTGGTTGGTTATTTATTTGATTATGATTCATGGCTACATGCATATATTTGCATTTTTTGTCGAACTTACATCCTTTTCCTTCTTTTAGGTTTTTACATATTTTTGGATGCAGATCTCTGCAATCATCCCCATAGCCATCTAGGTATGCACATTTACCATATATTTCATAGTTGTGACATACCTTAGGATGTTTGTAGTAACATCTTTCTCCAAATCTGCAATTCCCTCTTTTCAAAAGGTTGCAGACTTTGTCTTTTTTGTCTATTTTTTCCTCTTTCCCGTCATTGTGTAGATCTGGGTAGAACCTCTTCGGGATTTTCTTTTGTGTTGTCATATCGTAATTTATTCTTCGTAGGTATGCTGCTTTATTGCCTCATATGTAGTATCAATGAGTATCTCTGCATCCATACTTTTATATTGTTCTTTGTTTTC
This sequence comes from Macrobrachium nipponense, assembly GCF_015104395.2. NCBI lineage: Eukaryota > Metazoa > Arthropoda > Malacostraca > Decapoda > Palaemonidae > Macrobrachium > Macrobrachium nipponense. The sequence continues at coordinate 14,264,857 of NC_087215.1, read as the reverse complement.
CTTATTTTTTTCTGTCATTTCAGTTTTGTTTACTTCTCTTCCTGTTTCATTCTATTCTTGTCTTCTTTTCCTCTTCCTCCTTCTTCTTCATCCTCAACTATTTGTACATCAATCTTGATTTAATAACATTGTCTATTCCATGATAGTAACATGTTTGGACAAACCCCCAAAATATTCTGGTTATATTTTTTCTCATATCTTGGACATTACCTCAGCACACTGTTGGTATGGTGGTCGGAATGTTTGCATGGCAGCACATTTTCTGATTAGGTTTTGTGGATTGACTATGCTATATCACACTTTACACAGTTTGCATGCTTTTGCATTCTTTTTCCTAATGCATCAATTAGGATATTCACAAGGTTCACCTTATTCATTTTCTTTGGTCGGAATATGTTGGTTTATGTATATTTTCTTTATGAGTCTCTTGACCACTTGGATTTTATTTGGAACTTCTTCAATTATTTTCAAGATGTTTTCAGTTGATTTGTTCCAGTTTGAAGGATTATATCCTTCTAATATATCTATGAATGCTTTTGTATCTTTTTGGTTAGGACTGTGCTGATCTCAATAGATGAGAAATGCCAGTTCCCTTCCTGCTACCTCATCGTATTGCGAATTTGTCAAGCAAGCCAAATTCGCCATTTTTTCCCACAGTTGGAACTTACTGCCATCTGTTCGATTTACAGTTTTCTCTTGATAAACTAACTTAGAAGATGCTTATCCTACTATTTTCACACTAATCTTATCACCGATGTTAAACTTGTGATATCTGTTGATTAATCTGACTTCGCGCGGAAACGTCTCACGAAGCAAGATGCTACTACGAGAGAGAGAGAGAGAGAGAGAAGATCGAGAGAGAGAGAGAGAGAGAGAGAGAGAGCCTTTCGTAGGATAAAAAAAAATATATCAGCCCTCCACTTCAATAATGTTTTAGTGAAGTTCTATTTAAAACGGAAAGAAAGTGAATTACTATCAATTAAACAATAATAATAATAATAATAATAATAATAATAATAATAATAATAATAATAATAACAATAATAATAATAATAATAATAATAATAATAATAATAATAATATAATAATAATAATCAGAGAGTAGCCAAGTTATTTACTACATTTAAATAATGTCGAAAGTAGACCGACTTAAGCCAGAAAACCAAGCGCTGGATAAATAAAGAAAAATTGTGCTAAAAGTAACAACAACAACTAATAGCAACAACCAAAACAACAACAGCCACAACAATACTTACAAAAAATGAAAACAGTCTAACTCATTCGGGACACTGCAGGCAAATTCCCATCAACAACAAGAATTTCCTTCAATGAACCTCCCACCCGAAGCCCTCAGCCGACCTGTGTTTAATAAACAACATATTCCGAGTGCGTTGTGATTTCATGGATGCATTGGATTCAGACTTGGAATTTATCGGAGATTCCAGATATGAAGGAATTCCACAACTCGCATGAAGGTGAATGCATTCCTTGTGTGTCTGTGGGTGACCTTTGTGTTGCTGATCAAAGCTAACATGGTGGAGAAACAAATATTAATATACGGGATTAGATACAATCACATACGAGAAATTGTAGGTTTCCCATATGGGAATCTCTCTCTCTTCTCTCTCTCTCTCTCTCTCTCTCTCTCTCACACACACATATATATATATACACAGAAACACACTCTCTCTCTCTCTCTCTCTCTGACTCGGCGAACACATGACGCCTCTCAGTGAAAATGAATGGAGAGAGAGAGAGACTTTCATTGAGAAACACAAGGCGTTTTTCTTGCCTCTGCTACGTGGTCTCATGGAGCTGAGAGAGAGAGAGAGAGAGATAGAAAAGGGAATTTCATGGATTGCATATTTTGATTTTTTTTTTTTTACGAATGGAGAGAGAGAGAGAGAGAGAGAGAGAGAGAGAGAGAGAGGGAGAGAGAGAGAGAGAGGATTTAACAAGGTAAAAGGCTACAAATGAAAGAAAGCGAGAGAAGGAAAGGCGAGTACAGAGAGGATAACTGCGTACAGAGAGACCTTACCTTACCTCACCTTACCTTACCTTACCATACAGTTCGTTCGGTTGCCCCAGGTCCCTCAGTGTGAGGCACCTCTAATGTCTACCAGAGAGTTGCTAGTACTCACCGGTATATTTGCATCTTCCAATCTTGGATGGTCTGGGATGCAGTTTAGATATTTGTCGAGCTTATTCTTAAACACATCTACGCTCACTCCAGATATATTCCTCAGATGAGCTGGCAACGCATTGAATAGACGCTGCATTATCGATGCTGGTGCGTAGTGGATTAATGTCCTGTGTGCTTTCTTATTTTCCTGGTATAGTTTTGGGCACTATTAATCTATCTCTGCTTGCTCTTTCTGATATTTTAGTTCCATGATGTTTTTCTGCTATTCCTTCTATCTGTTTCCGTGCCTGAATTATCATGTAGCGTTATGTTCTTCTTTCATAGACTATAATTTTAAGGAGATTGTAGTCTTTCCCAGTAGTCAAGGTCCTTAACTTCTTCTATTCTATCTGTAAAGGACCTTTGTACACTCTCTATTTGTGCAGTATCCTTTTGATAGTGTGGGTACCATATCATATTGCAATATTCAAGTGACTACGTACATAGTTTTATAAAGCATAATCATGTGTTCAGCTTTTCTTGTTTTGAAGTGCCGTAAAAAAACCAACATTTTTCCCATTTTTGCTTTACATTTTGCCAAAAAAAGAAATTGCTATTTGATCATGCTAACATGTTCCTATTTCATCATCATACCAAGGTCTTAACTGCTTCCCCCCTTATTTGTGATTGTCTCATTATTAGGTCCCCTATATGCATATAGCTTTCCTTCTCTGTCTCCATAATTTATTGATTCAATTTATCAGAGTAAATACCATCCTATTTACCTGTGCCCAATCATATACTTTGTTAAGGTCTCTTTGTAGAGCGTTCCATCTTTCATCACAAGTAATTTCTCTACTTATTCTTGTGTCATCAGCGAAACTATCACTACCGAATCCTTAAACATTACTGTCTATGTCTTCAATCATAATAACAAACAGTATTGCAGCTAACACCGTACTTTGTGGCACACCGGATATTACCTTGGCTTCATCCGATTTCTCATCGTTTGCAATAACTATCTGTTTTCTGTTGTGTAAAAATTCTTTTAACCATCTTCCTACTTTATCCACGATATTGTGTTTTCTCATTTTCTTCGCTAATATATTATGGTCTACTTTGTCAAAAGCTTTTGCAAAGTCTAGATAAACCACATCTGTTTCATTTCCGCTTTTCATATTTTTGAATATGTTCTCACGGTGGACTAACAGTTGGGTTTGTGTACTTTTTCCGGGTATCGAAACCATGTTGTCCTATATTAAACGAATTATTTTTTATTAAATGTTACATAATATTTTTCTTCATTACCCTTTCATACACTTTCATAATATGGGATGTTAGACTCACAGGCCTATAATTACTTGCCTCTAGTCTTGATCCACTGAAAGTAGGGGTGATATATGCTAATTTGTGCTCATCATAAATCATGCCTGTATGTACACTTTGTCAATAATATTGCAAGTGGCTTTGCGATAGAATGAACTACTTTCTTTAACAAAATAGCAGGAACTCCATCAGGCCCTGCAGCAGCTCCATTTTTAATTTCATTAATTGCCTGCACAATATCAGCTTCATTAATTTCTATGTCAGCTAAATATTCACTATTTTCGTCCCTTACTTCTATATCATTATCTTCATTATCTATTCTAGGGTGAATTCTCTCTTATATCGTTCGCCAGTATGTTGCAAATTTCCTTTTTTTTCATTTGTTAATCTCCCTTCAATTCTTAGAGGGCCTATTTCTATTCTTCTTTTATTTATCTTTTTCGCGTATGAGTATAATAGTTTGGGGTTTTGCTTGATATTTATTAGGGTTTTTTCTTCCAAGTCCGTTTTTCATTTTCTTTTGATTGTATAATCTTTTGTTCTGCATTTTCTATCTTACTTTTTAGTTCTATAACTTTCATGCATTTTTTTTCTTTTTCTTTTGCAAGACCTTTTTTCCACTTTCTGATTTTCTGGAACAAGATCCTTCTGTCTCTTGGTATGCATGACTGATGTTTACTTTTCTTCTTCGGTATATATTTATCCACTATTTTCTCTAATATTTTATATAATATCTCCGTATTTACCCTTATGTCATCACTTACGAAAATGTTATCCCAATCTTTGTTTAATTCTTCATTTATTTCTGACCATTTTATATTTTTACTGTAGAAGTTGTATTTTCCATATCTTTCCCACTTTTTCATTTCTTGCTTATCTCTGTTTTCACTTGCTTTGGAATGAACTGTTAATTCTATGACATTATGGTCTGAAATACTCGCATTATAAACTATTATTTCTTTAACATAATTCATCTTCGTTCACTAAAAAATAAATCAAACTCTTTAGTATTAGGAGGTCTATATATTACTAGTTCATTAATTTTTCAGATTCAAATTCTACCGCTATTAGTTCACATTCTGAGTTACTATATTTCTCATATATTTTTCTTAGTTTTTTTGTCTGTACCCATATATTGCGGTTCCCCCTTGATTCCTATTTTCTATCTGATCTATAAGTTTGGAACCTTTTATTTGATCATCATTCCCCCAGTCTCTTGGGAATACCAGGTTTCACTTATATCATTATATCTATTTCTTTTCAATTTGGGTTAGTTCTTCTAAGTACTCCATTTTTCTTTTGAGTTACTCGTAACTAAACCCTGCGCAGTTCATCACTATGATGGTTTGCGTGTTTTCTCGCCTTCATTTAATATTGGTAGTAATAAGGATTTTCCCATGTCTCTTTCCTGTTCTGGTATGTTTCTTTTTTTTTCTTTTTTTTCATTTCCAGAAATTCTGACATTAAAAAATCCAACTTTTCCATAATATTTGATCTTCCTTCATCATAATTATTCATTTTGTGTCTGAATCTGCAATTTTCAGAGAGAGAGAGAGAGAGAGAGAGAGAGAAGAGAGAGAGAGAGAGAGAACTGCATTTTCATGCTTGCCTGAAAGATAGGAAGCGAAAAAGGCTTCATGTAATACCCCTGATCCTCTGAGGAGAGGTCATCTGTCAGGAATTATATGTCTTACGTTCAGATAAAGTGATTACCGCGATGCATCAGAGCATCTTGGAGCGAATTTCCTCTTGAGACTTAAGTTTGTCTTCCAGAGAGAGGAGAGAGATGAGAGAGAGAGAGAGAGAGAGAGAGAATTGCTCTTTCTTGAATAAAGCGCAAAGGAAAAATTGCCTTTTCATGAGAAGCTCGTGATAAACAGCTGTGGGAAAATAAAATGTGTGCGCGCAATTCGTCCGATCTTCTTACGAGAGGTTATCCTTCAGGGAATTTTCTTCCTTTTACTTATCCTCCAAGGAATTAGGTCTTAGTCCAGGTAAAGTGATTACCGCAATGCATCACAGCATCCAAGAGTCATTCTCCTCTCGGGCCTGGAAGAAACTCTTTCGGTGACTAAAAAAAAAAAAAAAACTAAAGAAGATTTTCCCCCAAATAAAATATATATAAAACTACGTCAAGATTCAAGAACATGCAACAAATGTAAGGCTTTTAATAAGTAAATCAAACCGAGTAGAATGACAACATTCCTAATAAGAAGTAAATAAGGAGAAAGGTTTCTGAGCAAATAGGGCACCAGCACTGTTGGTGAATTAAGATCTCACATAGCCTCCACTTCCAGCCCCCATCCCCAAGCTCCCAAAATCTCATGAAATAAATCAAGTCGAATAAAAAGTTATTTAGATAAACCTTATGAGCAATAATACCAGAAGAAAATGTCCTACATAAAGATCCTTCATAGTACCAACCATCGGCCACCCGCCCAACCAGCCCCCTACCCCCTACCAAAAAAAAAAAAAAAACAAGAGAAATGAAACTCAACCACTTGGTCAGATGGATTAACAAATATGAAGATAACATCCTTTATAAGCCAGTTACTGACCTGAGATATATTAGTACAGAATGACCATTTGGACTTTAATGAACTTTATTTTTTGTTTTACTATATTTTTAAATTTTTGGTGAGGGGGTTATACCCACACACGTACACTAGACTGAAGTACGGTAAAGCGTTGAAGATAAAAGAACCCTTGTGTGGACCTCTGGACTCTGTTACTGATTTTTTTTTAGATTCCTTACTCCTGCTTTTTGCATGTGTTCTATTTGCCATTAACATCTTATATTAAAATGAATAATTACCTCTTTACAGTGCATACCTGAAATCAGTTTGACTATTTAAAGACATATAGGGAGATCATCCACTATTTCGAATCATAAAGAAATCTCAACGAACAAAAGTAAGTTGAAGCAATTTCATGAGCATATGTTTTATATGGAAGCAGCGACACACGCACACACAAACACCCCCACACACCCTGACACCAAACTTCAACCACGCATGCGCAAACGCCAAGAAAAAAATATGGGATCATCTAAGTGAAAATTATTTGAGGCTCTACAGAGAGAGAGAAACACGTAGTCTCCAATGTCCACATTATGAGAGCGATGTCTCCTAAATAGAGCGCAGTGGACAGGCGCTGCCTCTGGGGCTGAGAGAGAGAGAGAGAGAGAGAGAGAGAGAGAGAGAGAGGAGAGAGAGAGAGAGATATTCCCAGTGCCCACCCCTTGTACAATTGAAAAGAAAAAAAAAATTAAGCTTTATTTTTTACTTTGTGCAGTAATTTTTACCTTTTGCAAAGGACTGATTTTGGTTCAACAGGTGTCAAAAAAAAAAAAAACTCTTAATTAAAACGCAAGAAGAAGACGAAGAAAAACAAAAAAGGCAGAAGGAAATCATAATGTCTGACAATAATTATAAAAACAAAAAGGAAAAAAGGATAAGTAACGTCAGATATTAATTACTTTCATCACTCGGTTTTGTAGAACTTTCCTGACAGGGGATAATAAAAACGAACTTCAAATACGCAGCAGTATACGTGCATTTGAATATGAGTAGTTCCTGAGCGTAAATTGTATTCATAGAGAAACAAAATTCTTTTAGAAATAACTAGACAAGTTACTTGGACATATGGAAAAGATTGTCCTAATAAAAAGGTTAAACTAATGTAGGAAAGATCAACTAAGACGAATATTAAACCAGAGGAGGACGGAACACAAAGGATGAAATACAGAGAGGAACATAATCATATAACTGACGGTAACTTTCTTTGCCCTCAGGGATTCATTGGCAGATGACCAGATGAAGGGGACACGAGAGAGTGAATTAAACGAAGAACTTGAGAGAGAGAGAGAGAGAGATAGAGAGAGATCGCTTGATAACTGAACAGGGGAAGAAAGTGAATGAAATGAAGACCACATTGCTCTATGAGTGTTGCTGTTCATTTTATTTCAAACACTGCTTTTATGTACTGTCATTATTACTTCTCAAAACAATATCAGTGAAATCGAATTAAGTTTTGTTTGTTTATATACATACATACATATATATATTATATATGTATATATGAATTTTTATCACATCACCGTGATTCATATACATGCATTAAGCTACAAATGTCCTTTATTATCCAATTCGCTCTACCTCGGAATTCTTTTACTTTCATATATGTTAAACGAAGGGATTTTGTTTTTGGTTGATAATAAATTTCGTCCTCTCGTGGATTCGAACCAGCTGACAGAGGAGAAATCAGGACCTCAATGACATTTTTAGATATAACAAGCAATGCACTAATGACGTCAATAATAAAATGCTAACAGTAAATATTTCCCTTAAACCATGCTTTTCTTCCAGTCTCTAGATACCATGTGGGCATACTACTTATCTAAATAACGAATGGCAAGATATATCCACGAAAAAAAAAATCTTAATTAATAGCCGCGTTATTTCAAAATCGGAAACTCATCAGGACCACATAAAATTCGACTTGGGGCTCCAGTCAGTTATCAAGCACTGACGGAGCCTTTGATGGATGAGTCAGAAAGCAGGAATTTAGATTTTTTCGGTGAATTTCTGGACATTAAGAAGTGGAAAATCAAGGTTTTCATGAGACTTGAAAAAGTAATATAGAAGGAGAGAGAGAGAGAGAGAGAGAGAGAGAGAGAGAGAGAGAGAGAGAGAGAGAGAGAGAGAGAGAGGGGTGAGGGAATATGACGAGGTCTGACGATGTCAGTGTACCTAGGAATAGGATGTTTATATTAAAAAAGTAAAAAATATGCCATCAAAGCCACATTTTGTATGAGTTAGAGGGTGTGCAATGATAGGCAGAAAGTTAAAATAAAACAAGGCCAATTACATAAAATTGAACAAATTAATCATGTATACAGTAATTACAGTGGGGAATAACACCTTTTAAACAAAAGCTATTACCATCGAATATTCGCGTAAAGTACGTCTTAAAAGCGTACACCTTCCCCCCCTCCAGGGGAAGTATAAAAGGTCTATAACAGAATTTTACTGTAAAAATACAGAATTAGAGAGATCCATTGCATACTTCGTGTCATTCCTACGAAATTTCGACCGATTAAGTAAACAAATTTCTTCAAAAGCCTTCCCATTTCTTCTCGCTCCCTCTTCACGCAAACACACACACACACACACACACACACACACACACACACAAGTATAATCGTCTTTCTGGAACTCACACGGAGGAGAATTACGCGTAATACCAAGAATTACGGACGAAATTACGCCCGAAGTTGTTCTTCCGAGGAGGAATTGCGTGGGAGCTCCCAGGTCTTCGAAGGAGTCTCCAAGACTCCTTAGGGAACTTTTCAAGGCTCGCTGATCTTGAGCTGCGACTTCGACTTCAGTCGCTCGTTTGAGAGAAATAAAACTTAAGAGGCGTTTCAAACTCTTCGTCTTGAAGCTTGGTGTTCAAGCTATGCCACTGAAATGAAACGATGGTTGAGAGAGAGAGAGAGAGAGAGAGAGAAGATCCAGGATGTTAGACTCTTGTTGATATGTGAATTTGTTTGCTTTTGCTGGTGTGTATTTGTCAACATGTACATCTGCATTATACATCTTGCGATCCAGTCAACTGTTACATACAATCAGCTCACTTACCCAGTCAAGAGACGGGTAAATGGACGCTTTTAACTCATCTGTTTTGTCAGCATTTCGTAACTCTTGTGCCTCAGGGAAATTGGTATAATATCTCAGCAATCATTTCCAAATGGCCTCAGAGTTTTGTAGGTCAGATCAATCTCCAACTTCTCAATTTTTCCTAATTCAGGAGCAATTAAGAAAACAAACTTCTTCAAACCACTTAATTTTTTTATCCCGTTCCAAACGCTCCCTGTATCTCAACGGGAACTCAAAAGGAGATTTTTAAACGGTTATTAGAGCAATTTTT
>NC_087215.1:14227613-14252613 GCF_015104395.2 Macrobrachium nipponense | reverse complement strand
GTGAGTTTTCAGTTTGACATTCAAGACATCTGTGTACGTATTAAACAGGTATGGAGAGAGAATGCCCCCTTGCCGAAGCCCGTTTAGGGAGCCGAAGGTGTACGATAATATGTTGCCCCATTTGACACAGAATTGCTGTGTGGAGAACCAGCAATGTAAAATGCCAATTAGATATAGGGGTGTGCCCCTTTTTATGCAGCTTCAGGAATAGCTTCAGGTAGTTTACTCTGTCAAATGCTTTTCTCACATCTACGAAACACAGGAAATAGGAGATGCTGATGATAGGTAGTAGTTCAGCAATTCTTTCAGTATGTAGATGCAGGTGTCGGTTGAGAGGTTTGCTTTAAATTCGAACTGGTTGTCAGTGGTGTCGTAAAGGGGAGGGGAGATCTCACAGACGAACTGACTCAAGTATCTTCGATGCGATCGTTGTGATTGCAATTGGCCGGTAGTTTTGCCAGGGTCAGCTGCATCCTTTAGCTTGTTTTTGATTAATGGTATCAAGTGAACTACGAGTAGGGAGTCTGGAAGAAACTGGTGAATTATGCATGCATTGAATAAGGCAGCTAGCAAAATGTAAATTATCGGATGGCAGAATTTGAAAGCCTCTGCGGGAAAGACCATCACAGCCGGGCGATTTATTATTAGGTATGCTGTTTATGGCATCGCTGATGTTACCTGGAGTAATACGGTCTGCAAAATGAAATTGAATGTTGTCATTAAGGAGGTTATCTACATCGCTTCGGGAATCCTGATCATTTATGCAATTCAGGATATTGTTGAAGTGATCACCCCACATCCTTGCGATAGCCTCGTCTCCGACTGCTTCCCCTACTCTCTGTGATAGCTTTTTTTAGTTTTGGGATTTAAGGACTGGATATCTTTCCAAAGACGAGGGTAATCACCAGATTCTACGTTTCTAGACATTGCATCGGCTCTTAGTTGTTTTTTCAATTTAACCTGCAGTGCTTAAGAAGCAAGTTTTGAATTGCGCTCTCGCCTGCCTCATTAGTAATGCAGTGTCTCCTTCCCTCGGGCTGCCATTTTGCCTCCACAGTAAAAACATTTCTCGTGAGTATGTATACAGATCCTTAACCAAGTCATTCCAACCAGGTATATTACGAGAATTACCTTGACGAAATCTATAGGCAGTCCTGCCCGAAGCAAGCATAGTGGAGATTTATGTTCGAATAGAATTTATTCAGATCCCTCTTGTGGTGGTCTTTCTACATTTTGTGTTGGTACACAGTAAGGCGTCAGCCGGTTGAATTATTGACCGAACCAACCTGGTTTCCGTGGTCGCCCTAAAGTATCTGGTTTTCTGTTGGTTTTTAAACTCCCAGTTAACCGCTGGTGGGCGGTCAGTTAGTGGGTTCACGGTAGGGAGGGATGGGGTACTGAATGACACCTGTAATGGGATGTGATCGTAGCCCGTTGCAAGATTGTAGCGAATATTGCAGGTCATAATAGAATCTGAAGTTTTGGAGATGTGATGCAGTGGTCAGCCAGGAGGTTTTAATTGGGCTCTGCTCTATTATGTACATATGAGTAGGAGGAGGGAGGGAGGAGCATTACATCGCTAATTTGGAGAGCATGATTTTGACAGAAGCGAGTAAGTTCATTATAAAATTGTTTTGTGGGGGGAGAATTAAGGTCCCCTATTATAAAGATATGATCAGCAGGAGAATCTTGAATAATACTGTGTAACTTCCCTAGGATCATGCAGTAATGATCAAAATTATTGTTATTTTCCCATGGCATATAAACATTAATTATTAGGATTTTAGAGTTCCCTACTGTCACTTGAAGCCCAAGCAATCTGTCACTCCTGTAGGTCATTACCTTTATCATATTGTCTAACGATTTGTGCCACAGGAAAGAAAGTCCCCCTTTCGGGCGACCGGCTATGATTTGATCTGTAACTTGCATCGATGAAGACGAGAAGGTTCTGAAGTCTTCATGAATTGAATCGCAGATGGCAAGGTCATGAGGCCAGAGGAGCGTTTCTTGCAATGCAATGATGCCGTTGAAGTTTTTGCAGAGCATGTTTAGGAGAGGAATGTTCCGCTTGAGGCCAAAAAATATTTCCAAGAGATTATGTTTAATGTATCCATTGGCTACTCACGAAGATGGGAGATGAATTCGCTATCATTTTGTGTGGATGGGGGTTATCCAGGGGGAGTGGGCAGTCACTCGCCGTGGGCGGTTGGCTGGCACTTGCGGTGGAAATGACCCTGGTTGGAGTGACAGTAAGTTCCCCTGGGGGTGGTTGGTCCCGGATTAGGTTATATCTTGCCTGGTCCCAGGCACGAACCCAAGAAGACATTCAAATCCAGGACGTCAGTGGAAGCTTTTACCTACCCTACCACCGCGAGAGGCAATAAGTTTATGTCGTCTCTCACCCTCAAATACCTTTTGCGCTCAGGTAATTCGTTGGTTTGCAGACAACATCGACCCTCCTCGACTCCGGTTGCGTTGTAGTACTTATGACAGCACGTAGCCTATATATAAGTCATATCACATTACCGTGATTCATATACATACATCGAGCTACAGCATATATGAAAATATATTAATTCCGAGGTAGAGCGAATTAGATATTAAAGGACATTGTAGCTCGATGATATATATATATATATTATATATATATATATATATATATATATATATATATATATATATATATATATATATATATATATATGTATATATATATATATATATTAGATATATATATATATATATATATATATATTATATATATATGTATACTTATGTAGGATGAGAGAGAGAGAGAGAGAAGAGAGAGAGAGAGACAGAGAGACAGAGAGACAGTGAGAGTCAGTAATAATAAAACCTCTGCGGTAAATAGCGATATCTGGCAACGGAGGCATAACGGGTCGGCAGCACATGTTGCAAGTATGTCCTGTGTAGCTTTATTTGGGGGGATGTTCCGTTCCTGTTCTGTTCTTGTGGTCCGACTTTCACCTTCCGTAGGAGCTGCAGGGTTCGTTGACCGTTTCGCACATTGGGAATTATTTGATATATAATAATCATTGTAACGTTAAAATATTTTTTTATAATATTTTTTCTAGAGCTGCAAAATTATTGTAACGTTAAAAAATTTGTTTATATTGTAATATTTTTTCCAGAGCTGCAAAATAATGGTAACGTTAAAAAATCTTTTTTTATATTATAATAATATTTTTTCTAGAGCTGCAAGTAATTGCAAGGTTAGTTGGTTCGGTTCACACATTGAGAAGGATTTAATATAATAGTTGTAACGTCAAAAAAATCGTTTTATTATTATAATATTTTTATATATATTGTATTTGACACATACTGGCCAATGTTGCTTACGTCATCGGTTAGCATAAAAAAATAATTGCATTTAGAAAGTAAGGCGCACTTGATTTATCATTATTAAGATACAGTCCAAAATATTATGTTGGAATCATGTATGTTCCTTTTTTATTACTGAAATACAACGGTGCGTCAGTCATCTTGGATAAAAGAGTAAAAAAAGAAAAAAACAAGGTAATCCTATACGACATGATGTTCACAAAAAGAGGCAATTGTTTCAATTTCAGTTCTAGAAAAAACATGAAACGTCTTGGTAAAGAACAAAGGAATATATATATATATATATATATATATATATATATATATATATATTATATATATATATAATATATATATGTGTGTGTGTGTGTGTGTGTGTGTGTGTGTGTATGTATGTATGTTAGTGTGTGTGTGTGTGTGTAAATTTAATGAAAAATAATTGAGATATATAGATATTCATTCCGATGTCCTCTGTTGTTAAGGGACGGCTCTGGAATATTTGTACTATGCGCGCATGCGCGTATTTTACGTGTACAACCACGATCCTGCTCGTATGGGGATACGGATTCCTTTGACCTGTCCAGAAGAAACCCAATTTCTATTCATCATTTGCCCGAGTGGAATCTCATCGGAAATGCATAGGCCTAAGAGGATCCACCAGCTTGATTTATAAACATGAATATCTGGTTCTGGGATCCAGCATTTATACACACACACACTCACATTATAATATGTGTGTGTGTATTACTAGAATACTAGAATACGACAAGCATTTTCGTTCTTTTGTTTGAATACATTTCTGTACCCTTGTAAAAGCCATGTACGCTACTGCATCATACTTGTATCACTTTCTGTTTTTTTTCTTCTTTTTTTCAACATACAGGTCGAGTTGGAGTAACGTTCGTGTTTCAAGTCAGCGTTGCAATATCCGTTCGTTGTTTTTATTCGACCGCCTCTACGTAATTGGACAAGTTTTTCTTCTCTGGAAACTGGGGTAGTTTTTTTTATTGCTTTTGTTGTTTTTATTATTTTTTATCAATATCTGGGTGTGTTCCTCACCTTTTTGAGAGTAACTATATAACTTGACCTAACTAGATTGCGCACTCTCTCTCTCTCTCTCTTTCATTTTTCTTGTTTCGTACAGTGTCTTTGGTTCTTTTTTTTTTTTTGTTGCTTTACACACACACACACACACACACACACACACACACACACACACATATATATATATATATATCTATATATATATATATATCATATATATATATATCTAGTATATATATATATATATTATGTATATATATATGGCTACACACGGTGTGTCTGTATATAAATGTGTATATATTTATATAGATATATACAATATGTCTTTGTGTTTGTGTATATGTCTATCTACTTATATGCGGGGCATTGTGTTCACTTGGTGCATAAATTAGGAAGCTTATAAACATCAGTGTTGATGTTGGGGTCACTGCATAGACCTGCTTTTGTTCTGAATGTAGAAATAGATTTGAAGTTTTGTTTTCCCTTCATTTTCCGTAGCAACAACAACAACAACAACAAAGTTCCGTAACAACAACAAGAACAACTACAAAAAAAGCCATTTTGATTTCCGTAAACTAAAACTATTGACTTTCAATGATAATTCCGGTGTTTTCTTAGCGTTTTTTCCCCTTCACGTTTCCATGGGTGGCCTTTGTTGTGGGTCCAAATTCCACTTTCGAATTAAGGGAAGAACAACATCTGCGTCTTTGTGCTCTCTTGCACAAAATAAAGCCTCCAACAATGGAGCAGCAACTTTTCTCATCCAATTTTATATAAACAACTGTTTTTTTTTTCTGAGACTATTAAACTTTTGTTGGGATCAGGGAGTCTCTCTCTCTCTCTCTCTCTCTCTCTCTCTCTCTCTCTCTCTCTCTCTCTCTTCTGTTGTTCTAGCCCTCAAAACAGAGTTCATTATTCGAAATGTGTACATAATTTTTTATTAGACTGAAGATGTACCCAGCATAAGGTTTCTCCTTCCCCTCGGGAGGTTATCTCTCTTCTCTCTCTCTCTCTCTCTCTCTCTCTCTTCTCTTCTCTCCTCTCTCTCTCTCGTTTTTCTAAACCAAATCCAGCAAGAAGAGCTCAGGGTGACAGGTGCTGAACGTCACCTAAGGACACTGTCTCCAAGTCGCCTCGAATTGACTTTTTGCTTATTTGCATTTTCCCGTTTGTGGAGAATATTGGAGGTTTATTATACGATTTCAGTCCCAAGATGGCGGGTCCCTTTAACTCTTAATGTGCTTTATAGGTTAAATTTTAATTTTAAACTTCTCCTTAGTAACGTCAGTGAAATGGCTATCAGTCAATTAGCTGTTGACCCCATTGAGAATCTTATATACGGAAATATTTTCTTGATCAGTGACAGTTAAGTTGATATGTATTCCTACTTTATCAGGAAAATATTGCGTGATACAGGAAGTATTGTTTCCTTAATTAAGGTTGTTATTCGACGATCAAATTTGAAGGTTTTAAGGTAAAAAGATTTTGGACATTAATGAACATATCTATAATTCATGTGGTTCTATTTTTCAGGAATTTTCATTTATTTTTCTTCGTCAGATGCCTTTTTCCTACATCATTGTAAAATATAACATCCTCTTTGCTTTGGCAGGTGATCGGCGCGATCAGGCCACGGATCGATTGTGATAGGATGCAATGGGGTGAGTAGATAGTTTCCTCTCATTATTTTTAAATTTTTTTCAAATGCGTTTTTTATGTACGTTTACTTACGTTTGCCGTCTTGGCTACATTTAATTGGCATTACTTACGTCGCGAGCTACATTCACTTCCTAAAACTTTAATGATTTTAATAAGAATATAATTTAATTGCTTATCTTCTATGTTCCTATTCGTGACCCTTATATGTTATAGCCTTGACGATGGCTATAACTTTTATCTTCCCTCATGAGTCCCTCCTCATAACTTTCATTCTTCCTATAATAACTTTCATTGACTATCCTGGGCCTTCATCTCTCCCGTCGACCCCCAGGATCAAAGTATTAATCCTTTAATCCCTCGTGGAATCCTACTTTTAATCCCGGGCCGGATTTATGGGTCTTTTTGGAGGTGTCTCATTCATCATCTTCTCTGAGGTCTTTATTTATTTATTTATTTTTTTGTCTTCTTAAGCTTCTTTTATGGAGAGTCCATCCTTTTTTTCAACGACTTTTTCACGTCAAGATTATTATCACGAATGATTTACGACTGATTTTCTTTTGGGCATAATTTATGAATAATTGTCAACTTTGTATTTCATTTTGATTTTATTTTTTATTTCATTTATTTAACTTTTTATTTATTTATTTATTTTGGCGATTTTGTTCGTGCTAACCGTCCGGATTTGCATTCCTGATTGGATATCAATAATTTCGTCAGACAATTATTAATTCAGATAAAGTGGTGTGTTGTATATAATTCCCTTTGCTTTGTGCGAATCAGATCCATCTCTCTTATAGCTAAAGCTAACTGAAGGAATTCGAAACCGTGAATTAAGGCATGAAGAACCGTGAAACTAAGTTTTATTATTTTTATTGTGGGAATCAATCATTCTTAGTTTGAATATGCTTGTAGTTATTCAGTATATGGGTATAGGGTGGTGATTTTTAGAAGCCTTGTGATCCTAGGTTATTCAAAGCAGACTTTTCTCGAAGATTGGTACAATTTTCTTTTGCCTGGAGAACCAGAGAGAGAGAGAGAGAGAGAGAGAGAGAGAGAGAGAGAGAGAGAGAGAGAGAGGTGGTTTAACTAGTCTTCAGTACTATTGAGCTGAGGTATAGAGTGAAGTAGGACTGGTTATTTCAGGATATTGCTTGATAAAAAGCAAAAAAAAAAAAAAAAAAAAAAAAATTCTTTCCAAGCTTAATTAATACCCGAAGTAAAATTTTTATCTTTAAATTGACGCGTGTCCTTCACAATAGGCCAAGGTCAAAAACATTTGTGGTAAAATAAGTACTAATCCCAAACTATAATTACATCACATTTTATCTCATCATACTTCACTACCCCCTTCTTTTATACGGTATTGCACCCTCACTTTTCTACGTTTACTTATAAAAGTACTGCTTCCTACTTGTGCTTGTATTGTGAATCAAAATTGACTATTCCGAGTGGCTGCCATTTTGAGCTGCTCGAATTCCCACTTATTTGGAATTGAAATTATTTCACCAAAGCCAATGTTTATTCATTTTGGGATTCATGCTCCTTATGACATTTCTTGTACTATATATTTTTTACATTAACTGCAAGATTGATTGCAGTTGAATTGTTGCATTTCAGCATGGAAATCAATGTCTTTTGGGGACTATGACATGCAAAGTTCTTATAGTGAGGAGAAAGAGCGAAAAGGGATATTTGAATTCAGTTCTCTTTGATTATTTAGTTGTGACTCAAAGGTCTTTTATTTAATACAAGGAACCCAGTGATTTTTATGAGAACCTTGAGTCTCTCTCTCTCTCTCTCTCTCTCTCTCTCTCTCTCTCTCTCTCTCTGAATAGGCTTCACACACACAAACACAGTCGACTGCCTCCGGAGATATTGATAATAATGCTTAAGGCTTTTATTCGGTCTCACTATTCTTCGTTGATCTTTGATCCGCAAACTCACTTCTTCTTCTTTCACGCCTCCTTAGACTCCAGAACCTCTCTCCTCTCTTCTCTTTCCTGTCCTTTATCTCTCTCTCTCCGCTCTCTCTCTCTCTCCTTCATCACGGAGATGATTTACTCCTGGGGGGAGTGGGGGAGACCGGATGCTGCTGTTGCTGTTTGGAGCTGAAAGTCTTTTCTTTTGAATTGTCTGTTTTATTTCGTTTCTTGTAGATTCCGCGACGTGTTGTGTTGATTTTTTATATTCTTTAATGTCAGTGTTAACTGTACCATTTATTTTGTTTTTTCTTTTTGGTGGTAATAGATATTTTTCCTGTTTTAAGAAATATTTTTAAAGTGTTCGGGAATATTACTAGACACCCAAACACGGAACCATTCGCACGTGGATAATATTTCAGTAATTTTAGTTTTTCTTTCTGTCAATTACCTTTCTCCTTTTTATTTAGATATTTTGCATATTTTTTTTCGTTATTTGTATGGAATTTCCCTCACTTTGTCCTTGTAATATATTTGGCTTTCTCTCCCCATTAATGCTTATACATATTTTTTTGCAATTCTTGTGCGATGTTATAGGTCCTTGAGTTATCATTATTCATGTCTTGTTATTTTAGAATTCTCTCTCTCTCTCTCTCTCTCTCTCTCTCTCTCTCTCTCTCTATTGCTTGACTTTAGAGTATAAAATTCTTATTTTATAGTCACGTTTGATGCCTTCTTGTCTCGTAGGCCTAAATTTTTTTTTGTTATGAATATTGAAATATTTAAGTTACTGAACCTAACACTGGCCTACCAATAACACTACAAAGTATTATTGAGGAGGAAACTACAGACTCCGATGAACGAGAGAGAGAGAGAGAGAGAGAGAGAGAGAGAGAGAGAGAGAGAGAGAGAGCTGAACAGGAGGCTCCCTTTAGACCTCGAGGACCAATTAAGCACTGAGCCTCTCCTTGTTGTTGTTGAAGATTAAGCCAGCATTGTGCTGGCACGGGCTCTTGCTTCGTCCCATTCCACTTTTATTGGCCGCCGGGAATTATGTAATAAAATAACATCTCCTTTAGAGATGTTATTTTATTTTGTTTTAATTTTAATATTCCATTTGTTATTTCTTATATGGGAGGCCTAGGTTTTTTTTTGGGGGGGGGGGGGGGGGGGAGGGGGGGGGGGGGGTGTGAGGGGGTGGGGGGTTAGCGGGTATAGGAGTTGGAGAGATAGAAATGTAACTTTTGGGAGAGATAGGAAAGTTAGTTTTAGGAGAGATAGGAAAGTGGGTTTTGGGAGAGATAGGAAAGTTAGTTTTGGAGAGATAGGAAAGTTAGTTTTGGGAGAGATAGGAATGTGCTTTGTGGACAGCTAGGAAAGTAAGTTACGTGGAAAAAAAACCCTTTTGGCCGTGAATATGTTAGCCCTAGCGAAAGTTTGTAGTCTGTAAATGCTCTTGTTGAAATATTTTATTAGTAATAGTTTTTATATTTGAAGCGTTAATATGAGGCGGTTTGAATTGAGCGATTACGAAATTAACATTAATCTTGGCTGTGTTTTATTTTTATATTTTGTAATCGTTTAATTGTAACTGTTATTCCGTACTTTTGATATCATCTGGGTAAAATGCTTATTTTATATTTTCCAGTCAAATTTAAGATTTAAACGACAATTTCAGGCTCAAAAGTCTGACAAAAGCTGATTTGTACACCTTATGACCATCTCTCTCTCTCTCTCTCTCTCTCTCTCTCTCTCTCTCTCTCTCTCTCTCTCTCTCTCTCTCGACCAAAATAGCCTTTAGTTTAGAGAGTATTAACCAAACTAGATTGAAAGACCTGGCAAGGTCGCGTTCATACGTTGACTACAAAGAGCTGAAAACGTATCTTGCCAAACGTCCTTTCTTGTTCCGTCATAGGGAAGTCCACATTTGGTGGTTGCTGATTATAAACAGCTGTTATTTGCAGATTATTTGTTTAGTAAGGCTGGCTTAAATAAATTATCCTGTTCATTCATATTTTTTAAAGTATTTAATTAAGGTTTTTGTAAACGAGACGTTTTGACGTCATGGTTTTTATGACTGTGAACGAGCTGTTGGAGCTGTGTTCAACATAATGATATTTATTAAGTATAAATTTAAATGGTTGCTGGTTTCGGTCATTACTGAAGGAGTTTACAACTGCTTTTTGTTTTTTAAGGAGAGAGTCTTTATGAACGCGCGGTTTAGTTTTAATTCATGGTTTTAATAAAAATTGTAAATACACTAACCTCGATTACATAGAATGTTTAGCAGATCTTAAATTTAACTCTTGGGCTTTCATATTTCATTGCCTCCATAATTTATACAAATCTCAGTACGAGAAATACCTTAATATGCTCCTGTGGCAGGGGGTTAGGGGTGGATGGTAGGGGGGTTGTCATAATTTAGTTCTGGGAAGATTAGAAAAGGCAGACTGGACAGGAGAGGTTTTAACTGAATCTTCCTCTGCAACTTTAGGATCAGACCTTTTCGGAGAAAGGAAGCCCAGTTGCTTTTTAATTAAAAACTTTGCCTCGGAATGCAACGACAGCGCTTTCTCTCTCTCTCTCCAGGAAACTTTTTGAAATATGAACGGTAATAAAAATCTATCTCTACAGATTTATATATATTTATACATATTTTATTTATTTTGTTCAAAAATCTCTCTCTCTCCTCTCTCTCTCTCTCTCTCTGGGGCGAAGACCTCCCTTCAGCAGGAGGTGCCCGGGTGGTGAACATGGATCCTTCCTGAAGGATCAAGAGGTAAGAAGGAAATCCTTCGCCTCACTCAAGGATAGGAATCGGACAGGATTCTTACTTCGGGTTCCTTCTCATCTTGGGGAGTGTAGGATCCTGTAATGGGACTAGCGCTAGGCTGTGTTGTTGGGGGTGGGTGGGTGTGGGGGGTGGGGGGTTAGGATTCAGGATATAAAAGGTTGAAAAAGTGGAAGAAAATCCCCTTTTTTTTATCTTGAAAGATCCAGTACAATTTTATATATATATGTAAAGTAAAATATATGTGTGTGTTTATATATACTATGTATAAGTATATATTTACATAAATATATCTAATATAGTAAATACAGTATATATATAATATATATATATATATATATATATATATATATCTATATATATATATATATATATATAAAATATATATTCTATACCGTATATATACAATCTGTTTTTATAAAAACACATTATCTCTTTTTTTTTTCATTTTATCGTTTCCTGTTAATATTATTTCATCTATTTCTCTCGTGTATTTTTCTTACCGTTATATGTTTTTTTTAAACTCCCACATTAAAAAAAAAAAATGTCTCGTCTCTTTGAAGTTCCTTTTCTTTATCTCCCTTTCGAGTTGGTGTATTTCTGTACGTTTTTAATCTCTCCTTTCTTTCCTCGTTCCGTTCCGTTAACTGTTTTTTTTTTTTTTAATTCATCCTTTTATTTGACTGTTTTTATTTTATTTTTCTCAATTCGTCCTGCTACGTTATTTTATATTTCTTTATTTTCTCAGTTCATCCTTTTATTATTCCTTTGTTTACTTTTTATTTTTGTTTTTTTGCGTCTGTATACATTTTCAGTTTTCATTCGTCATATTCATCTAATGTTTTATAGATGACGTAAGCTCGCCATTTGGAATACATGCTATGCGCATGCGCAGAATATCTCTTACAACAAATATCGATTCGATATTGCTTATCAAGTGTTGCGTAATCGAGCATCATAGAACCCCTGCGGTGCGCATGCGCGCTGGCTGATTTGAATAACAAATAAGGTCCTGAGAGAAAGTGGAAATGAACGTCTATAGATTCCGTAGATGATAATAACAAGTCTTTTGATCTGTTCTCGACTCTTCCTCCTTTCTTCTACATTTAGAATTTCCCTCATGAATGAGGGAGAGAGGAGCTCTCTCTCTCTCTCTCTCTCTCTCTCTCTCTCAACACCACGCACTCACTATTGCTGTAATTAGGCAGTTTCGTTGTTCTTCGCTCGTTTTCTAAATTTCCCTTTTCTGTCTGACCCTTTTCATCAGTTCACCGAAAATCTTCGCTTTGTTTCGCGTTTGACGTTTATTTATTTTTACTGGATCAATCCATAACCTCCCTTCCCCTCCCTTTGCCATTTTGATTTCTTTCTTGGACGAAGTCGTAAGAAAGAAATATTTTGCAGTGGATTAGTTCTCTCGTTCTTTGTTTGTTTAATTGCAGATTTTTCATTCAGATTTTGGTAAATAATTCTGCTTTTATTTCATTATCTAAGCCTGAAAACTTTGTCAGTTTCGACTGAAAGTAATTGTTAACAGTCAGTGTATTTAGTGAACTGTACTGAATGTAACTAAAGGTTTTTGATTCTGTCATTGATACAAGTCGTGACCTTGTCTTGTTTGCAACCTATTAATATTTCCTGATTTATTTTATTTTTTACGTTTGACGTTACAAATTGTGATGGACATTTACAAAAATAAATTCATAATTAGGAGTAAGTTTCTGTTGAGAACCTTTTTATTTTGATATAGCAGATTTTATTATGCATTGTGACAATTTTAGTGCTTCCGCCCTTTCAGAGTTTAGCACCGCAAAAATGAAACCAAGAGTTAGTTCAAGGAAACTAACACAAGGCGAACGCAACGATCACTAGGCATCTTTCTTTGATTGTTTTTCCCTTATATAGAATTTTTATGTTAAATTTAGCCACAGGTGATAAATAATCGTCATTTCTTCATAATTTCCTCAAGAAGTTTTAATTTTCTATATAATTTTGCCAATGAAACAGAAATCGTTAGACAAATGGGACTGAAAAAGCAAGAGAGAGAGAGAGAGAGAGAGAGAGAGAGAGGGTGTTGAAGTATTCAATGAATGTTCTGCGAGTGTTTAGGTTTTAATGAATGTTATGAGTGTAAGCGTTAATGAGTGTTTAAGGTTTAATGAATGAATTTTGAATATTAGTCTTTAGGGAATGTTAAGTTTGTAAGAAGTATTTTAACGTGAATGTTTAATGAGTTTAAAAGGGGTTTGAATTTTCAGTCGCTTTTTTTTAGTGTTAAAGGTAGTAATAAATAGTGAGTGATTAGTGAATGGTGAGTATTTAGTAAGTCTGTTGTTTTTTATGAGTGTTTAGTGTATAGTGAGTGCCCAGTGAGTGTTTAGTTCTATTAAGTGTGAGTGTATAGTAACTGTGAGTGTTTAGTGAGTGTTGGTGTTTGGTGATTATGCAAAGAAAGTCCTATAATTTACAGGATCCGTTTATGGTAGACATTGCTTAGATCCAAGAGCAGATGCTTAGGCCTTGATCCCACAATGGCTGGAGTGCTTAGCCCAACCTGTTTCTGTAAGGGGGTTTTTCTGTGTGAAATTGAGTTAAGCAATAATAATGATAATAGTAAAACAGATAATAATAATAATAATAATAATAATAATAATAATAATAAACTATAGTACTATGAGCTGGACCGAGACCTTTCAATATGGCCGCCTGAAGTCACATGCTCGGCAGGGAGGTCGCCACTTCATGATATTGACGCTCTGTGGTTACGACCCATTTAATTGGGTCAACTGTAAGATTGAATTAAAAAGATATACATACATATGTATATCCTTATGTATTATGAGAGAGAGAGAGAGAGAGAGAGAGAGAGAGAGAGAGTCAGTAATAATAAAAACCACCTTATCCATCCTAATTACTGGGGCGAGGAGGCAGTGACCTCTGCGGTAAATAGCGATATCTGGCAACAGAGGCATTAAGGGGTCGGCAGCACATGTAGCAAGTATGTCCCGTATAGCTTTATTTGGGATGTTCCGTTCCTGTTCTGTTCTTGTGGTCCAACTTTCACCTTCCGTAGGAGCTGCAGGGTTCGTTGGCCGTTTCACACATTGGGAATTATTTGATTTAATAATAATAATAGTAACGTTAAAAAATCTTTTTATATTTTTTTTTGAGCTGAAAAATAATTGTAACGTTAAAAATCTTTTTATATTATAAAAGTTTTTTCTAGAGCTGCAAAATAATTGTAATGTTAAAAAATCTTCTTTATAATGATTTTGTCTAGAGCTGCAAAATACTTGTAACGTTAAAAATCTTTTTATATTATAATTATTTTTTCTAGCGCTGCAAGGTTCGTTGACAGTTTCACACACTGAAAATGATTTAACTTAATAATTGTAACGTCAAGAAACCGTTTTATTATTATAATATTTTTCTATGTAGTGTATTTGACAGAACTTGTCAATGTTTGCTTACGTCATCGGTTAACATAAAAAAATAATTGCATTATAAAGTAAGGCTCACTTGATTTATCATTAAAATACACTCCTAAATATTATGTTGGAGTAATTTATATCCCTTTTTATTTCTGAAATACAACGGTGCGTCAGTCATCTTGGATAAATGAGTAAAAAGAGAGAAAAAAAAAGGTAAATCCTATACGACATGATGTTCACAAAAAGAGGTAATTGTTTCAATTTCAGTATGGAAAAAACATGGAAACGTCTTGGTAAAGAACAAAGGAAGATGTATATATATATATATATATATATATATTATATATATATATATATATATATATATATATAATATATATATATATATATATATACATATATATATATATATAAGTAGTATATATATATATATATATATTATATATATATATATATATATATATATACATTTTACGTATATATATATATTATATATATATGTATGTATGTATGTATGTTAGTGTGTGTGTGTGTGTGTGTAAATTTAATGACAGATAATTGAGATATATAAATATTCACTCCGATGTCCCTCTGTTGTTAAGGGACGGCTCTAGAATAAGTTGTACTGTGCGCGCATGCGCGTATTTACGTGTACAACCGCGACCCTGTTCGTATGTGATTAGGGATTCCTTTGATCTGTCCAGAAGACCCAATTTCTATTCATCATTTGCCCGAGAGGGAATCTCATCGGAAATGCATAGGCCTTAGAAGACCCACAGCCTGATTTATAAACACACACACACACACACACACACACACACACACACACACACACACACATATATATTATATATATATATATTTATTATATATATATATATATATATATATATATATATATATATATATATATATATATATGCGACCAGCAGTTTCGTTCTTTTGTTTGAATAGATTTCTGATCCTTGTAAAAGCCACGTACTGTACTCCATCATACTAGATCACTTATATTCTTTGCAACGTACAAGTCCAGTTGGAGTAACGTACGTGTTTGAAGTCAGCGTTGCAATATCCGTTCGTTGTTTTTATTCGACCGCCTCTACGTAATTGGACAAGTTTTTCTTCTCAGGAAACTGGGTTAGTTTTTTTTTTCATTATTTTTGTTGTTTTTATTATTTTGTATCAATATCTGGTTGTGGTCCTCACCTTTTGAGAGTAACTATACAACTTAACCTAATTAGATTGCGCACTTTGTGGTCTCCTCTCTCTCTCTCTCTCTCTCTCTCTCTCTCTCTCTCTCTCTCTCTGTCTATATATAAATGTTTATATATTTATTTATATATGCATAATTGTCTTTGTGTTTGTGTATTTGTCTATCTACTTATATGCGGGGCATTGTGTTCATTTGGTGCATAAATCAGGAAGCAAATAAACATCAGTGTTGATGTTGGGGTCACTGCAAAGACCTGACTTTGTTCTGAATGTAAAACAGAATTGTCGTTTTCCCTTCATTTTCCGTAGCAACAACAACAACAAAGTTCCGTAACAACAACAAGAACAGCAACAAAAAAAGCCATTTTGATTTCCGAAAACTACCACTATTGACTTTCAATGATAACTCCGGTGTTTTCTTAATGTTTTTTCTCCTTCACGTTTCCATGGGTGGCCTTTGTTGTGGGTCCAAATTCCACTTTAGAATTAAGGGAAGAACAACATCTGTGTCTTTGTGCTCTCTTGCACAAAATAAAGCCTCCAACAATGGAGCAGCAACTTTTATCCTCCAAGTTTACATACACAAAATTATTTTGTTTTGTTTCTGAGACTATTAAACTTTTGCTGTGATCAGGGAGTATCTACCTCTCTCTCTCTCTCTCTCTCTCTCTCTCTCTCTCTCTCTCTCTCTCTCTCTCTCAGTCATCCGTTGTTGTTCTAGCCCTCAAAACAGAGTTCACTTATTCGAATTGTGTACATAATTTTTGATTAGACTGGGGATGTACCCAGCATAAGGTTCCTCCTCCCCTCGAGAGGTTATCTCTCTCTCTCTCTCTCTCTCTCTCTCTCTCTCTCTCTCGTTTTCTAAACCCAAACCAACAAGAAGAGCTCAGGGTGACAGGTGTCAAAAGGCCGAACGTCACCCAAGGACACTCTGTCTCCAAAGAGCCTCGAATTGACTTTTTGCTTATTTGCATTTTCCGTCTGTGGATAATATTGGAGGTTTATCATACGATTTCAGTCCCGAGATGGAGGGTCCCTTGAACTCTTAATGTGCTTTATAGGTTAAATTTTAATTTTAAAGTTCTTCTTAGTAACGCCAGTGAAATGGCTATCAGTCAATTAGCTGTTTACCCCATTGAGAATCTGATATACGGAAATATTTTGTTGATCAGTGACAGTTGTGTTAATATGTTTTCCTGATACAGGAAGTATTGTTTTCTTAATTAAGGTTGTTATCAAGCGATCAAATTTGAAGATTTGAAAGTAAAAAGATTTTGAACATACCCAAGAACGCTTCTCATTATTTTTTTTTTTTTCTTTAAGTTTTCATATGCATTTTTCATGTACTTTTACATACGTTTCTCGTCTTGGCTACATTCCAGTGGAAATACTTCGGTATCGAGGTACATTTACTTCCTAAAACTTTAATGATTTTAATAAGAATGATTTAATTGCTCATCTTTAATGTTCCTATTCGTGACATTCATAATTTTATAGCCTTGATGAAAGCTATAACTTTCATCTTCCCTCATGAGTCCCTCCTCATAACTTTTATTCTTCCTATAATAACTTTCATTGACTATTCTGGGCCTTCATCTCTCCCATCGACCTCCAGGATCAGTTAAGCATTAATCCCTTAATCCCTCGTGGAATCCTACTTTTAATCCCGGGCCGGATTTATGGGTCTTTGGGAGGTGTCTCATTCATCATCGTCTATGAGGTCTTTTTTTCAAAGTTTCTTCACGTCAAGATTATTATCACGAATGATTTACGATTGATATTCTTTGGGCACGATTTGTGAATAGTTGTCAACTTTGTATATCATTTTTATTTTTATTTTTTTTATTTTATTTATTTAGTTATTTTATATTTTTATTTTTTATTATTCATATATTTATTTATTCATTAAATTTTTTTGGTGATTTTGTTCATGCGAACCGTCCGGATTTGCATTCCTGATTAAATATTAGTAATTCCGTCAGAATGTTATTAATTTTTTTTTATCTTTTATTAGAGAATGTTATTAATACAGAAAAAGTGGTGTGTTGTATATAATTCCCTTTGCTTTGTGCGAATCAGGCATCCTCTCTCTTATAGCTAAACGTAATTGAAGGAATTCGAAACCGTCCATTAAGGCATGAAGAACCGTGAAACTAAGTTTTAGTTGTTATTGTGGGAATCAATCGTTCTTCAGTTTGAATATGCTTGTAGTTATTCAGTATATGGGTATAGGGTGGTAATTTTTAGAAGCCTTGTGATTCTAAGTTATTCAAAGCAGACTTTTCTCGAAGATTGGTACAGTTTTATTTTGTGTGGAGAGAGAGAGAGAGAGAGAGAGAGAGAGAGAGAGAGAGAGAGAGAGAGAGAGAGAGGTGGTTTAACTAGTCTTCAGTACTTTTGAGCTGAGGTATAGAGTGAAGTAGGACTGGTTATTTCAGGATATTACTTGCAAAAGCAAAAAATTTTTTTGTTCCTAGCTTAATTAATACCCAAACGTAAAAATTTTTACCTCAAATTGACACGTGCTCTTCAAAATAGGTCAAGGTAAAAAACATTTGTGGAAAAATAAGTACTAATCCCAGCGAGTATAGGAGTTGGAGAGATAGAAATGTAACTTTTGGGAGAGGTAGGAAAGTTAGTTTTAGGAGGGATAGGAAAATGGGTTTTGGGAGAGATAGGAAAGTTAGTTTTGGGAGAGATAGGAAAGTTAGTTTTGGGAGAGATAGGAATGTGCTTTGTGGACAGCTAGGAATGTTAGTTACGTGGAAAAAAAGCCCTTTTGGCCGTGAAAATGTTAGCCCTGGCGAAAGTTTGTAGTCTGTAAATGCTCTTGTGAAATATTTTATTAGTATAGTTTTTATATTTGAAGCGTTAATATGAGGCTGTTTGAATAGAGCGATTATCGAATTAACATAATCTTGAGTGTGTTTTATTTTTATATTTGTAATCGTTTAATTGTAACTGTTATTCCTTACTTTTGATATCATCTGGGTAAAACGCTTATTTTATATCTTCCAGTCAAATTTAAGATTTAAACGACAATTCCAGACTCAAAAGTCTGACAAAAGCTGATTTGTACACCTTATGACCATCTCTCTCTCTCTCTCTCTCTCTCTATCTCTCTCCTCGCCTCGTCTCTCTCTCTCTCTCTCTCTCTCTCTCTCGACCAAAATAGCCTTTAGTTTAGAGAGTATTAACCAAACTAGATTGAAAGACCTGGCAAGGTCGCGTTCATACGTTGACTACAAAGAGCTGAAAACGTATCTTGCCAAACGTCCTTTCTTGTTCCGTCATAAGGAAGTCCACATTTGGTGGTTGCTGACTATAAACAGCTGTTGTTTGCAGATTATTTGTTCAGTAAGGCTGGCTTAATTAAATTATCCTGTTCATTACATATTTTAAGTATTTAATTAAGGTTTTTGTAAACGAGACTGTTTTGACGTCATGGTTTTATGACTGTGAACGAGCTGTTGGAGCTGTGTCAACATAATGATATTTATTAAGTAAATTTAAATGGTTGCTGGTTTCGGTCATTACTGAAGAGTTTACAACTGCTTTTTGTTAAGGAGAGAGTCTTTATGAACGCGCTGTTTAGTTTTAAAAATAAGCATTTTACCCAGATGATATCAAAAGTAAGGAATAACAGTTACAATTAAACGATTACAAAATATAAAGATAAAACACACTCAAGATTAATGTTAATTCGTAATCGCTCTATTCAAACAGCCTCATATTAACGCTTCAAATATAAAAACTATACTAATAAAATATTTCACAAGAGCATTTACAGACTACAAACTTTCGCCAGGGCTAACATTTTCACGGCCAAAAGGGCTTTTTTTCCACGTAACTAACATTCCTAGCTGTCCACAAAGCACATTCCTATCTCTCCCAAAACTAACTTTCCTATCTCTCCCAAAACTAACTTTCCTATCTCTCCCAAAACCCATTTTCCTATCCCTCCTAAAACTAACTTTCCTACCTCTCCCAAAAGTTACATTTCTATCTCTCCAACTCCTATACTCGCTGGGATTAGTACTTATTTTTCCACAAATGTTTTTTACCTTGACCTATTTTGAAGAGCACGTGTCAATTTGAGGTAAAAATTTTACTTCGGGTATTAATTAAGCTAGGAACAAAAAAACTTTTTTGCTTTTACAAGTAATATCCTGAAATAACCAGTCCTACTTCACTCTATACCTCAGCTCAAAAGTAAATACACTCTAACCTCGATTACACAGAATGTTTAGCAGATCTTGAATTTAACCCTTGGGCTTGCATATTTCATTGCCTCCATGATTTATACAAATCTCAGTACGAGAAATACCTTAATATACTCCTGTGGGGCAGGGGGTTAGGGGTGGGTGTTAGGGGGATTGTCATAATTTAGTTCTGGGGAGATTAGAAAAGGCAGACTGGACAGGAGAGGTTTATCTGAATATTCCTTTGCAACTTTAGGGTCAGACTTTTCGGAGAAGGAAGCCAAGTTGCTTTTAATTAAAACTTTGCCTCGGAATGCAACGACAGCGCTCTCTCTCTCTCTCTCTCTCTCTCTCTCTCTCTCTCTCTCTCTCTCTCTCTCTCTCTCTCTCCAGGAAACTTTTTGAAATATGAACGGTTATAAAAATCTATCTCTAAAGATTTATATATATTTATACATATTTTATTTATTTTGTTCAAAATATCTCTCTCTCTCTCTCTTCTCTCTCTCTCTCTCTCTCTCTCAATCTCTCTCTCTCTCTCTCTCTGGGGCGAAGACCTCCCTTCAGCAGGAGGTGCCCTGGTGGTGAACATGGGATCCTTCCTGAAGGATCGAGAGGTAAGAAGGAAATCCTTCGCCTCACTTAAGGATAGGAATCGGACAGGATTCTTACTTCGGTTCCTTCTCATCTTGGGGAGTGTAGGATCCTGTAATGGGACTAGCGCTAGGCTGTGTTGTTGGGGTGGTGGGGGGGGGGGGGGGGGGGGGGGGGGGGGGGGGGGGGGGGGGGGGGGTGGTTGACGGGGTGGGTTTAGGATCAGGATATAAAAACGTTGAAAATAAGAGGAAGAAAATCCCCTTTTTTTTATCTTGAAAGATCCAGTACAATTTTATATATATATATGTAAAGTAAAATATATGTGTGTATGTATATATACTCTGTATAAGTATACATTTACATAGATATATCTAAATATAGTATATAGAATATATATATATATATATATATATATATATATATATATATATATATATATATATATATGTATATATATATATAGATATATATCTTTTTATAAAAACACATTATCTCTTTTTTTCATTTTATCGTTTCCTGTCAATATTATTTCATCTATTTCTCTCGTGTATTTTTCTTACCGTTATATGTTTTTTTTCTTCGTCTCTTTGAAGTTCCGTTTCTTTACCTCCCTTTCGAGTTGGTGTATTTCTGGTCGTGTTTTAATCTCCTTTTTTTCCTCGTTCCGTTTCGTTAACTGTTTTTTTCTTAATTCATCCTTTTATTTGACTGTTTTTATTTTATTTTTCTCAATTCGTCCTGCTACGTTATTGTATATTTCTTTATTTTCTCAGTTCATCCTTTTATCATTCCTTTGTTTACTTTTTATTTTTGTTTTTTTGCGTCTGTATTTATACATTTTCAGTTTTCATTCGTCATATTCATCTAATGTTTTATAGATGACGTAAGCTCGCCATTTGGAATACATGCTATGCGCATGCGCAGAATATCTCTTACAACAAATATCGATTCGATATTGCGTATCAAGTGTTGCGTAATCGAGCATCATAGAACCCCTGCGGTGCGCATGCGCGCTGGCTGATTTGAATAACAAATAAGGTCCTGAGAGAAAGTGGAAATGAACGTCTATAGATTCCGTAGATAATAATAATAAGTCTTTTGATCTGTTCTCGACTCTTCCTCCTCTCTTCTGCAAATAGAATTTCCCTCATGAATGAGGGAGTGAGGAGCTCTCTCTCTCTCTCTCTCTCTCTCTCTCTCTCTCTCTCTCTCAATATCACGCACTCACTATTGCTGTAATTAGGCTTTTTCGTTGTTCTTCGCTCGTTTTCTAAATTTCCCTTTTCTGTCTGACCCTTTTCATCAGTTCACCGAAAATCTTCGCTTTGTTTCGCGTTTGACGTTTATTTATTTCTACTGGATGAATCCATAAACCTCCCTTCCCCTCCCTTGGCCATTTTGATTTCTTTCTTGGACGAAGTCGTAAGAAAGAAATATTTTGCAGTGGATTAGTTCTCTCGTTCTTTGTTTGTTTAATAGCAGATTTTTCATTCAGATTTTGGTAAATAATTCTGCTTTTATTTCATTATCTCAGCCGGAAAACTTTGTCAGTTCCGACTGAAAGTAATTGTTAACTGTCAGTGTATTCAATGAACTGTACTGAATGTCACGAAAGGTTTTTGATTCTGTCATTGATACAAGTCGTGATCTTGTCTTGTTTGCAACCTATTAATATTTCCTGATTTATTTTATTTTTTACGTTTGACGTTACAAATTGTGATGGACATTTACAAAAATAAATTCATAATTAGGAGTAAGTTTCTGTTGAGAGCCTTTTTATTTTGATATGGCAGGTTTTATTATGCATTGTGACAATTTTAGTGCTTCCGTCTTTTCAGAGCTTAGCACCGCAAAAATGAAACCATGAGGTATTTCAAGAAGGAAACTGTAACACAAGGCGAACGCAACGATCACTAGGCATCTTTCTTTGATTGTTTTTCCCTTATACAGAATTTTTGTGTTAAATTTAGCCACAGATGAAAAATAATCGTCATTTCTTCATAATTTCCTTAAGAAGTTTTAATTTTCTATATAATTTTGCCAATGAAACAGAAATCGTTAGACAAATGGGAGTGAAAAAGCACGAGAGAGAGAGAGAGAGAGAGAGAGAGAGAGAGAGAGAGAGAGAGAGATGTGTTGAAGTATTCAATGAATGTTCTGCTAGTGTTTAGGTTTTAATGAATGTTATGGGTGTAAGCGTTAATGAGTGTTTAGGGTTTAATGAATGAATTTTGAATATTAGTCTTTAGGGAATGTTAAGTTTGTAAGTATTTAGTGAATGTTTAATGAGTTAAAAGTGAATTTTCAGTCGCTTTTTAGTGTTAATGAGTTTTTAGGGGTTTAATAAATAGTGAGTGATTAGTGAATGGTGAGTATTTAGTAAGTCTGTTGTTTTTTATGAGTGTTTAGTGTATAGTGAGTGCCCAGTGAGTGTTTAGTTCTATTAAGTGTGAGTGTACAGTAACTGCGAGTGTTTAGTGAGTGTTAGTGTTTGGTGATTATGCAAAGAAAGTCCTGTAATTTACAGGATCCGTTTATGGTAGACACTGCTTAGATCCAAGAGCAGATGCTTAGGCCTTGATCTCACAATGGCTGGAGTGTTTAGCCCAACCTGTTTCTGTAAGGTGGTTTTTCTCTGTGAAATTGGGTCAAGCAATAGTAATAATAATAATAATAGTAAAAAAGAAAAATAATAATAGTAATAAAATATAGTACTATGAGCTGG
The DNA here is from genome assembly GCF_015104395.2 of Macrobrachium nipponense. Lineage (NCBI taxonomy): Eukaryota > Metazoa > Arthropoda > Malacostraca > Decapoda > Palaemonidae > Macrobrachium > Macrobrachium nipponense. The sequence continues at coordinate 14,229,688 of NC_087215.1, read as the reverse complement.
ACCGACAGCTTTCTATATGGCCGCCCAAGGTCACACACTCGGCAGGGAGGTCGCTGCTCAACGATATTGACTCTGTGGTTACGACCCATTTAATTAAGTCGACTGATCACCCTGTTGCTCCTTATTCCCTTCCATCCTGGACAAAGGCACAACTGGCGTTTGAGGAAATGGAAGAAGAAGCAGAAGAAGAGAGAGAGAAATCGGAGCTTCTTTGCTGACCTGGCACAGGGGACACGGCCTGAGATTCAGATCTAGTAAAGCTTTTGCTTTAGACTTTTATCTCATTTTTAAGTCTCATTTTTTAAACGATTCAAGTCTTTAGACCAAAATTAAATCTAGAATTATGGCTTCTTCCATAAAAAGCGTCACAAACGTTGGTTACTGTTCGAGTTTGGCTGAATTTAACATATACATTTCCTGTACAGACAATCAAATCAAATATATGAGGCTGTTGATTGCAGTGCTCCCACTGTGTTAATCGTCAGCACGAAATAGTTTTCAACCCTATTTTTGTTTTTCGAGGCGCTCAGCTACTGAAAAAAGTGGGAGCGCTGATAATCTCAAAAGAAATGTCTTCTAACTCGCCCTTTGCAGGACTGTATTTCTTCAGTTTTGGGGAGAATTTAAATTAGCTCTTCTACCCTGGGTGCGATTTTAACGGCTTAGGCCTACTTTTCAGATTATAGTGGTTTGGCACTCTGCTTCCACTGCTATCCATATATGTGTTTAAGTTACGCTTATTTGGATGTCAGTTAGAATAACATAGCCTAGAAGATTTGAGTCTATACACTAAAGAAACGCTGCCTAATTGCATGACAATTACTGCAGCTTGATTGCAGAGCGTTTCACAAGCAGTCTCTTTTCAGTTTATAGAAGTTCACTCTCGACGTGGTTCGGAAGTCACGTAAAGCCGTTGGTCCCGTTGCTGAATAACCACTGGTTCAATGCAACGTAAAAGCACCATACAAACAAACAAACAGTAGCAATCTCTCTGGCGTGGGTCTTTCTCCATTCTTCAAGTAGTCTTGAAGAATGGCAACATAAAGGAAGAGAATGGTAGGTAACCTAGCAAAGGCTAGGCCTGTGACAAAGGATTCTGCAAGTAGGATTTTCATTGGTCGTTCTTCCCATTCTGTCAAAACTACTTTATTGCTTTCCTTATTAAACGATTCCTTCTCAGCATCGTTCCAATAAATGGCTGCTCGCTTTTCTTGCGTCGTACAAGACTCCGAGTATGGTGGGAAAATCATGTGAAATATTTTTTGCAGTGGATTTGTTTTTTAGTTCTTCGCTTGTTTAACTGCGATGTGTTCTTTCAGGTTTTTTGGTGAATATTTTTATTGTACTTCATTATTTCAGCCACAAAACTCTACCACTTTTGACTGAAAGTAATTCATGTCTTGTTTCATTGTTTTTTATTTATGTTTTTTTTTTTCATTAAACATGCCGTGAGAAATCGTAGGCCTATCATTTTTTATCGTAACGTATCGTACGACGTTTTTTTTCCTCAGTTTTACTAAAAGTAAGTATTATAAATGCTTACTTATATATATATATATATGTATGTGTATATATATATATATATATATATATATATATATATATATATATATATATATATATTCATATATATATAATTTCTAACTCATGACGAAGATGGAACAGTCCATAGTTGGTGCAATTGGTATCCAATGCCCATACCTTAGTATAGACGGATTTAGGTGCATATACGGGATATGCTATATATCTGGTTTTTGTTGAGACATAGTGTACTTTCTACCTGTGGATATATATATAATATATATATATATATATATATATATATATATATATATATATATATATATATTATATATATATCATACATACATACATACATACATACATACATACATACATACATACATACATACATACATACATACATACATATATTTGGGTTCCTTGGGATGAGAAAAATTCTCTCAGTGGTTCCTCAAAGTGACAAAGGTTGGGAACCACCGCTATAAGGGAGAGTATAATGTAACGTAGGGATAATTGTGGCAATTTTGGTGCTTGAACTCCTCCAGAGCTGA
>NC_087215.1:14219746-14227113 GCF_015104395.2 Macrobrachium nipponense | reverse complement strand
CCTTTTGATAGTGTGGGTACCATATCATATTGCAATATCAAGTGGACTACGAACATATGTTTTATAAAGCATAATCATGTGTTCAGCTTTTCTTGTTTTGAAGTGCCGTAACAACATTCCCATTTTTTGCTTTACATTTTGCCAAAAGAATTGCTATTTGATCATTGCATAACATGTTCCTATTCATCATCACACCAAGGTCTTTAACTGCTTCCTTATTTGTGATTGTCTCATTATTAGGTCCCCTATATGCATATAGCTTTCCTTCTCTGTCTCCATAATTTTATTGATTCAAATTTATCAGAGTTAAATACCATCCATCCTATTTTCCTCTGCCCAATCATACTTTGTTAAGGTCTCTTTGTAGAGCGTTCCTATCTTCATCACAAGTAATTTCTCTACTTATTCTTGTGTCATCAGCGAAACTACTCACTACCGAATCCTTAGCATTACTGTCTATGTCTTCAATCATAATAACAAACAGTATTGCAGCTAACACCGTACTTGTGGCACACCGGATATTACCTGGTTTCATCCGATTTCTCATCGTTTGCAATAACTATCTGTTTTCTGTTGTGGTAAAAATTCTTTTAACCATCTTCCTATTTTATCTATGATATTGTGTTTTCTAATTTTCTTTGCTAATATATTATGGTCTACTTTGTCAAAAGCTTTTGCAAAGTCTAGATAAACCACATCTGTTTCATTTCCGCTTTTTCATATTTTTGAATATGTTCTCACGGTGGACTAACAGTTTGGGTTTGTGTACTTTTTCCGGGTGGGTCGAAACCGTGTTGTCCTATATTAAAAAAAATTATTTTTTATTAAATGTTTCATAATATTTTTTCTTCATTACCCTTTATACACTTTCATAATATTTGTGATGTTAGACTCACAGGCCTATAATTACTTGCCTCAAGTCTTGATCACTTTTGAAAGTAGGGTGATATATGCTAATTTGTGCTCATCATAAATCTTGCCTGTATCTACACTTTGTCTTAATAATATTGCAAGTGGCTTTGCGATAGAATGAACTACTTTCTTTAACAAAATAGCAGGGATTCATCAGGCCCTGCAGCAGCTCCATTTTTAATTTCATTAATTGCCTGCACAATATCAGCTTCATTAATTTCTATGTCAGCTAGATATCACTATTTTCGTCCCTTACTTCTATATCATATCTTCATTATCTATTTTCTAGGGGTGAATTCTCTCTTATATCGTTCTGCAGTATGTGCAAATTTCCTTTTTTTCATTCGTTAATCTCCCTTCAATTCTCAGAGGGCCTATTTCTATTCTTCTTTTATTCATCTTCTTCGCATATGAGTATAATAGTTTGGGGTTTTGCTGATATTTTTTAATAGGGTTTTTTCTTCCAATTCCCGTTTTTTTTTTTTTTTTTTCATTTTCTTTGATTGTATAATCTTTTGTTTTGTTCTGCATTTTCTATCTTACTTTTTTTAGTTCTATAACTTTCCATGCATTTTTTCTTTTGCAAGACCTTTTTTCCACTTTCTGTATTTTCTGGAACAAGATCCTTCTGTCTCTTGTATGCATGAATGATGTTTACTTTTCTTCTTCGGTATATATTTATCCACTATTTTCTCTAATATTTTATATAATATATCCGTATTTACCCTTATGTCATCGCTTACGAAAATGTTATCCCAATCTTGTTTAATTCTTCATTTATTTCTGACCATTTTATATTTTTACTGTAGAAGTTGTATTTTCCATATCCTTCCCACTTTTTCATTTCTTGCTTATCTCGTTTTCACTTGCTTTGGAATGGACTGTTAATTCTATGACATTATGGTCTGAAATACTCGCATTATAAACTATTATTTCTTTAACATAATTCACCTCGTTCACAAATACTAGGTCTAAAGTATTTTCCTTTCTTGTTGGCAGGTGATTTATTTGTTGAATGTTGTATTCTAGTAGCATATCTAATAGCTTTTCGAATTGCCTCTTATCTTCTGCACTACTATTACTCTCTTTTTATATGTATAAGTACATCCACAATCTCCTATTCGTTCTTTCCATCTACGAAAGGAAAGTTGAAGTCACCAGATAGGAGAATAGTCCAGTCCTTGTGATTTCCTACATATATCATCCAATTTTTCAATTATTAAGTCAAACTCTTTAGTATTAGGAGGTCTATATATTACTATTGTTCAATTAATTTTTCAGATTCAAATTCTAACCGCTATTAGTTCACATTCTGAGTTACTATATTTCTCATATATTTTCCTTCTTGTGTCTTTCCCATATATTGCGGTTCCCCTTGATTCCTATTTTTTCTATCTGATCTATAAGTTTGGAACCCTTTTATTTGATCATCATTCCCAGTCTCTTGGGAATACCAGGTTTCACTTATATTCATTATATCTATTTTCTTTTCAATTTGGGTTAGTTCTTCTAAGTACTCTATTTTTCTTTTTGAGTTACTCGTAACTAAACCCTGCGCATTCATCACTATGATGGTTTGTGTGTTTTCTCCTTCATTTAATATTGGTAGTAATAAGGATTTTCCCATGTCTCTTTCCTGTTCTGGTATGTGTTCTTTTTTTCATTTCCAGAAATTCAGACATTAAAAAATCCAACTTTTCCATAATATTTGATCTTCCTTCATCATATTATTCATTTGTGTCTGAATCTGCAATTTTCTCCGTTTCTGCAATATCCTCTTGCATAATAAATACAGTTATTATCCCTTGAGTAGAATTTTGGAGCTGATGCATTGAAATTTTTTGCTGACATCTCTGCATATCTCATTGGTGGTTTGCTTTTCTCTTTTACCTGATATTCTTGATTTCTCTCTTTATTTGTTTCTTTCTTATTTTGGATTTTATTACTTGGTTGGTTATTTATTTGATTATGATTCATGGCTACAGGGTGCATATATTTGCATTTTTTGTCGAACTTACATCCTTTTCCTTCTTTTAGGTTTTTGCATATTTTTGGATGCAGATCTCTGCATCATCCCCATATCCTCTAGGTATGCACATTTACCATATATTTCATAGTTGTGACATACCTTAGGTGTTTGTAGTAACATCTTTCTCCCAAATCTGCAATTCCCTCTTTTCAAAAGGTTGCAGATTTTGTCTTTCTTGTCTATTTTTTTCCTCTTTCCCGTCATTGTGTACATCTGGGTAGAGAGAGAGAGAGAGATACGAGAGAGAGAGAGAGATGAGAGAGAGAGAGAGATTACTCCTTCGTAAGTTTGGAGAAGGAAAAGTTCACTCGAGGAATTCCGTCCTTTTTCCTCGTGGATGGATTCCGCTTTTTAATGTTGCTGTCGTGGCTGATGTTTTTAGGTGAATGAATGTTTGTTTTTATATGCGTGCTTTGTATTTTAGTGGCATTTTTTCTTAGGAGTGTTTGTTTGCGGTGATTGTGCATGTCTGCACAATCGCATGTTAATTTTGAATTTTCATGTTTCATGCAATAATTGATGCAATTAGTGTTGTCTGCATACTTAGTTTTCTACACTCTTAATGCGTTGAAGAAAATAAATTGGATATATTGATAGACCATTGTTAAACTTTATTAAACACTGCTCTCATCTTTTTTAATAAAAAACAAACGCCAAAAAGCACGGAAGCACAATCTTAACCTTAAAAGCAAATTTGATAGGTACTTATAAATAATGCACACAGTATTTTCCCTAAGGAACACAATTTATGATGTTTGATTTATCACTGGAATTTAGAGGATATTCTTGTGTTGCTTTTTACCACAAATTTTATTGTGAATAACTTGAATTGTGAATGTGTTTTCTTTCTCTCTCTCTCTCTCTCTCTCTCTATCTCTCTCTCTCTCTCTCTCTCTCTCTCTCTCTCCAAAAATCTTTGCCCCGTTCGCCCAAATAAGATTTTTGTCTTGAAAGGAGAGAGAGAGAGAGAGAGAGAGAGAGAGAGAGAGAGAAACAAACCATCCAGTGAAAAGTCGAGAGCGGAAATTTACGACCTCTTAGGTTAACACCAAAGCCACTTCTCTCTCGCGTTGTTTTGGTTTTAGTTCCAGAGAGTAATTTCAGATGGATGTTTGAATCTTCTCTCTCTCTCTCTCCAGCGAGACTTATTCCTTGCATATGCATATGAGAATTAATGGACGGACTCCGCTCAAACGAAAAATGGGCCGGATAATTGAGCAGGTTAAGATGGGGAAAGATGAGTGAAAAAAAATTAAGAGAGAGAGAGAGAGAGAGAGAATTCATGGCAATCGACTGTCGTTTTGGTGGAAGCTGAGATGAATATTCTGCCAAAAGTTATATATATATTATATATATATATATATATATATATATATATATATATATATATATATATGTGTGTGTGTGTGTGTGTGTGTGTGTGTGTGTGTGTGTTACCTATCCGCTGACACCAAAACTATTAGCCAGTGAAGGTATTTACATTTTGGAGGGGTATGCGTTAACCCATTGCGTTAAGGCGAACTGGTTACACACTCAAATCTCCCCCCCACCCCCCACTCTCTCTCTTCTCAACGTGATCACTGCCATAACCTTCTCTGAACTCTCTCTCTCGCTCTCTCCATTCCATCAGGTCATCAAATCGGAGGTAGTCGGAGTTACAAAAAATATAATATTTATCAAAGTAATGTACTAGTTGAATAACTCAAATTCTTCACAGGACAACAATGGAAAGATAATAGTTCAAGGCTCACAGACAACTAACTCAGATACCCCCCCACCCCCAGTATTTAAATGTCCTAATCAGTAATTAGTCACAACCAATTATCTCTTCTCCAAAATACAGTCCCTCTCACTAGGACACTCGGTCCCCCTTCACTAGAACCGCCTGTTTAAAAGACAGGAGAACACACTAGTGAGCACATACACAATTGTAAAGACAAAGTAAAAAAATGGAACATCTTTACAAATGTCAAACAGACAACAAGCCATCCCTTTGGCTAAAGTATGATAACACTTACCCATACAGCCTGGAAAATCACACGCTCTGTTCAAGGAAACTCTTTGGCACACGCCATCGTGGCTCTGCCTTTCTCGCACAGACCTCTCCATAAGTCTCCCATAGTTTTGGCTAAAGATGCCATTATGAACGTAAGAGGCACACACGTACACACGAACTCACATTCTTCGCTAACACCCCAATTAGCTGGTCATAGCCAGTTTTTCAAAACACCTTGAACAAGCCCTCGTGAACTCGCATAACTACAGGACGAACGTTGACCCACTTAAATAAGCATCTTCGTTTCACACCATCCCAGAAATTATTTATCAGCTTTCTCAGGTCATCGCTTCGGACTCTGTCTCTATGGGAAGTTAAAAGCAATGAATCTGCGCATTCTAAAAAAGTCACAGCACATCACAAAGGCATATTAAATATATTATCAATTATAGCCCTCTTTCATCTAACACACACACACACACACACACACACACACACACACACACACACACACATATATATATATATATATATATATATATATATATATATATATATATATATATATATTATATATATATTCTTCCAATCTTGCATGCGGGAGAAAATAAAGATAACAATTTTTTTTTACTTTTAAATGAAACTCAGGCGAAGGAAGGCTGTCTGGATGAGTCGTGATTCAGGATTGATTGATGACAGTCATAATCACGGAAGGTAATTCACCTATAGTAGATTCACATCAGCAGTGCATATGATGTCTAGGGGAAGTCCCTTACGACGCTCTTGATTGGATGTTGATAAGCCAATCACAGTGGGCTGGAAACTCTCAGTTTCTCTCGAGAGTTTACATAGGCAGGGTGTACGTTCCACATCTCCTTGGGGATGCGGCTTTCAAAGTATCCATTAGGAGAGGTGGAACGTACATCCTGCTATGTGAACTCTCTCGAGAGACTGAGAGTTTTCCTGTGATTGGCTTGTCAACAGCCAATCAGGAGCATCGTAAGGGACTGGCCTAGACATCAGATGCACGGGTGATGTGAATTTACTATAGTACAAGTAATGAAGCTTTATTGGTCAGATTCTCCAGATCAATGGAACATTTAGTTCTGGATGTCATTTCGTTTTGAGCTCCAGTTCCCAATGAAATCCTTCGAAAACTCGAAAGGATGAAGGATGAGGACATCTTCGTCGAGTCGGGGGGGGGGGGGGGGGGTGGGGATGATGGTGATCGCAGATTGAGTCTCTGAATACGTTTAAAAAAAATTTACGCAAGTAGTTTTTAATAATACAAGATACTCCTCGCAAGAGAAAAAGAATGTGGCTTATCTTACTTAAGAAATGCATGTAAGTCGTAAACAACGAGGAACACTGATTGATAGGATTCTAATACAATTGCCTCAGTTTTCTTGCAGCTGCGAATTCATTCTCACTCCTCCCCTTTTCTCTCTCTCTCTCTCTCTCTCTCTCTCTCTCTCCCCTAACGAGATTTTCTTTCTGGGGGTACAAGACGTGACCTCCGATAAGATGAGGGGATCTATTGTTGTTGAAGCCAGGTATCATTGTGGATGTTTTACTGGACAATAAAAACAGGTAAATACCACAATTACAGATACGTTAATAGGACCTCGCAAATTCAAATAAATTTAGAGCCATTTTCGGATCTTTTTCTTGATTATGACAAACAAATGATTATGACATATATTATAATATATATATATAATATATAATATATATACTTAATATATATATTATATATAAATATATAACATATATATATAATATATATATATATATATATATATATATATATATATATTATTTTGTATATATAATTTTAGATAATTATATATATATATATATATTTATATATATATATACATACCATAATACTCTATACATATATATATTATAATTTGAATGCCACTTGTGGTGTTTTTATTAAATACCTAACCGCCAACCCTACTCATCCAACTTGTAAATTGAAGGTCCAATTGTGGTGAAATTCCCCACCATTTTCTCTAAATGCCAGCCTTTCTCTCTCTCCTCTCTCTCTCTCTGTACTTCAGTGGCATTGTGAGATGTTGATGCAAAAGACGATTATTCACAAGAATTAAATAGCATATATTCGCCTGGTTCAACACCACTGGCATAAATTAGTTCCTACTCAAAGCTTCTTATTACAGAGCAACTAGACTTAATCCTAGACTTAATGACACAGACTCGTTATTAAGTAACTAATATTATTCCTGAACGCCTTAATTTGCCGTATAAGCTTAAATAATGTCACAGATTTACTATTAAGTATTTATTTCCAGCAGTTACATATTCCTGCACGTCTAAAGTTGCCGTCCTTACTACAATAGTTCCATAGATCTCAAAAGAACTGTTGACAATCCGCAGACATTTTTGAATAATCATTGCCTTTTTTTT
>NC_087215.1:14194746-14217246 GCF_015104395.2 Macrobrachium nipponense | reverse complement strand
TATTGTTATCAATATCTGGCTGTGTTCCTCACCTTTGAGAGTAACTACACAACTTGACCTAATTAGATTGCTCTCTCTCTCTCTCTCTCTCTCTCTCTCTCGTTTATGTTTCGTATAGTCTTTGGTCCGTGACTTTTGTGTGCTATATATATATATATATATATATATATATATATATATATATATATATATATATATATATATATATGTAAGGCCTAGGGTTTTGATTAATGATATATTGCCAATATGTTCGCTGTGACCTATGGAATGTGAAGAACAGAGCAGAAGCAACGATCCGAGAAAGCTGATCAATGGGTTCTGTGGGTGGCGTGAGATCAAAACTGCATAGTCAGACAAGTCAATGTACGACAGTTTATGAACTCTTCCCAAAAGTGCCTTGTGAAACTGGATGCAGCTAGTATTATGAGGCGCTAACGAAGTGTGCATTCGTATGTGCGTGTGCGCCTCTTCCTTTTAAATGTATGATACACAAGTCTATGGGGGATTTTGATAGAGGCGTCTTTGGAAGAAAGACAAGATGCCATGGTGCTCTCCGAAAGTGTAATTTAGATAGTGTGTGAAATAGTCCAGCAGCTTGGGTGTTAGTTTTTGGAACTGTTTTAGCCAAAGAGTGGCTTGTTATCTATTTGACATTTTAAAAGGATATCCATCTTAATTTCTGATTGTTAAACTTGTGTGTGTACTTATGGGGTGTTTCTATTGTCTTTGAAACAGACGGTTCTAGCGGAATCATGATGGGGGGACCGAGGAAGTCCCGATGGGGAAATGAGACATTTGGTGACCATTACTATTTGGTCATTTTACTGTTGGGGTTTTAATTGAATTAAGTTAGTCTGTAAGACTTGATTGATTCATTATTTATTCATTGTTTAATAAATGTATCTTTTATAATGCAAACTCTCTCATTTTGACTACCTGTTGAGTGGAGAGAGAGAGAGAGAGAGAGAGAGGAAAGTCGCGAGCCGCTGGTTTGTTCGTTGTTTGTCTGAAGCTCGAGTTACACGTTTACCAAATGAATAATGAGGAAATATCCTCATTACAGCTTGGTGGCAGTCGGTGAAAAAAACGGTATAAAAGTTTTTTTTTATGCCTGGGAATGCCAATGAAGAGATAGGTGACCAGTTAAAAAAATAAAGGGGTTATGGCTTAGTGATAGTTTTCGAACGACAAAGCCTTTGTGGGATTGTGGAAAATTGTTAAATTGTTAGTTTTCAGTTACTAAATGAGAAAAAATGAGAAATATCTATCTGTTAACTGTGCTAAGGGGAGTGGGAAGGATTTTATTGGACTCAGCATTTTTCCCAGGGAGTCCGCCTAGAAGCAGTGGCAGCATTCAGTGTGACTTCTGTGTGTAATGTCGAGTGCATCCCGAGATGCCCGTGCGGGTGTTGTTATTAGTGCATTATGCGAATTCCGAGTTCTTTTTGTTCCCGTTATGGAATAGTGAGTGTTAAAATACAGTTTATTAAGCGGAGTTTTTTTTTAAATATTTCAGTGTAATGGGATTGGTTTAAGAGGTCAAAAAAAAATTTTTTTTCTTTCTTTGCCCATAGTAGCAGAAGTGACGTGTTTTCTTTATTGGCGCGTGTTTATAATAGATGTATTCATCTTTGTTTAACACATAAGGGTGTATAAAGATGTTTTTTCATGCATGTGAACTGTTCTTGGATAGCATATTTCGCTTGGAGACAGAGCGGCCACTGAATTTCACGGGCTCAGCACATTTCTGCTAACCGGCGCAGGAAGGCATTGCATGGCGGGTACTGCCTGCCTAAGGGATAGTGTAAGGGGAGGGTACTAGTGTACACCTCAGGGAGGCCATCAGACACTGTTCAAGAGAGATGGGTACTAGTATGCCTCAGGGGGTAATCACTTGACTGAGGGGGCTGTTCTAACGGGAGGGTGAACATTTTTTTTTTCTCAGTGTGGGTGAACTCCTCCTTTTTTTTTTTCTTTGTCGGGCTGTTGGAATACGAGTCTGGCCTTGACAATGGATGCTAGGACATCAGCTGATTGATTAGTTGATGAAGTGAAATGCCCGTAGAGTCTTTATTTTAGAAAAGAGATTTTTTTTTTCCTCTTGGATGAAGAGAAAAGGAAATAAAAAGAGATTTTTCTGTCTCGTGAATGAAGAGAAAATGGTAGTTGACATGCATGGGATGTGTTGTATGTTTTCTTTTTTTCTTTGGAAGACAAATATAATGGGGATACACAGATTATTATTTTTTTTTTTATTGTGTTGGAGGGATTACTTTGAAAGGTGGTGTATGGTGATGACCGATGCCGTGAATGGTGTTGTGTGGCAATGGTGTGTATGCTGGAGAAATTGTGTGCGTTCGGCAATGCTGGTGTATGCTATTTGAATTTACCCTTACTTGAGATCTTTGCAAGAGAATTGTTACTATGGAGAGTTATTATTGTTTATTAATAATTATTATACTTGAGATGTGTCACGGGAGGGTTGCTTAAGTATAATTATCATTACGGGAGACTTGTTTTACGAGAGATTTGAGATATTTCATGGGAGATTATTTTATAATTATTACAGATAATTATTCATGGAGAATTATTACAATGAATTAAGGAAGAAATCTTGGGGGTTAGTTATTTGTTGAGTTTTTGTAACTTTGGAGAATATTTCAGTGATTCACGAGTGATGAGGTTTGCTGAATCTTGATGAGTCTGGCGGAATCTTGGTGAATTGTGTTGAATCTTGCTGAACTTTTGCTGAATTTTTGGAGAATGGACAAGCATTAACATTGGTGATGTTTTTTGTATATTAATACTAGTGATTTGATGATAGCAAATTTTGATGATTTATCGATAATGATATTTCTGATACTGATTTTTTTTCTTATACTAATACGTGGGTGCTGTAATGCTATCAAGGGTGGTGAGATCTTTTTTGAATTTGGGAGGAACTAACAACACATTATTTTTGTTTTTCCTTTTTTTTATGAGTTCAGCAGATAATTGCTTGACATCTAGTGAGTTACGAGAAATAGTTAACAATGCCGTAGATTTTTCTTTTCTCCTTTTTGGAAATTAGCCATCGCTGACACAAGTTTTCTTTATCAAGGGTGAATTTGAATTTGTTTTTTCTCTCCAGTTGGTGTAAATATTTTTTAATATCTCAGTTCGTGACTTAGTCATTGTTCGGGAACGTGTTTGTGTTTCAGCTATTTGATGCTGCAGAGAGATTTATGGGAGAATTCTGGCACTGTTTTGGAATGCATACATAATGGCACTACATTTTTTTCTCTGGATATTTGTGTTCCAGAAATTGTGAGTTTTCTTGCACAATACCTTTGTTGTATTTGTGACAACTTTGTGAGAGATAGGAAACTTGGTTAAGTTTTCTAGTGGCCTATGTCGTAGTGCATATGGAGAAGTCTTGGCTAAGACACTGTGAATTTGGAGTTCTGTTATAGTGAGTTGTGGCTCATTGGTGATTTTTTCTAGAATTTCCTAGACAGTTTTTATTTGCCGAGTTTTTGCCCTTTTTCAGCAATTATGCTAAGGAGAGAGTTTTATAGTTTTTGACTATAACATTGAGTTATTCTCTGGAGAATTGGAGTTATAATTGGAGGTATATATTATTTTGGAGTTATAATTTGAGATATAATATATTGGAGATATATTCCTGGCCATTTTTGATATTTGTCAATGGTGATGAAAGCTATGTTTAGTTCAATTATATTGCAGCCATCTTTGTTGCAAATGGAGACACATATTTGGAGATTATGGGGCAATATTTGTGAATGTGTGAGTTAGATGCTTTGAGTGCACATTTTTTTGGAGATAGGATTTCATTTTTTTTATATTCCTTTTTGGAGATATATTTTTTGGAGCCTTGTTTTATTCCACATGGAGTATTGGGGAAATAGAGGTAAATATTTTTTTATTTGCCGAAATAGAGGTGATTATTCTGTATTCCTGGAGTGGTGTTTTTTTATTGACATATGGCTATCAGGGAAATAAGAGTGAATAATATGTGGATGTGGTTATCAACCAAATGGAGGAAATATTTTTATAACTGGAGTGGTGTTATTATTAATATGGTGTCACATATTTATGTATGGTGATGGAATTAATCTTTGGCGAGTGACCCTTTTTTTTGTGGTTATGGGAGTTTGTTTTCTTGAACAAAGAGAAGATTTCTGTGGTTCTTTCTCTTTGATTTCGTGACTATTTGGAGGCGAGTGGCATTACTACATTACGAGTCCTATGGAGATGTGTGCATTTTTTATGTTCACAAGTGTGTTATTTTTGGAGGCATATAATTGGGCTGTGTCATGTTGAGAGTTAAGTCTTTAAGGCAAATTTTTGAAAACATTAGTCATATCCTGGAGTTAATTTTGTGAAATGTGTCAGTTAGACCTTTTTCTGTAGAATCATGAGTTTCCAAACTTGTGTGCCTGACTAGACATTTTTTATGCTGCTGTTTGAGCACACGTCCGCAGGCGATTTTTCTGCTGACAAGCGATGTGATGAGCCGTGTGCTGACTTCTTTTCCTCTGATGGTGATTGATCAGAATTTTAGCAATATCTGGAAATGTTGACAATAGCATTTCACGAAAGCGCTTGTGTAAGAGTTTGCTTTCTGGACATGTCCAGTCGATAAAGTTGCGATGTCGAGAAATTCCGTAACTTTACATGGGACATTTCTTGGGAAAAACGCGGGGAGTTATGCATATTATACATGTACTATGTATTATGTGATGTGGGGAAATCTCTTGTGATTATCTTTTTTTATTTTTTCTTTTTCCTTTTCCTTCCTACGAAGATGTAATTGGGGATTGAGATTTTAAATAGCATTTCTTTTGGACGGGAGATGTAATTTATCGGGGGTTGTTACTTACGTAAATGGGAGTTTGACATTAAGTCTCATTGTAATTAATTTTATGGGCAGTAAAGGGGTTTTTGCTATTAAACATTGGAGATTTTTACCGATTTTGTGGGTTGTTTAGATATCAGAGCTTGAGAGAACATTTTTTGGGTCTGGGCGTGTTACATGATTCTTTCTTTTTTTTTTTTTTTCCTTGGGCTCATTACGATTTTTTTTTTTCTTTTCTTTTTTTTACTTGTGATAACATTCGAATTTGAAATGTGAGTGCAGAATTCTGTGGAGTTGCAGTGATTTCTGAGTTGTGTGTGTGCTGATGTGTGAGTTTGGAGAATTGAGTTGGAGAACTTGATGTTTTTTTTTCTCTTTGAGAGTTGCGATAATGACTTATCATTTAGTAGTCATATTAAGTGGAGTTAATTGGGAGACGTTCAGTTAGTATATCTGACTTTTTAAGATCATTGTTTGATAGAAGTAGTATGTCTGGGTTAATTTTCTTAGATTGACCAATGACTTGACTGACATACTAACACACCAAAATCGTTTCCCAACGCTAGCAAGACGTCCACCAGCCGTGCAGAGAGGTTGCTGTCGTTTTGTCCAGGGTGATTACAAGAGTTTCCACGATGGTGATCACGAGAATTCTACAGCGTGTCTTTTGGGGATCTGCAGAAATCGTTAGAAGTCTTCTACAATGAGGGAGGCATTCCGTCTTCCTACAGCTAACTACAGTTAGCTACTGTCTGTTCAGCTAGTTGCAGACAAAGAGGGTTATTCAAGAATCCGAATAAGAGAAAATTCTAGTGTTATTTGGAGATAAAAGCGTAACAGACTTTATTTATAATGCCAGAGACATGCAGAGTTATTATTATATTTTATTTTAAGCCGGCCAATGTTTTTTATATTACATAAGCTATTTTGTTTGACAATTTTGCTAGGCAGGAGCTAGCATTTCGAGGTGGCCGAGCGGTGTAAGGCCTAGGGTTTTGATTAATGATATATTGCCAATATGTTCGCTGTGACCTATGGAATGTGAAGAACAGAGCAGAAGCAACGACCCAAGAAAGCTGATCAATGGGTTTCTGTGGGTGGCGTGAGATAAAACTGCATAGTTAGACAAGTCAATGTACGACAGTTTATGAACTCTTCCCAAAGTGCCTTGTGAAACTGGATGCAGCTAGTATTATGAGGCGCTAACAAAGTGTGCATTCGTATGTGCGTGTGCGCCTCTTCTTTTTAAATGTATGATACACAAGTCTATGGGGGATTTTGATAGAGGCGTCTTTGGAAGAAAGACAGGATGCCGTGGTGCTCTCCGAAAGTGTAATTTAGATAGTGTGCGAAATAGTCCGGCTGCTTGGGTGAGTTTTGAACTGTTTTAGCTAAAGAGTGGCTTGTTATCTATTTGACATTTTTATAAGGATATCCAATCTTTAATCTCTGACTGTTAAACTTGTGTGTGTACTTATGGGGTGTTTCTATGTCTTTGAAACAGACGGTTCTAGCGGAATCATGATGGGGGGACAAAGGAAGTCCCGATGGGGAAATAGACATTTGGTGACCATTACTATTTGGACATTTTACTGTTGGGGTTTTAATTGAATTAAGTTAGTCTGTAAGACTTGATTGATTCATTATTTATTCATTGTTAATAAATGTATCTTTTATAATGCAACTCTCTCATTTTGACTACCTGTTAGAGTGGAGAGAGAGAGAGAGAGAGAGAGGAGAGAGAGAGAGGAAAGTCGCGAGCCGCTGGTTTGTTCGTTGTTTGCCTGAAGCTCGAGTTACACGTTTACCAAATGAATAATGAGGAAATATCCTCATTACATATATATATATATTATATAATATATATATATATATATATATTATATATATATATATATATATATATATATATATATATAGATATATATATATATACACGCGTGTGTCTGTTTATAAATATTGTTTATTATATATATTATATATATATATATATATATTATATATATATATATATATATATATATATATATATATATATATATGTGTGTATATATATACGCGTGTCTGTATATAAATAGTATATATATATATATATATATATATATATATATATATATATATATATATATATATACACAATATGTCTTTGTGTTTGTGTATATGTCTATCTACATATATGCGTGGCATTGTGTCCACATGGCGCATAAATTAGGAAGCATATAAACACCAGTGTTGTAGTTGAGGTCACTGCAAAGACCTGACTTTGTTCCGAATGTAAAATAGATTTGTCGTTTTCCCTTTATTTTCCGTAGCAACAACAACAACAACACAAAAAAAGCCATTTTGATTTCCGAAAACTACCAGCATCGACTTTCAATGATAACACAGGTGTTTTCTTAATGTTTTTTCTCCTTCACGTTTCCATGGGTGGCCTTTGTTGTGGGTCCAAATTCCACTTTAGAATTAAGGGAAGAACAACATCTGCGTCTTTGTGCTCTATTGCACAAAATAAAGCCTCCAACAATGGAGCAGCAACTTTTATCCTCCAAGTTTACATACACAAAATTATTTTGTTTTTTTTCTGAGACTATTAAACTTTTGCTGTGATCAGGAGTATCTCTCTCTCTCTCTCTCAGTCATCCGTTGTTGTTCTAGCCCTCAAAACCAGAGTTTCACTTATTCGAATTGTGTACATTAATTTTTTTTGTTTTTTTGATTAGACTGGGATGTACCCAGCATAAGGTTGTTCCTCCTCCCCTCGGGAGGTTATCTCTCTCTCTCTCTCTCTCTCTCTCTCTCTCTCTCTCTCGTCTTCCAAACCCAAATGCAGCGAGAAGAGCTCAGGGTGACAGGTGTCAAAGGCTGACGTCCACCCTAAGGATACTCTGTCTCCAAGTCGCCTCGAATTGACTTTTTGCTTATTTGCATTTCCCGTCTGTGGATAATATTGGAGGTTTATCATACGATTTCAGTCCCGAGATGGAGGGTCCCTTGAACTCTTAATGTGCTTTATAGGTTAAATTTTAATTTTAAAGTTCTTCTTAGTAACGCCAGTGAAATGGCTATCAGTCAATTAGCTGTTTACCCCATTGAGAATCTAATATACGGAAATATTTTGTTGATCAGTGACAGTTGTGTTAATATGTTTTCCTGATACAGGAAGTATTGTTTCCTTAATTAAGGTTGTTATCGAGCGATCAAATTTGAAGATTTTAGAGTAAAAAGATTTTGAACATACCCAAGAACGCTTCTCATTATTTTTTTTTCTTTAAGTTTTCATATGCATTTTTCATATACTTTTACATACGTTTCTCGTCTTGCTACATTCCAGTGGAATACTTCGGTATCGAGCTGCATTTACTCCCTAAAACTTTAATGATTTTAATAAGAATGATTTAATAGCTCATCTTTAATGTTCCTATTCGTGACATTCATAATTTTATAGCCTTGATGAAAGCTATAACTTTCATCTTCCCTCATGAGTCCCTCCTCATAACTTTTATTCTTCCTATAATAACTTTCATTGACTATTCTGGGCTTCATCTCTCCATCGACCTCCAGGATCAGTTAAGCATTAATCCTTTAATCCCTCGTGGAATCCTACTTTTAATCCCGGGCCGGATTTATGGGTCTTTGGGAGGTGTCTCATTCATCATCGTCTATGAGGTCTTTTTTTCAAAGTTTCTTCACGTCAAGATTATTATCACGAATGATTTACGATTGATATTCTTTGGGCAGGATTTGTGAATAGTTGTCAACTTTGTATATCATTTTGATTTTATTTTTTATTTTATTTATTTATTAGTTATTTTATATTTTATTTTTTATTATTCATATATTTATTTTATTTATTCATTAAATTTTTTGGTGATTTTGTTCATGCGAACCGTCTGGATTTGCATTCATGATTAAATATTAGTAATTCCGTCAGAATGTTATTAATATTTTTTATCTTTTATTTGAGAATGTTATTAATTCAGATAAAGTGGTGTGTTGTATATAATTCCATTTGCTTTGTGCGAATCAGGCATCTTCTCTCTTATAGCTAAACGTAATTGAAGGAATTCGAAACCGTCCATTAAGGCATGAAGAACCGTGAAACTAAGTTTTATTATTTTTATTGTGGGAATCAATCGTTCTTAGTTTGAATATGCTTGTAGTTATTCAGTATATGGGTATAGGGTGGTAATTTTTAGAAGCCTTGTGATTCTAAGTTATTCAAAGCAGACTTTTCTCGAAGATTGGTACAGTTTTATTTTGTGTGGAGAGAGAGAGAGAGAGAGAGAGAGAGAGAGAGAGAGAGAGAGGTGGTTTAACTAGTCTTCAGTGCTTTTGAGCTGAGGTATAGAGTGAAGTAGGACTGGTTATTTCAGGATATTGCTTGTAAAAGCAAAAAAAAAAATTTTTTTTCCTAGCTTAATTAATACCCGAATTTTTAAAACCATACCTTCAAATTGACACGTGCTCTTCAAAATAGGTCAAGGTCAAAAACATTTGTGAAAAAATAAGTACTAATCCCAGCGAGTATAGGAGTTGGAGAGATAGAAATGTAACTTTTTGGGAGAGGTAGGAAAGTTAGTTTTAGGAGAGATAGGAGATGGGTTTTGGGAGAGATAGGAAAGTTAGTTTTGGAGAGATAGGAAAGTTAGTTTGGGAGAGATAGGAATGTGCTTTGTGGACAGCTAGGAATGTTAGTTACGTGGAAAAAAAGCCCTTTTGGCCGTGAATATGTTAGCCCTGGCGAAAGTTTGTAGTCTGTAAATGCTCTTGTGAAATATTTTATTAGTATAGTTTTTATATTTGAAGTGTTAATATGAGGCTGTTTGAATAGAGCGATTACGAATTAACATTAATCTTGGCTGTGTTTTATTTTCATATTTTGTAATCGTTTAATTGTAACTGTTATTCCTTACTTTTGATATCATCTGGGTAAAATGCTTATTTTATATCTTCCAGTTCAAATTTAAGATTTTAAAACGACCAATTCCAGACTCAAAAGTCTGACAAAAGCTGATTTTGTTTTTACACCTTATGACCATCTCTCTCTCTCTCTCTCTCTCTCTCTCTCTCTCTCTCTCTCGACCAAAATAGCCTTTAGTTTAGAGAGTATTAACCAAACTAGATTGACAAAGACCTGGCAGGTCGCGTTCATACGTTGAACTACAAAGAGCTGAAAACGTATCTTGCCAAACGTCCTTTCTTGTTCCGTCATAAGGAAGTCCACATTTGGTGGTTGCTGATTATAAACAGCTGTTGTTTGCAGATTATTTGTTCAGTAAGGCTGGCTTAATTAAATTATTCCTGTTCATTACATATGTTAAGTATTTAATTAAGGTTTTTGTAAACGAGACTGTTTTGACGTCATGGTTTTATGACTGTGAACGAGCTGTTGGAGCTGTGTCAACATAAAGATATTGATTTAAATAAATTTAAATGGGTGCTGGTTTCGGTCATTACTGAAGAGTTTACAACTGCTTTTTGTAAAGGAGAGGTTCTTTATGAACGCGCTGTTTAGTTTTAATTCATGGTTTTAATAAACATTGTAAATACACTCTAACCTCGATTACATAGAATATTTAGCAGATCTTAAATTTAACCCTTGGGCTTTCATGCTGCATTGCCTCCATGATTTATACAAATCTCAGTACGAGAAATACCTTAATATACTCCTATGGGGCCGGGGTTAGGGGTGGTGGGTAGGGGGGTTGTCATAATTTAGTTCTGGGAAGATTAGAAAAGGCAGATGGACAGGAGAGGTTTATCTGAATATTCCTTTGTAACTTTAGGATCAGACTTTTCGTTTGGAGAAGGAAGCCCAGTTGCTTTTAATTAAAACTTTGCCTCGGAATGCAACGACAGCGCTTTCTCACTCTCTCTTTCTCTCTCTCTCTCTCTCTCTCTTTCTCTCTCTCTCTCTCCAGGAAACTTTTTGAAATATGAACGGTTATAAAAATCTATCTCTACAGATTTATATATATTTACATACTATTTTATTTATTTGGTCTCTCTATCTCTCTCTCTCTCTCTCTCTCTCTCTCTCTCTCTCTCTCTCTCTCTGGGGCGAAGACCTCCTTTAGCAGGAGGTGCCCTGGTGGTGAACATGGGATCCTTCCGGAAGGATCGAGAGGTAAGAAGGAAATCATTCGCCTCACTCAAGGATAGGAATCGGACAGGATTCTTACTTCGGGTTCCTTCTCATCTTGGGGTGTGTAGGATCCCTGTAATGGACTAGCGCTAGGCTGTGTTGTTGGGGGGGTGGGGGGGGGGTGGTTTAGATTCAGATATAAAAGGTTGAAAAAGAGGAAGAAAATTCCCTTTTTTTATCTTGAAAGATCCAGTACAATTTTATATATATATATATATATATATATATATATATATATATATATATAAAGAAAAATATATATATGGGTGTATGTAATATACTATGTATAAGTATATATTTCAATAAATATATCTAAATATAGTATATACAATATATATATATATATATATATATATATATATATAGATATATATATATATATATTATATGTATATATATATATATATATATATATATATACTATATATATATATATATATATATATATATATAAAAGCTTTTTATAAAAACACATTATCTCTTTTTTTTTTTCATTTTATCGTTACCTGTTAATATTATTTCATCTATTTTATCTCGTGTATTTTTCTTACCGTTATATGTTTTTTTTTTTTTTAAACTCCCACATTAAAAAAAAAGAAAAATTCTTCGTCTCTTTGAAGTTCCCTTTCTCTACCTCCCTTTCGAATTGGTGTATTTCTGTACGTTTTTAATCTCTCCTTTCTTTCCTCGTTCCGTTTCGTTAACTGTTTTTTTTTAATTCATCCTTTTATTTGACTGTTTTTATTTTATTTTTCTCAATTCGTCCTGCTACGTTATTGTATATTTCTTTATTTTCTCAGTTCATCCTTTTATCATTCCTTTGTTTACTTTTTATTTTTGTATTTTTTGCGTCGTGTTATTTATTTATACATTTTCAGTTTTCATTCGTCATATTCAATCCAATGTTTTATGATGACGTAAGCTCGCCATTTGGAATACATGCTATGCGCATGCGCAGAATATCTCTTACAACAAATATCGATTCGATATTGCGTATCAAGTTTTGCGTAATCGAGCATCATAGAACCCCTGCGCGCTGGCTGATTTGAATAACAAATAAGGTCCTGAGAGAAAGTGGAAA
The DNA here is from genome assembly GCF_015104395.2 of Macrobrachium nipponense. Classification (NCBI taxonomy): domain Eukaryota; kingdom Metazoa; phylum Arthropoda; class Malacostraca; order Decapoda; family Palaemonidae; genus Macrobrachium; species Macrobrachium nipponense. The sequence continues at coordinate 14,205,162 of NC_087215.1, read as the reverse complement.
TGAACCTCTATAGATTCCGTAGATGATAATAACAAGTCTTTTGATCTGTTCTCGACTCTTCCTCCTCTCTTCTGCGAATAGAATTTCCCTCATGAATGAGGGAGAGAGGAGCTCTCTCTCTCTCTCTCTCTCTCTCTCTCTCTCTCTCAACACCACGCACTCACTATTGCTGTAATTAGGCTTTTTCGTTGTTCTTCGCTCGTTTTCGAAATTTCCCTTTTCTGTCTGACCCTTTTCATCAGTTCTCCGAAAATCTTCGCTTTGTTTCGCGTTTGACGTTTATTTATTTTTACTGGATGAATCCATAACCTCCCTTCCCCTCCCTTGGCCATTTTGATTTCTTTCTTGGACGAAGTCGTAAGAAAGAAATATTTTGCAGTGGATTAGTTCTCTCGTTCTTTGTTTGTTTAATTGCAGATTTTTCATTCAGATTTTGGTAAATAATTCTGCTTTTATTTCATTATCTCAGCCGGAAAACTGTCAGTTTCGACTGAAAGTAATTGCTAACAGTCAGTGTATTAAGTGAACTGTACTGAATGTAATTAAAGGTTTTTTATTCTGTCATTGATACAAGTCGTGACCTTGTCTTGTTTGCAACCTATTAATATTTCCTGATTTATTTTATTTTTTACGTTTGACGTTACAAATTGTGATGGACATTTACAAAAATAAATTCATAATTAGGAGTAAGTTTCTGTTGAGAACCTTTTTATTTTGATATAGCAGATTTTATTATGCATTGTGACAATTTTAGTGCTTCCACCCTTTCAAAGCTTAGCACCGCAAAAATGAAACCAAGAGTTATTTCAAGGAAACTAACACAAGGCGAACGCAACGATCACTAGGCATCTTTCTTTGATTGTTTTTCCCTTATACAGAATTTTTATGTTTAATTTAGCCACAGGTGAAAAATAATCGTCATTTCTTCATAATTTCCTCAAGAAGTTTTAATTTTCTATATAATTTTGCCAATGAAACAGAAATCGTTAGACAAATGGGAGTGAAAAAGCGAGAAAGAGAGAGAGAGAGAGTGTTGAAGTATTCAATGAATGTTCTGCGAGTGTTTAGGTTTTAATGAATGTTATGAGTGTAAGCGTTAATGAGTGTTTAGGGTTTAATGAATGAATTTTGAATATTAGTCTTTAGGGAATGTTAAGTTTGTAAGTATTTAGTGAATGTTTAATGAGTCAAAAGTGAATTTTCAGTCGCTTTTTAGTGTTAATGAGTTTTTAGGGGTTTAATAAATAGTGAGTGATTAGTGAATGGTGAGTATTTAGTAAGTCTTTGGGGTTTTTGTTTTTTTATGAGTGTTTTTAGTGTATAGTGAGGGCCCAAGTGAGTTGTTTAGTTTCTATTAAAGTGTGAGTGTACAGTAACTGTGAGTGTTTAGTGAGTGTTGGTGTTTGGTGACTATGCAAAGAAAGTCCTATAATTTACAGGATCCGTTTATGGTAGACATTGCTTAGATCCAAGAGCAGATGCTTAGGCCTTGATCCCACAATGGCTGGAGTGCTTAGCCCAACCTGTTTCTGTAAGGGGGTTTTTCTGTGTGAAATTGAGTTAAGCAATAATAATGATAATAGTAAAACAGATAATAATAATAATAATAATAATAATAATAATAATAATAATAATAATAATAAACTATAGTACTATGAGCTGGACCGAGACCTTTCAATATGGCCGCCTGAGGTCACATGCTCGGCAGGAAGGTCGCCACTCCATGATATTGATGCTCTGTGGTTACGACCCATTTAATTGGGTCAACTGTAAGATTGAATTAAAAAGATATACATACATATGTATATCCTTAGGTATTATGAGAGAGAGATGAGAGAAGAGAGAGAGAGAGAGAGTCAGTAATAATAAAAACCAGCTTATCCATCCTAATTACTGGGGCGAAGAGGCAGTGACCTCTGCGGTAAATAGCGATATCTGGCAACGGGACTTTGACGGGTCGGCAGCACATGTTGCAAGTATGTCCCGTGTAGCTTTATTTGGGATGTTCCGTTCCTGTTCTGTTCTTGTGGTCCGACTTTCACCTTCCGTAGGAGCTGCAGGGTTCGTTGACCGTTTCACACATTGGGAATTATTTGATTTAATAATAATAACAGTAACGTTAAAAAATCTTTTTATATTTTTTTTTGAGCTGAAAAATAATTGTAACGTTAAAAAATCTTTTTATATTATAAAAGTTTTTTCTAGAGCTGCAAAATAATTGTAATGTTAAAAAATCTTTTTTATAATATTTTGTCTAGAGCTGGAAAATACTTGTAACGTTAAAAATCTTTTTATAATTATTTTTTCTAGAGCTGCAAGGTTTGTTGACAGTTTCACAAACTGAAAATGATTTAACTTAATAATTGTAACGTCAAGAAACCGTTTTATTATTATAATATTTTTCTATGTAGTGTATTTGACAGAACTTGTCAATGTTTGCTTACGTCATCGGTTAACATAAAAAAATAATTGCATTATAAGTAAGGCTCACTTGATTTATCATTAAAATACACTCCCAAATATTATGTTGGAGTAATTTATATCCCTTTTTATTTCTGAAATACAACGGTGCGTCAGTCATCTTGGATAAATGAGTAAAAAGAGAGAAAAAAAAGATAAATCCTATACGACATGATGTTCACAAAAAGAGGCAATTGTTTCAATTTCAGTTCTGGAAAAAACATAGAAACGTCTTGGTAAAGTACAAAGGGGAAGATATATATATATATATATATATATATATATATATATATATATATTTATATGTATATATATATATGTATGTATGTATGTATGTATATGTATATGCATGTATGTATGTATGTGTGGTGCATGTATGTATGTATGTATATATGTATGTTAATGTGTGCGTGTAAATTTAATGACAGATAATTGAGATATATAGATACTCATTCCGATGTCCTCTGTTGTTAAGGGACGGCTCTAGAATATTTGTAAGCGCGAATGCGCGTATTTACGTGTACAACCACGATCCTGTTCATATGTGATTACAGATTCCTTTGACCTGTCCAGAAGACCCAATTTCTATTCATCATTTGCCCGAGTGGTAATCTAATCGGAAATGCATAGGCCTAAGAGGATCCACTGCTTCATTTATAAACATGAATATCTGGTTCTGGGATCCAGCATTTAAGCACATACACATACTATATATATATTGTAAGGGTATTAAGCACCTCTTGCATTGTTTTCTTGTCTCGGACGATCGAAACGGTTGTTTCAGGTTGTGTCCAGGTGAGGGTCGTTTCACTTCTTGTTTATTGGTAGAAGAGTTGGAGGTAAGGTAACGTCCGATAGCCCGTGTCTGACTGCTTGTGTCAGTAAGGTACAGAGACCTGAGCAGGTTATAAGCAGCATGGGGGTTCCATGCAGTCATGGATGGAGTCCTTAATGGTTATTTGGTTACGACTCGGGACCTGCAGGGTTAAGGACGAGCATTAAGATATTCGGCAGAGCCAGTTTTGTCTGGATTAGCAGCTTCGTCTGCGTTATGTTGAGGGCCACGGCTTCAGAGTTGCAGCTTCGTCTGTGCTCTCCTGAAGGGCAGTTTCGTCTGTGCTCTCCTGAAGGGCAGCTTCGTCCGTGTTGTGTGTACAGCTTCGGCTGGATAAATTTCTTCAGGAGGTAATCTTAGTGGGTCCTCGTGTGTTATCTCTGCAAGTTGCCACGGTTTCCTGGGTATGCAGTCCTGCAGGATTTACTGTAGAAGGCTTATGTGTCTTAAGGTTTCTCCAGGGTTTCAATGTTAAGGTGTAAAGTAATCAGGAAATGGATACTGTCTTTTTGTGGCGTAATTTGTTTATCCGGCTTGTGATTTTTATGGTCCATTATTGTTAATTTGTTTTTATAAGTGTAGCCTTAAGTTGTCTTATTGATATTTGCTAACTGCTCGTCCTAAGGTTACTGTATAAATTGTAATGGCATTTTACAGATCCTTTTATGTAATTTTTTTCCCCTGCTTGCATGTAATGTTTATTTTTGGTTTTTTGATGTACTTACTCATTCATTGTTTGTTAAAGATTGTTATACTGATTGTTCGATATTTGCCTTTTTGATATTTGCCTTTTTGATATTTGCCTTTTTTGATATTTGCCTTTTTTGATATTTGCCTTATCTGATAACTTTCAGTTTAAATTTGTGGTTATTTTTGCTTATGGTTTTTGCTTTGCCACTGATGCCTTTATGTAAATATTGAATTCAAACAATTTTACATTTTGTATATAGTAAATTAGTCTTAAGGTCTCTGTTTCGTATTACTTGGTTTCGTCCTCCTTTGACTGTCTCAATTGCTGCCAGATTTTCAGTTCTGATACATTTTTCATTTATTTTTCATATTTTTTTTTAAAGAACCTGATGAACCCAACAATGGTTCATAACAATATACTATATATATATATATATATATATATATATATATATATATATATATATATATATATATATATAATCGTTCTTTTGTTTGAATACATATCTGTAACCTTATAAAAGCCATGTACGCTACTCCATCATACTTGTATCACTTATGTTTTTTTTTTTCGTTTCAAGTCGAGTTGGAGTAAAGTACGTGTTTCAAGTCAGCGTTGCGTTATCCGTTCGTTGTTGTTATTCGACCGCCTATACGTAATTGGACAAGTTTTTCTTCTCTGGATACTGGGGTAGTTTTTTTATTGTTTTTGTTGTTTTTATTGTTTTTTATCAATATCTGGCTGTGGTCCTCACCTTTTGTGAGTAACTATACAACTTGACCTAATTAGATTTCGCACTTTGTAGTCTCTCTCTCTCTCTCTCTCTCTCTCTCTCTCTCTCTCTCTCTCTCTCTCTCATTTTTCTTGTTTCGTACAGTAGTTGGTCCGTGGTTTTTTGTGCTATATATTATATAGATATATATATATATATATATATATATATATATATATATGGGGATACAATCCACAATGAAGTAAATTCCTCTTGTAGTTTAAAATATATATTTTCTTTGTATAGGATTAAAGCTTTCGACCATCAACTGTGGTCTTGTTTACTTTAGTGAACAAGACCACAGTTGATGGTCGAAAGCTTTAATCCTATACAAGAAATATATATTTTAAACTACAAGAGGAATTTACTTCATTGTGGATTGTATCCCCATTTACTTAGAGGTACGACATAGTACCTGGCTTCTGCATATATCTAATACATACATGCATATATATATATATATATATATATATATATATATATATATATATATATATATATATATATATGTTGGTAGACATATACAAAAACATAATGACATATTGTAGTATATTTAAATAAATATATACACATTTATATACAGACGTACATTTTATATAATATATTATATATATATAATATATATATATATATATATATATATATATATATATATATATATATATATATATATATATAAATATATATATATATATATATATATATTATATATATATATATATATGTGTGTGTGTGTGTGTCTGTATATAAATGTATATATATTTATTTAAATATATACAATATGTCATTATGTTTGTGTATATGTCAATCTACATAATATGCGTGGCCGTGTGTTCACTTGTTGCATAAATTAGGAAGCATATAAACATCAGTGTTGATGTTGGGGTCACTGCATAGACCTGACTTTGTTCTGAATGTAAAATAGATTTGCCATTTTCCCTTCATTTTCAGTAGCAACAACAAGAACAATTACACAAAAAAGCCATTTTCATTTCCGAAAACAACCACTATTAATTTTCAATAATAAGTCCGGTGTTTTCTTAGCGGTTTTTTTCCTTCAAGTTTCCATGGGTGGCCTTTGTTGTGGGTCCAAATTCCACTTTAGAATTAAGCGAAGTATAACATCTGCGTTTGTGCTCTCTTGCACAAAATAATGCCTCCAACAATGGAGCAGCAATTTTTGTCCTCCAAGTTTACGTAAACAACAAACTTTTTTTTTTCTGAGACTATTAAACTTTTGTGATCAGGGAGTATCTCTCTCTCTCTCTCTCTCTCTCTCTCTCTCTCTCTCTCTCTCTCTCTCTGTCATCCGTTGTTCTAGCCCTAAAACAGAGTTCACTTATTCGAATTGTGTACATAGTTACTGATTTGACTGAAGATGTACCCAGAATAAGGTTCCTCCTCCCCCTCGGGAGGTTATCTCTCTCTCTCTCTCTCTCTCTCTCTCTCTCTCTCTCTCAGGAGATGATTACTCCTGGGGCATCGGAGACCGGATGCTGCTGTTTCTGTTTACTCAGATATTTTGCATATTATTTTCATTATTTTTATGGAATTTCCCTCACTCTCCCCATTAATGCTTATACATATTTTTTTTTTTTTTTTTTTTTTTTTTTGCAGTTGTGGGAGAGATAGGAAAGTTAGTTTTGGAGAGATAGGAATGTGTTTGTGGGAAAGCTAGGAATGTAAGTTACGTGGAAAAAGGTCCTTTTGGCCGTGAATGCGTTAGCCCTGGCGGAGGTTTGCAGTCTGTAAATGCTCTTGTCAATATTTTTATTATTATAGTTTTTTATATATGAAGTGTTAGTTTTTAGGCTGCTTGAATAGAACGATTACGAATGTTAATCTTGGCTGCGTTTGGTGTTTATATTTTATAATCTTTTAGTTGCAACTAATATTCCGTACTTTTGATATCATTTATGTAAATGCTAATTTAAATCTTCCAGTCAATATTTGAGATTTAAACGACAATTTCAGATTCACAAATCTCCCATAACCTGATTTGTATACCTTGCAACCATCTGCCCCCCCCCACCCCCAACCCCCACAACTCCCTCAGCCAAAATAGCCTTTAGAGAGTATTAACCAAACTAGACTGAAAAAAGACCTGGCAAGGTCGCGTTCATGTATGTTGACCACGATGGCGGAAAACGTATCTTTGCAAAACGTCCTTTCTTGTTCCGTCATGAGGGAGGTCTTATTATGGGTTGCTGATTTATAAACAACTGTTTCCATTAAATTCTCCTGGTCATAACATTATTTAATTAGGGTTTTGGTATATATATATATATATATATATATATATATATATATATATATATATATATATATATATATATATATATATATATATATATATATATATATATATAAACAAAATTTTATTTATTTTGTTCATAATATCTCCTCTCTCTCTCCTCTCTCTCTTTTCTCCTCTCTCTCTCTCTCTTTAGAAAACTGTTTAAGAATTATGAAACCGGTGACAAAAATCTATCTCCAACAAATTTATAATTATAAACATTTTTTTTTATAATATCTCTCTCTCTCTCCTCTCTCTCTCTCTCTCTCTCTCTCTCTCTCTCTCTCTCTCTCTCTCTCTCTCTCAAGAAAAACTTTTTTTGAAATATAAACAGTTATAAAATATCTATCTCTATATATAATATATATACATATTTTGTTCATGATCTCTCTCTCTCTCTCTCTCTCTCTCTCTCTCTCTTCAGGAGGAGGTGCCCTGCGGGGGAACGTGGATCCTTCCTGAAGGATCGAGAGGCAAGAAGGAAATCCTTCGCCTCACACAAGATAAGGAATGGGACAGGATTCTTATTTCGGGTTCCTTTTCACCTTGGGGAGGGTGTAGGATCCTGTAATGGGACTAGTACTAGGTTGTGTTGTCGGGGGGAGGGTTGGGGTAGGATTCATGATATAAAAGATTGAAAAAGAGAAGAAAATCCTTTTACTTTTTATCTTGAAAGATGCAGTACACTTTTTTATATATGTATAATATATTATCTAATATATATATATATATATAGTATTTATTAATTTATATTTATATTATATATAATATTCATATAATGTGTGTGCATGTATATGAACTATATATGTATAGTATTTACTAAATATATTTAAATATAGTATATAAACTATATATATATATATATATATATATATATATATATATATATATATATATATATATATGCTTAAAAAATCACAGTAGATGCACGTGACTCATAAATAAGCGAATAACCACAGGAAAATGATAGTCAGAAATCCAAGCGCTGTCGTCTTTACTCAGACATTGTCAAGGAGCTAATGAAGTACAATTGGAGAGAAAGGTCTCAGGTACAAAACAAAATCAAGAATGCCAGATGGTTAATTGTCAAAAGGGTAAAAATTAAAAGAGATAATCCAGGATTATCAGATATCACACGGTCACAAACCTAAACAGATTTGACCCTAACCGAAATTACAAAGTTTCCTTTACAGTCCAAAACATGTAAAAACTGAATATATTAATTTTGTTGCTTATATTTATCTACAACTTTTTTCATTATGAAAGCATCAAGTTTAAATAAACCAAGACTTAAATTTAGAACATTTCTATTATTTGACTTGATGAACAAGATTCAATGATATTCCTTTTAACTGTGTCATTACATGGGATTAAGGCTCTTGCTTGACTCCAGTTAATAGGATGGTCTAAATCTCTCATATGTACGAATAATGCATTCGATATTTGCCCAGTTCTCACAGAATATTGATGCTGTTTGAGACGTTGTGAAAGAGATTTACCGGTCTGTCCGTCATAGACTTTATCACACTTTTTGCAAGGAACTTCATATATGCAGCCTGAAAGATCTTTAGGAGAATTTTTTGATTACTAAACTCTTGACATTATTATTACTGAAAACAACATTTATGTTAAAAAGCTTTAAAATTCTAGGAATATCTAAAAACCTTTCATCATAGGGTAATTTTAGAATGTTATGCTTACTAAATTCAAGTTTGTCATTAGTTGAATAAAATGTTTATCTAGCTCTTTTCCACGCCACATCTACAAAAGTCCTTGGGTATTTAAGTTTCAATGCAATATCATAAATAGTTTTAATTTCAGCGTCAATAAACTGCGGGCTACAGATATATATATATATATATATATATATATATATATATATATATATATATATATATATATATATATATATATATATATATATATATATATATATATATATATATATATATATAGTTAGTCTATAAAAAATACATTATCTGTTTTTTTTCATTTTATCGTTTCTTCTTAATATTATTTCTTCTTTTTCTTGCCGTTATATTTATGGTTTTTTTAAAACTCTCCCACATTTTCAAAAAATGTTTTTCTTTCGTCTTTCTGAAGTTCCGTTTCTTTACCTCCTTTTCGCGTTGGTGTATTTCTGATCGTTTTTTAATCTCTCCTTTCTTTCCTCGTTCCGTTTCGTTAAATGTATGATTTTTTTTATTCTCTTAATTCGTCCCATTATTTGACTGTTTTTATATATTTTCTCAATTCATCCTGTGTTGTTATTGTATATATAATTTTTTTTTTTATTTTTTCAATTCATCCTTTTATCATTCCTGTGTTTGTTTATTTGTTTGTTTTTGTTTTTATTTTTTGTGCGACTGGTCGTCATTATTCAGTATTTATACATTTCCAGTGTTCATTTGTCATATTTATCCAACGTTTTATAGATGACGTAAGCTCGCCATTTGGAATACATGCTATGCGCATGCGCAGAATGTCTCGTACAACAAATATCGATTCGATATCGCGTATCAAGTGTTGCGTAATCGAGCATCATAGAACCCCTGTGGTGTGCGGGCGCATGCGCGCTGGCTGATTTGAATAACAAATAAGGTCCCAAGAGTAGGTGGAAATGAAAGTCTATAGATTCCGTAGATGATGATAACAAGCCTTTTGATCTGTTCTCGACTCTTCCTCCTCTCTTCTGCAAATAGAATTTCTCTCATGAATGAGGGAGAGAGGAGCTCTCTCTCTCTCTCTCTCTCTCTCTCTCTCTCTCTCTCTCGTACAAATATTATCTAAAGAATTACAACGCGTATGTACATTCAAAGACGACATTATTGGTGTTTACAATTCAACAGACGCTGTGGGCGAATTTCTCTTTTTTGCTAATGAGATTCAACCATTGAAAACGAACGTCAAGGTCTTAAAAAGGTTCGGGAGAAAGGTGGATGGGTTACCGGAAGTTCATGTTTGATTTGTAACAACCTCCGTCAAATGACATTTGAATTCTCGTTTATATCTTAGCCAAATAATCAGCCACCGAGATACCTTATGAAAAAGTGACCTTATGAGACCTCTGATCTAGATTTCCATCCATGGATAGAGCTTGTCAAAATGTACATAAATTTCAAATAATTACAATAATGAAATTGACTGCAAAGGCTTTGGAATTTTCCCCTTTCATCTGTGGCTCCCCTTCCTCTTCGATCCATATTAATTCATATCAGCTATTTGCTTCCAAGTCTGGGGAAATATTTGCTTTTGGGGAAGAAGTCGCCCGAGTTAGCGGGGATTAAAAGGAAGAAAAGAAAATAAAATCCCCAAGTTTGTTTTCCTTGAATCTCGCTATTTGGAACTTCAACATCATTCAT
>NC_087215.1:14184746-14189746 GCF_015104395.2 Macrobrachium nipponense | reverse complement strand
AGCGGTTTTTGAAGAAGGAATAATGGCCTCTGATTTCTTTTTCCCTAGAATGTGTAGTCTTTAGAGGCTGTCTATTGCATTTTGTGTCTCGGCCTCATTTGATTTGTGAGGTTTCACTCATGTCAAAAAACTGACAATTTTGAAGTTGAATGGGGAATGTTTTGGGGACGATTTGAGAAAGTGGGAATAATCAGTGTCCGGGGGGAAGGGGGGGATTGTGGACAAGATTTTGTTTGTGACTCCTTGGTCTGAATTAGGCTGCCGCTTCAGTCGTGTCACGAAAATATTAATTGATGCTGAATCTGAGACATGTTACAGCCAATATCAGTTAATGCTGAATCTGAGACATGATACAGAAATATTAATGAAAGCTTAATCTGAGACATATTACAGAGAGGAAGAAGATCTATTCTGAGAGACTTAGTACAACTGGCTAAAACACTCGCTTACCTGGCACAGGGGACAGACGTCTGGGATTCGGAAATGAGGAGGATTTTGCTTTCGACATTCTCCACTCTCTCTCTCTCTCTCTCTCTCTCTCTCTCTCTCATTTGTTGAAAGGTTTTTGTTTCCTTATCAAAATTATATAGACAATAAAAACTTCTTGAGAAAAATATGAAGAAATGACGGTTATTTTTCACCTGTGGCTAAATTTAACATAAAAATTCCTTATACGAGAAAAACAATCAAGTAAAGATGGCTACTGATCGTTCGCTGTTTCGCTGTGTAACCAATAATGGTCGCCTTTATTCTGCTTTCATTTTTGCTGTGCTTGGTTCTGAAAAAGTGCAAGCACTAAAATTGTCACAATATACAATAATATCTACTGATCAGTATTCAACATATATTGTATATATATATATATATATATATATATATATATATATATATATATATTCTCCCTGACCCTTTTTAAAGGGCCCATAGACGTTACGATCGCCGGATCTGGTTATCTGAACCGGAAGTAAATCTCACTGTCTATGGGGATATCGTCCGACCAAAAGTGGGCGGAGTCCGTCGGCCTCTCCGACCAACTCGCAACCTGCCGTTGCCAGGTTCGTGGCATCCGATTCAGTTCAGATGGCCGGAGGCCTCCACGTCTATGGCGTGATCTGAAGATTTACTTCAGTTTCAACGAGACGCTGAAGCGGCAACATGGCAGCTGCGTCCGCAGATAATGAGTTCTGGGAGTTTATTGAACGTCGTAGGAGAGCGAAATTAGGCTTATGATAAATTAGTGGGAAAATTAATGAAGGATGATATAATATATATATTGCATCTTGCATAGTCTAGTGGTACATACGGTAGTTTAGTATACAGTATAAGGTCTAAAATCTGTTAATGCAAAATAGGCAATTAAACCTACGGTTCCGGTTCTAGCAGTCAAGTAAGTGTACAATTTTTAACTCTTGTACAAAAATTTTTTAGTAAATACATGGTACACTGATATATTATTTGATATATTGTCATAGGACTTTTATCTTATTTTATGTATGGAAAATAACAATGTAATTTAAACAATAGTACTACGCCCCACACACACCAAGTGTGTGTGTATGTATATATATACCTATATATATATATATATATATATATATATATATATATATATATATATATATATATATGTATATATATATATATATATATATATATACATATATATATATATATATATATATATATATATATATATATATATATATATATACTATATATATATATATATACACACACTTGTGTGTGAGTATATGTATTTACGTATTGTGTTTGTATGCTATGTCTGTATGTATTAATACTCTTGTTTAAATAACATTTAAATTTTCCCTATTTAAATGAAGTTTTATGTAGAAAATATATGAAAATTGTATTCTTACTTGGGTACAGACCCGTAGGTTTTAAGGGCCTATTCTGATTTAACGGAACTGTAACCTACTGTACCTACACCAGGCTGTATACCACTAGAATATGATAGATGCTGTGTATGCAACATAGTTGCTGTTTACCTTTGTAAACTCGTGTTGCATAACTTGAATAATTGCTTTACATGTCTCTGGGATTATTATGCCCCAAGGAACGACTTGTAGCGTGTAAGCGAAGTGTGTCCAGCAACCTCTCGTACAGTAAGTTCCAAAACTGAAGCGACAAATTTCAGAGAATTTCGTTCGAAATTCACTAACTGGCAACTACAACTCGTAGCTGAAAAATATATTTTATTTTCTACAGTGAAAGCTCTATCAAGCAAAATAAAGCTAATATATGAATGCACTAATATCAAATCTATGATATTTATAACAATCATAAGAAAAAAATTACGGTAATAGTAATTATTTTAAAGTATAGCAATTACTTCAAACTATAGAAACGAAACAATTAGAAATTCTCGTTCAACACAGATTACCAACATTACCAATGTATATTTCGAGCAATGTGGAAACAAATATTTAAATATTATAGTTGTATTATCAATTATTTAGCGAAGATGGATAAAACCATGCAAGTATCAATAGAAATGTTAAGGAAGAAAATCTCCGCGACATTAAACATAATCAACCATGAATGCACCTAGATTCAATGGAGAAGTTGGGGGTGGGTTGGTAGTTCTGATTCTAGCTTCTAGGACCGAGCATAAAACACCATCTTCGAGAAAGGCCCTAACTCTGCTGCTACCTTCAGGTGACTAGGCCTAGTTCCGGGCATTGCAAGGCTTACAATGCAGGGCCACTGTCTGTTATTTAGGCAAAGATAGAACCTTCAGGACCGACACCAGGACCTGTCCTTGCACCTGGGAAACAAACTCGCTATATAAAAAATAAGAAAGTCGATCGCAAGCAACCAGAACACCCGTAAAATCACCAATCTAGTTAAGAGTAGGGACGACCCACCCCAACCCCAACCACCCCCCTTCCCCCCCTCTACCTCTACCCCTACCCATACTAACTCCACCTTTTTCACTTCAACCTATTACCTCAAATCTTCGAATCATATCCGACCGTGAAATTTAAGACTGAAATTTGCGTAAGTGGGCGTATCATGAGGGAGTGATATCACCCAAATTCATATTTCCACTGACAACCAGTAATCAGTTCGATCCAGTCAAGTATTCATTGCATAACAGAAATTTATGAGTTTTTTGGGGTGGGGATATATATATATATATATATATATATATATATATATATATATATATATATATATATATATATAAAGAAGCATCCGAGCATGACCAATAGGCCTGGTGCTCGATTCTTAAAACAGACCTCTGGTTATTCCTGATAGATAAAAACTTCCATGAGAGAGAAGAGAGAGAGAGAGAGAGAGATAGAGAGTATAACAGGGATACTCGAATTAAAATAATGCTCGCCAAGCATATTCACACTCCGGATCGTATGGACAAGAATATAGTCTCACTTATGCACTGGCAAAAAAAAAAAAAAAAAGTGGAAACCTACGAAAATACTTGTTTGGTGCGACCCTGAACGCAATTCCGCATGCAAAAATTTGCACAATCGAGAAATTCCATGAAATTATTAACTAACAAGCTGGAAAATATATTTCCTTGATTCTTGAAATAGGCCTAACCATGCAACCAACGCTAAACGCGCACATAACTTGGATTTCGTTTTTTTTTTTTTTTTTTTTTTTTTTTTTTATTTACACTAACTTGTCTTATTTATATTTCATTTAATCAGATGCTAACTTCTCTGTGCTTTATCAAAAGAAATCATAATATAACTTTCGATATAACGCTATAAAAGTAGAAAATTAATTTACAAATATTAGGCCAATGCTTATGCACACGGTTCCTGCTGCCACTCTATGGTGAACACTTCATATCACACTTTGAAGCCACAGATGTTTCTTTGGGAAATTATTTTTTTTCTATTAATAAACAATTACTGAACTAACGTTGAATCATTCACTGGGGAAATACTTTGTGCGCTTATATAGTTGGTCACCGATACGTTTTATTAGATAAATAGGATGACAATAATTGGAATGAAATATACTAACTGGCAACTCCATGAGTTTCTATAGAAGTACGATCAATTCTGAGATTTGTCGCTTCACTTCTGGAACTTACTGTACAATGATTTTGGTTGTATCTATGTGCGTGTGTGTGTGTTTGTTTTTTGTGTGTATGTAATAATTCCGTGTCAGTCTGATCCTGCAGGTAATCGAACCAGTCACCAGGGTATAGTTTCAATTAATTAAATAAACAATTGTGAGGTAATTAATTTAATTTCTCCAACCATAGTTCAATTCGTGCTCTCCTTTGTCGCTGGGGCTTTCTAGTTTCAGCTGCAACCGCGGTCTATAGCGTCATCACTGAGCGGAGCGGCCATGTCCTCACTGTAACAGGTTTCAGTAAAACTGAATTTCGTAAACTGGAAGGTGAATCTGAACGTCTATGGGCAACACAGATGCCGGAGAACAGAACGGAACCTGATCCGCCGGTCGTAACGTCTATGGGGCCTTAAGAGTCTTTCCTTTTACAAATCCTCCCACTTCTCTTTGTTCTGTACTTTCTGCTTTGAAAATTATGCTTGTGTATTGGTTTCCCCTCATTTCCATATTTCTCTCTCTCTCTCTCTCTCTCTCTCTCTCTCTCTCTCTGGTATAGAATATTATTCATTACTGATTTATTTTCATTTCTTCATTTATTTATTTATTAAATTATTTATTTAGTTATTCCAACCCGTTTGAAGGGAATGTCTTGATGACTTGGATTTTGCGTAGATTCACTTTTGTTTACTAGTACATGAGCTCTCTCTCTCTCTCTCTCTCTCTCTGCTCTCTCTCATTCTTCATTCTATCTCTCCATCCTGTTTTACACATTACTCTTTTAACGTCTCTACTCCAGTTACACATCCAATATTTTCCTTTTTTATTATATTGTATATATCTTCCTCTTTTTTTTCCCCACATTTTCTTTTAGTATCGTCCTTATTTGTATCGTACCTTTGGTGTTTTGCGTCTTGTAATATTTCTTTGTAATA
>NC_087215.1:14172246-14179746 GCF_015104395.2 Macrobrachium nipponense | reverse complement strand
TTCGAGGAAGGCTCTTTGCTGGCATAAGGCCGGTGGACTCGGACCAACCAAGAAACCAGGGGCAGATTCTTTTCTTCAGCTGGAATCTTGGAATCTTGGAAGAGGAAAGGGACACAAGATGTCTTCCCAAATACCTCACAGTCTTCGATGGTTCTGCCACAGTTAAGACGAACTTTGGATCATGTTGCAAATTGGAATATGCAACGGATATATATATAATAAGAGAGAGAGAGAGAGAGAGAGAGAGAGAGAGAGAGAGAGGCTAGGTTTTGTACTGCATTGTCTATGTTTCTTTACAAAATACTCTTGAAACACAGTCCTATATTAAGAGACCAAATGATATTACCCATTTTATCAAACTCCCCACTGGTTTTATCGTTGAACTATTCCTATGAAAGGATATATATATATATATATATATATTTATATATATATATATATATATATATATATATATAATATATATATATGCATACACACACACACACACACACCACACACACACACACATATATATATATATATATATATATATATATATATATATATATATATATATATATATATATCTGTATATTCTATTCAGTAAATACTCGAACCTTTAGATGGCATTATGTATTGTGAAAATTTGAGTGCTTGCGCCCAGAGCTAAGCACCGCAAAAATGAAGGAAAATCCGAAAAAAATTGAACATGACAATGAGATCGCTACAATGACTAGCCATCTTTATTTGATCGCTTTTCCCAGATAAGGAAGTTTTTATGTGAAATTTAGCCACAGTTGAAAAATAATCGTCATATCTTCATTTTTTCCTCAAGAAGTTTTTCATTGTCTATTTAAGTTTGATAATGAAACAGAATTCGTTCGACAAATGGGACTATTGCCTCGTTGCGTCAACCGTCTCGTCTGTCAATGAAGCTGTTGCTCTGATGCAGAAGGACAGCTGCTCTGCTGTCTTTTGTCTGTCTTTAAGGATCAGCTGCAGGATGCTGGAGGCTTCGAGGATACTTTCTCCTCATCCATTTTTTCTGCTTCAGACATCAAAGCAGCGTTAGAGTTGTGAATGTTTTTTTTCTTTTCTTATATATATATATGATATATATTATATATATATATATATATATATTATATATATGATATATATATTTTTTGAATTTTTTGAATGGGGTCGATAAGGAAGTGTTTTAGCGAATGTTTATGGTGTTTAAGGGTTTAGTGATGAAGTTTCTTCTTTTAACTCTTTCTCTCGCTTTTTAAGTCTCATTTTTTAAACGATTGAAGTCTCTTGACCAAAATTAAATCTAGAATTATGGCTTCTTCCATCAAAGCGTCACAAACGTTGGTTATTGTTTGAACTAGACTAAATTTAACATAGAAATTTCCTGTACAGAAAATCAAATCAAATATACTTGGCTACTGATTGCAGTGCTCCCTCTGTGCTATTCTATGTCTCCTGGGATCAAACCTATACTCTTTTGGAGGCGCCTCAGCTATGAGAAAGTGGGGAGCGCTTATAATTTCAAATGAAATCTAGACATATACTATATATATATATATATATATATATATATATATATATATATATATATATATATATATATATATATATATATATATATATACGAATGTTCAGGTTTCTTTATATATGCATATCTTATTGCCTTCTGATGCTGAATGCTCCATCGTGATTCTTTGTTATGATGAGCTTTTTTTTCTTCCTTTTTGTTGTAGGTTGTTCGACTGTGAAAAAAAAAAAATAATTTTCCCACATAATCCATTTCCTTCACTTGTGATTCAAAAACCTTCACTGTAGCAGGACGTCTGGGGCTGTATTTCCTCTATTTTGCGGGGAATTTAAATTAGCGCCTCTACCCTGGGTGGGATTCTAATGGCTTAGGCCTATGTTTCAGAATATACATTTTTAGCACTCCGCTTCCACTGCTATCATAGTACTTATATCTATATAAGTGTTTAATTAAGTAAGTATACACGTGTGTTTATCAAAGTCCCTACTGGTTTTGTTGTAGAAATATACCTGTGATGATTATATATATATATATATATATATATATATATATATATATATATATATATATATATATATATATATTCAGTGAATACTGACAATTAAATTGTATTATGTATTGTGAGAATTTTAGTGCTTGCGCTCTTTCAAAGCTTAGCACCACAAAAATGTAATTCTTCAACAATCGACAAAAAGCTCTTGACACAAGGCGAACGCTACGATCAGTAGCCATCTTTATTTGATTGTTTGTTTTTCCCAGATAAGGAATTTTTTATGCTAAATTTAGCCACAGTTGAAAAAAAATTATAATGCCTTTATATTTTTCTCAAGAAGTTTTCATCGTCTATTTAAGTTTGATAATAAAACAGAAATCGTTCGAGAAATGAGAGAGAGAGAGAGAGAGAGAGAGAGAGGAGACTGGCGAAAGCAAAAGCCTCATCAGTTCTGAATCCCAAGTCGTGTCCCCGGTGCCAGGTAAGCACAGAGGACACGACCTGGGATTCGGAGCTGATGAGGCTTTGCTTTCGCCGGTCTCCACTGTCTCCTCTTTTTCAGTCTTCATTTGTTGAAAGGTTCTTGTTTCCTTATCAAAATTATATAGGACAATGAAAACTTCTTGAGAAAAATATGAAGAAAACGCACGAAATTAATTTTTCAACATTGGCTAAATTTAACATAAAAATTCCTTATCTGGGAAATACGGTCAAATAAAGATGGCTAGTCATTGTAGCGTTTCCCTTGTGTCACTCACTTTTGAAGATGAACTACCCAACTTCATTTTTGTGGTGCTTAGCTCTGAAAAAGTGCAAGCACTAAAATTGTCACAATACAATCTAATTTCTGGTATATATATATTATATATATAATATATATTATATATATATATATATATATATATATATATAAATATATATAAAAGACACAAGGGAAGTCTACAAACGACGTGAATCCTAAAATGAAGAGAGTCAGCGAGAAAGGATCTTTATTCCTTGAAAATGGAGGATTCCCTGAAAGGGCCTCATACACTGAACGATTGTCTGTATCGTTCGCAATAACACTGAGTATGGGGTTGTCTGAATGCAAAAGTGGGCGGAGTTTCGTGGTCTGAACGATCTCAGCTGAATCTGTCTCGACCAGGTTGCTGGCTTGCGACTTATGTCTCTCATACACAGGTCGTTCAAAGTATGTGTTTGTCTGCCGATATAACGCTATCGGCGCCTCTCTTCTAGAGAGATGATGCCATGTCATCCCGAGACAAAATCTTTGTTCTGACTGAAACCGGTGCGGAGATTGTTCGTACAGTCTGAATAGTGCGTATGTGTGTGTGTGTGTGTGTCGATAACGACAATAGTTCACAGTCGTTCAGTGTATGGGGCTCTTAAGTCTTTTCATTAACAGACACAAAAAACAAACAAACCTTGATTATGAAGGGCAACATTACAGACTGGATTTCTTTTTTACTGTATAATTTTGATGAAGAGAAAAATGTTTAAGATCGTTGAAAAAATAATTGAAAAAGTTTAACAACTCCGCACAAATTTAATGGCAGGAAACCGTCAATAGTTCCACACTGTTGAAATAACTTTCCATTTCACAGAATAAAAACGAAAGAGCAAAATGAAACACAAAAGCAAATATGATAAAAGGCAGAAAAAGTCGGTGGAAATAACTCTCGGAGTCTGGCCAGATTTATTCTCACAGAATTCCAGGCAAAAGTGTTTGATAAAAAAATTGCTGGATTCCAGCGAGACCTGGAACTGGAACTAGATAAAATATGGAGAGGATTTATCATTTAAGCGATGTAAAGATATATCTCAATATCGGATTTTAATGGAAAATCTGCCCTGAACGGGTAACGACAAAGCAAATAATCAGGCAAAACCTGGACAAAAAAAAAAGGAAAAAGAGAGAAACCTGAAAATGACACGCCATATATATATATATATATATATATATATATATATATATATATATAATATAAATATATATATATATATATATATATATATATATATATATATGTATATATATATATATATATATATATATATATATATATATATATATATGTATAGATATATATATATATATATATATATATATATATATATATATATAGAATGTAATGTATTTTATATAATTCACCTTCATAGGTATATTTTCTGCAACAAAACTCAGTGGGGACTGATAAAACATATAATATCATTTGGTCTCATAATATAGGAATATAACGATGCCCTCGTAACTTCTTGCATTTTCACACTTTCGGATATGCTTTTCATTGCACAACCTTGGATCCAAATGCAAAGAATGCGAAGCAATTCAGATGTCCGTAGCAGGATTCGAACCTGCATCCAGAGTATCAAGAATGAGGTCACTTTGCCGACCTGACCACAAGAAGGGATACAAGGTCTCTTTGCCGCTTGTACATACATGTACGTACTATACCTGTCGAATTCTATATATTGCTTTTAGGCTTATATATATATATATATATATATATATATATATAGATATATATAATATTATATATATACTGATCACTTTGTACATGATACAACCACTCCCGATCCAAGCCATGATTATGGACAAATGACTTGTAAAGAATATCTCTTTTTTGGTTAAATTATGAAGAGTCTATTCGACATTTGCATTACACTTATTATCTTAAGATGGAGAATTTGTCCCCGTCCCAACCCCCCCCCCCCCCCCCCCACCCCCTTTTTTTTAAAATACTTTTCAATCAAAATCTCTTCTTTTCTAAGTCTCGAGATTTTTGTTTTTTTCTCTCTCTTTTTTTTTTAACTTCTCGAGTTTTTGGGAGTTTGTACTGAATTGGCATTCTTTCCCAGTTAGCGGTTTTTGAAGAAGGAAAATATGGCCTCTGATTTCTTCTTCCCCCAAGAATTTGTTTTGTCTCTATTTTAGAAGCCGGTCTTTTGCATTTTGTTTTGGTCTCGGGCCTCATTTGATTTGTGAGGTTTCACTCAAGTCAAAAAACTGACAATTATGAAGTTGAACAGGGAATGTTTTGGGGACGATTTGAGAAAGTGGAATAATTCAGTGTCCGGGGAAGGGGGGGAGTTGGACAAGATTATGTTTGTGACTCCTTGGTCTGAATTAGGCTGCCGCTTCAGTCGTGTCACGACAATATTAATTGATGCTGAATCTGAGACATGATACAGAAATATTAATGAATGCTTAATCTGAGACATGTTACAGAGAGGAAGAAGATCTACTTCTGAGAGACTTAGTACAACTGGCTAACACTCGCTTACCTGGCACAGGGGACACGATCTGGGATTCGGAAATGAGGAGGATTTTGCTTTCGACATTCTCCACTCTCTCTCTCTCTCTCTCTCTCTCTTCTCTCTCTCTCATTTATTGATAGGTTTTTGTTTCCATTATCAAAATTATATAGACAATAAAAAACTTGTTGAGAAAAATATGAAGAAATGACGGTTATTTTTCACCTGTGACTAGATTTAACATAAAAATTCCTTATATGAGAAAAACAATCAAGTAAAGATGGCTACTGATCGTTCGCTGTTTCGCTGTGTAACCATTAATGGTGGCCTTCATCATTCTTTCATTTTTGCTGTGCTTGGTTCTGAAAAAGTGCAAGCACTAAAATTGTCACAATATACAATAATATCTACTGATCAGTATTCAACACACACACACACACACACACACACACACACACACACACATATATATATACTATATATAATATATATATATATATATATATATATATATATATATTCTCCCTGACCCTTTTAAAAGAGCCCATAGACGTTACGATCGCCTCGATCTGGTTATCTGAACCAGAAGTAAATCTCACTGTCTATGGAGTTTATTGTCCGACCAAAAGGTGGGCGGAGTCCGTCGGCTTCTCCGACCAACTCGCAACCTGCCGCTCCCAGGTTCGTGGCATCCGATTCAGTTCAGATGGCCGGAGGCCTCCACGTCTATGGCGTGATCTGAAGATTTACTTCAGTTTCAACGAGACGCTGAAGCGGCAACATGGCAGCTGCGTCCGCAGAGAATGAGTTCTGGGAGTTCATTGAAACGTCGTAGGAGAGCGAAATTTAAATTAGTGGGAAAATTAATGAAGGATGATACACAACACACACACACACACACACACACACACACACATATATATATATATATATATATATATATATATATATATATATATATATATATATATATATTGCATCTTGCATAGTCTAGTGATACATACGGTAGTTTAATATACAGTATAGGTCTATAATCTGTTAATGCAGAATAGGCAATTAAACCTACGGTTCGGCAGCCAAGTAAGTGTACAATTTGTAACTCTTGTAAAAAAAATTTTTAGTTAATACATGGAACACGGAAATATTAGTTGATATATTGTCACTAGACTTTTATCTTATTTTATGTATGGAAAATAACGATGTAATTTAACTAATTGTACTACGCCCACCCACACACCAAGTGAATATATATATATATATATATATATAATATATATATATATATATATATATATATATATATTATAATATATATATATATATATATATATATATTATATTATATATATATCTATATATATACACACACTTGTGTGTGAGTATATGTATTTACGTATTGTGTTTGTATGCTATGTCTATATGTATTAGTACTGTTGTTTAAATTACATTGCTATTTGTCCCACATAAAATAACATTTAGATTTTCCTTATTTAAATAAAGTTTTTTATGTAGAAAAGATATGAAAATTGTATTCTTACTTGGGTACAGAACCGTAGGTTTAAGGGTCTATTCTGCTTTACGGAACTGTAGACCTACTGTAACTAAACAGGCTGTATACCACTAGAATATGAAAGATGCGTGTATGCAACATAGTTACTGTTTACCTTTGTAAACTCATGTTGCATAACTTGAATAATTACTTTACAGGCCTCTGGGATGATTATGCCCCAAGGAACGACTTTGTAGCGTGTAAGCGAAGTGTCCAGCAACCTCTCGTACAATGATTTTGGTTGTGTCTATGTGTGTGTGTTCATTGTATTGTATGTAAAACTCCATGTCGGTCTGCTCCTCCAGGTATCGAAACCAGTCACCAGGGTAACGTTTCAATTCATTAAATAAACAATCGTGAGGTAATTCATTCAATTTCTTCACCCATGTTCAATTCAGGCTCTTCTTTTCGCTGGGGGCTTCTAGTTTCAGCGGCAACAGCGGTCTATAGCGTCATCACTGAGCGGAGCGGCCATGTCCTCACTCTACCAGGTTTCGGTAAACTGAAATGAAACTGAACGTCTATGGGCAACACAGATGCCGGAGGGGACAGAACGGAACCTGATCCGCCGGTCGTAACGTCTATGGGGCCCTTAAGAAAAGACATCTGTCACACCTGTCTCGGATTTAACTGTTCCGCAAATACTGCACAATGGTCTAGAAACCCTTCATTTCGTCT
>NC_087215.1:14162738-14170238 GCF_015104395.2 Macrobrachium nipponense | reverse complement strand
CTGAAAGGATAAAGCACAACAAACTAAATGAAAAAACCTGTAGGGGGGTAGCGCCGTCAGTGGACCTCATGCGATGCACTGTAGGCATTACTGAAGGTTTTTTGCAGCGTGCCTTCGGCCCCTAGCTGCAACCACTTTCGTTCCTTTTAGTGAACCTCCTTTCATATTCTCTTTCTTCCAACCACTTGATTTATAGTGGAACTGCTCTGAGGTTTTCCTCCTGTTACACCTTTCAAACCTTGTACTGTCAATTTCCATTTCAGCGCTGAATGACCTCATAGATCCCAGCGCTTGGCCTTTGGCCTAAATTTTATATTCAACTCAACTCAAACGAAATGAAAAACAAACACGAGAAATAACTGAATCCAAACTCTCAGATGGGTCCCGTAAGAGATAAAGGAATCCATTAGGCTGTTCCTGTTTCAGATATTTTAGCTGAACCAGCCTACTCTCAAACCGCACATTTCTTTCGTAAAACTCGTTTTTCTACGTTTGGATAAAACCTATATGAAAAACGGATGGCTATAGTCGCGGTGAAGAACGAACTGGTTCCATTAGCTTTAGCAAATGCCATTAAGTCCAGATTACCCAACCGCCGCTGGGCTCAGTTAATAAGGGGATTTACTTAGAGGTATCTGAGAGAGAGAGAGAGAGAGACTAATTTTGCTACGTCATGATAAATCAAAGTTAAGCTACGAACTTCTATAGCAATCCCTGTCACGAAATTCGTTGAACATGTTTGACCGTGTGAAACCCCCTTTAGTTTACTTGATGTTTGACACCAAAAATATATTTCATAATATGTGTAGTAGTTCACCTGATTTTCACTAATAAAATATATTTTAAAATATGGCCAAAAAAAATATATATGTAATAAAACCTTATCCGTAAAAGAAAAAATAATAATAAATAAACAAACAAACAAATAGTAAAACTCGAATAGAAAAAATGGAGACAGATGAAATATGATATATATGGTAATAAAACCCTTATCCGTAAAAGAAAAAATAAAAATAAAATAAAATTACAAACCCATCCAAATAGTAAAACTCGAATAGATAGGACAGATGAATCATATATAGATCTATATATTATATATATAATAATATATATATAATATATATATATATAGATATATATATATATATTATGGATGCAGATCACTGAAGTCTGTTATTTCTTTCTAAAACTAGATACATAATCCACTGACTGAGTCAACAGACGCAATGGCTTTTTAGGGAACGTACGCTTGTCTTCCTTCTTGGATTCGAATAACGGTTGACCAGTATGTGAGGTGAAACGTTATCACTGAGCTACAGCAGAGAGAGAGAGAGAGAGAGAGAGAGAGAGAGAGAGAGAGAGAGAGAGAGAGATATGAATATACGAACAGCTCATTACCACCAAATAAAATCATAAAGTATAGAAATTATTTATTCGTTGACTTGCATAATTAGCTTGATTTCTGCATAATTCGTTCAAAGTAAACATGGATTTTATCCCACACCATTCTAGGCGAATGGCATCACCAAAAATCGCTATCAACAAGTGCCTGATTGAAATGGATATCCGCATTTGCGTTCATTGTTTTTTTTTTTTTTTTTTTTTTAACGGTAAGTGGAATGTGCATCCACTTGCCCAGGTAATGACCACTAGCAGAATTATTTTTCATTCCAAAAAAATCTATTACGGCATATTTCCACATAACGACATTCCTCTCAATTCCAGCCAATCACGTGGTATTTAATTCCACCACAAATAACCGGCCATGGCAAAAAACTTATCGGCCAAACTATGAATATTAATTAAAACCGACTCAGTAAAAATGGCACAATCACCGTCGTTATCAATATTGCTCTAAATCGCATTCGAAAATACCACCCAATTAAAAATGGCATTAATGTTAAATCAAAATTTAAATTCTCAGTCATATTTGCCTGCTAAATAGCATCGTGGAAATGGGTCATCACAAACCATGACATAAATGGATAGTTTTTGTGATGTGGTTCACTAAAAAATGTCCCTCGTCGTTCTATTATTAAACTCGTACCTACAGGCAGCATATTGTCTTTCCAGTCTGAATTGTTACAATGTTTATCTATTAAAATATTTTTTTTTTTACTTTTTAATCTTACTGCAATGATATCATTGTCCGGAATATTCCGTGTACCAAGCAGTAATGAGAAAGTAGAAATTATCACTAAGACAGTATCTGTGGCTTGTATTTTTTGGGGGCACGGGCTCTTGCCCTAAAACCACCCCCTTAATAAGTATAGTATATATGCTTGTAGTGTATATTAGAAGTGTAAGTAATTCTTATTCCATTGCTAATTATTTCTAAAAAGATAATTAATCTTTCAAAAATAAAATAGCTCAAGTTAGTTAACTTTTATTCTTGAATTCGGAGTAGAACAATTCGTAATAAAAAAAACAATTATTTTATGAACACAGGAGCTATCATCTTATAATGCCATAAACTTCAGCTTTTGATAGTCACGCAAATTCATTTTTTTGAAGGTATTCAAGGCATCTTCTCTGGAACTGTATTAATTAGAGGTGCCCAAATCAACAATGATCCTTTCGCCCTAAATCATTCTCTGTTCTATCATATACAAGGTTCCTCTGTTATTCTCATTTATCATTTGATCCTTAGATAAATCAATATTTTATCTATTTGGCAAAAGATCTCATGCTCTACTTTCTCCGTAATAAAGCATATCATAAATTACTATAGAGTGAATGTAGCAATTCATAGGCTGCTGTTTTATTAGAGGCATTATAGTCCTTTACATCTCGGCTCAAAAAGACCTGACCATAACTTGTTACAAACTTGAATATCAATCATTTCAATTTGAGGATACCTACTTATATAGTTAGGCCTACACACACACACACACACACACACTAAACGCAATTAGTACCTCAACTTCATCACAGTGGAAGGGACCTTCCTTCCAAGTAAAACCATCACTCTCTCTCAGCACCAGAAGCGATCCAGTCAACAGGGAAGAGATATGACCCAAGTTCGCTACCCCGGCATTGCAATGCAACAGAAATGCCATACGCTCCTATGCAGATTAGAAATTGTCATTTCCAAGACACCCCATGGAAGGCAAGATCAGTGAATAAATTTATTGGTTATTAATTATGAAAACAATTAATTTACAGTCCTGTAAACTAGTACTTGTTACTTGACTGAGGGAGTGAGGAAAGAGCAGAACCAGTTCCGTGTAAAAAATATATTTTTTTTGTGTTACATGGAGTTACAAGGATTAAGATGTCTCTAAAACTTGTTAGTCCATCCGAGGAGACATCGTGTACTCACTTATCTGTAGGAGCAGGTTTTACTGTGCATTCAGTGTCCTAATGATTTTGTCTAGCTTTCTTTTAAACTCTTCCACGCTTTTGCTGTTTATAACTTCTGGTAGCAGTTTATTCCACGTCTCTCATATCTTGTATGTGAAGAAGTTCCCACAATGGGATGTGTTGTATCTCTTCAGTTCAAGTTTCTATCCATCATTTCTTGTCTGGTTTTCGTTTAATGTAAATAGGTTCCTGTCTACTTTTGTTGTTATGCCTTTCAGTATTTTAAATGTTTCTATTAGTCGTCCTCGCAATCGTTGTGTTTCTAAGCCATACATGAGAGAGAGAGAGAGAGAGAGAGAGAGAGAGAGAGAGAGAGAGAGAGAGCGAGCCGATTAATCCCAGGAAATGAAAATGACAACACGCTCAGTAATGAGATGACAATTCCAGAACAATACCGTGCAGAAATTTTATCATATAAAAAATAAATTAAAATAAGGGATAACAGAGGAAAAATATATTTAATATCTTGAACAATCTGACACCCATGAAGTATGTGTAATATTTCATAATTCTTTTTTTCATTGTATATACTTGATATTAATCATAATTTACATTATGCAGATAGACAATTTGAATTACAATTTGACACTTAATTAGGACGGTAATTCTTTTCTTTATTAGACGGTTTGTGTTCTACGAAATCATCGCACAGATCAAAGATATTGATGTACATGTAATTATCTATAAATAAAATGTGCAGACACTTTTCCTAATACAGATGAATGCGTACGGAAGGTTGTGCAGTGTAATAAAAAGAAAAAATAGAAGTTCAATGAAAAATAGAGAGAGAGAGAGACTGAGAGAGAGAGAGAGAGATTTTCGCAAGCATTTGGATAAGGCGTGATCCGACCTCCAGCTTACTCGGGGGAGAGTGCTCAAATTTGCGGGCAAAGAGCAAAAATTAAAATAAATACGCTATATTTTATCAGAAAATAATTGTTCTATACTGTGTAACATGCACATTATTTATTTTCTTTTGACATTTTCATTCTAATAAATAAATCATACATAGCCTATCCTAAAATTCTTGTTACTTTAACTCAAAGCAAAACACCTTTTTCAGACCTTTCCAGCTCTTTCATAGACCTTTCCTCCCACCACCCAACAAGAACAACAGCAAGAAGAAGAAAAACAAAAACAGCAACAACAAAGCAGTTTGTAGGCTTACTCGGCTAGTAAGCGAAAATGAACTTTTTACTGAGTAGGAACTTCCAATTCATACGACGTGGTTCGGAAGTCACGTAAAGCCGTTGATCCCGTTGCTGAATAATCGCTGGTTCCATGCAACGTGAAAACACCTTACAATTTGCATTAGTTTTGAGATAAGGCGCCGGAAAGAGGGAAATAAATGGATACGAAGTGTGATAGCATTAAAAAAACCGAAACTAGATTTGTGGATTTCTTTTTTTTTTTCCGTTAAGCCAGCACGAAGGACGGTGCAATAAATGATGAAAATCAGAGAATGAATTGACGCATATATATATATATATATATATATTATATATATATATATATATAATATATATATATATATACATATATATGTGTGTGTGTGTGTGTGTGTGTACAGAGAGAGAGAGAGAGAGAGAGAGAGAGAGAGAGAAGAGAGAGTTTTTGATGGGGTGAAAGAGAGAGAGATAGAGAGAGCAGAGAGAGAGAGAGAGAGAGAGAGAACAAATGCTGACTGTCAATCGATGCCAAGTTAATGCATCAATTCCAAAGCGACGTCAGAAAAACACGATCAAATATAACCTTCATTTGGCATGTTCCCCTCTTGTCCTTTCTTTACTTTCACTCTACTTTCACTCAATGGCTATATCAACATCTCACTTTTATTGACTGGTTCTCCCTTGCCTTCCCTCCCCTGGGTCCTTCATTATTTTCCATTTTCATTCACCAGTAAATTTTCTGATTTCTCTGCTCAACCACAACTTGTCTTACTTGAAATAACTTTCTTAGACTCGTATATCTTCCTTCCTTTATTTGCCTGTGGCCCATCTCTCTCCTCGCTTCTCCTCCTCTTCCTCTCTACCTCTCTCTCTCTCTCTCTCTCTCTCTCTCTCTCTCTCTCTTCTCCTCCCATTATCACTTCGGTCCCATTCATTTTCTCAATCCCCTTTTCAATTTTCCGGTCTTATCTCACTTACCGTCATTTATCAAAGCTTTATGTTTCTTTCCCAAGCGAAGAGCAGCGATCGCTTTCTCCTTAACATTAATTGCAAAGTTTCCCAGAAAGTCTAATTTCCAGTCCCACAAATTCCCTTCTCCTTCTTCTCCTTTTCTCTCTCCCTCCAGGATTTTCATGCATCTTTTCTTCAGCATTTTCAGTTTTTCTTTATAAGAGCAGAGGCCGATGGTAAGGGCATCCAAATGTCTCTTTGTATCCCAGGCCAGATAAAAAACATGAAAAACAATAAGGGAAAGTAGATGGGGCAGAAAGCAGGACAAGAATTTCCAAAGCTTGGCAGCTGAGGGAAATTAACAGTCACTGAGACGTGTGCTCCTAAGTGGATTACAATTTTCCAATGCGTCTTTATTCTTCTAAACGTAAATATCGAGCTAAGACTTGCTGGGCAGTTAATTCGCTATAGAAAACGGAAAGAAAACGGAACTTGGAACCAACGCACATGAACAATCAAGCCAAATGGGCCTCTTACAAGGCTGCAATAAGGTCCTCGAAGCAGAGATCATTCCTTTCCACGCATGTTCACGAGGGTCGTCTCACGACCTATGAAACGATGAAGTTATTACCATTCAATTAAAGACAAAGAGACGAACGACAGAACGACATATCGAGTGGCTCCGTCGAAGGAGCTCTTGAGACGGCAGATGGCGTCTCCTGCCATCTTCAGAGAATCGCTTTGAGGAATGAGATCCTTCCAGACCCCTTGTTCTGGAGGAGGTATCCTTACTGAAGGATTTAGCAAAAGGGAAGGTTTACACACACACACAAATTTGATATAGAGATACTGATTGAATTGCTGTCTTGAAAATGGAGTCATATAATCCCTTAAAATCAAATAGAGACATCTTAAATAGGAAATAAAAGCAAATTGAAAATAGCACCGTTCATGTACTCTATATCAATGTCATTAAATTTGTATAACAGAAGAGAAAGACACACGTATTTTCCAGTCATTTACTGTCCCTTATTCGATTACTCCTCTGGTATTCAGCCGTTTGGAAGACAGTAAGGAGAGAGAGAGAGAGAGAGAGAGAGTGAGAAGGGAGAGAGAGAGAGAGAGAGAGAGAGAGAGAGAATTAACAGTGCAACTGGTAAAGTCGATTGAATTGGAAATTACGTACGTTGACTGAGAGTAGAATAGATTTTACTTAACATTCACTATATATAATATATAATATATATATTAAATATATTATTATTAATATATATTATAGTATTAGTATAATATATAATATAATATATATAATATAATAATATATATTACTATATATTATTTATATATATAACGTTTATATAATAATAATAGTATATAATATATACTATATAATAATATATATACATATATATAATATATATATTATATATATATATATATCATATATATATATATATATATATATACGTATATTATATTATATTAAATGAGGATGTAAGATTGGAGGAGCATGTGGCAACGATAATAGCACACAAACTGTGAAGCAGTTAATTCATTATTTGAAAACAGATTTTAAGGACTTTTCGCAGTGAGATACTTTAGACCTATACGGTGAAGGCTGCTGTGTTTTTCCAAACTTATTCCCTGGATAATCACTGTAAATCCCGTCTGAATTATCACCCATTTATGTTGTCTGAACATATGTTTCATTTTCTTTTCTTTGCTATATCCTTTCTTTGTACCTGTCAAAAAAATAAAAAAATAAAAACATTATGATAACTCTTTGAATACTTGTACTTGTGATTCAAACGTTAAAGGACGATTACAACAATCAAAATATCCTGCTGTCATAAGATAAACTGTAGTGTTATTCAAGTCATAAAAAAAACATGTTTGTTTGTTTGCATGGTGTTTTTTCGTTGCATGGGACCAGTAGTTCTTCAGCAACGGGACCAACGGATTTACGTGACTTCCGAACCACGTCGAGAGTGAACTTTTATCACCAGAAATGCACATT
>NC_087215.1:14152738-14157738 GCF_015104395.2 Macrobrachium nipponense | reverse complement strand
GAGAGAGAGAGAGAGCTCATGTACTAGTAAACAAAAGTGAATCTACGCAAAATCCAAGTCATCAAGACATTCCCTTCAAACGGGTTGGAATAACTGAATAAATAATTTAATAAATAAATAAATGAAGAAATGAAAATAAATCAGTAATGAATAATATTCTATACCAGAGAGAGAGAGAGAGAGAGAGAGAGAGAGAGAGAGAGAGTGAAATATGGAAATGAGGGGAAACCAATACACAAGCATAATTTTCAAAGCATAAAGTACAGAACAAAGAGAAGTGGGAGGATTTGTAAAAGGAAAGACTCTTAAGGCCCCATAGACGTTACGACCGGCGGATCAGGTTCCGTTCTGTCTCCGGCATCTGTGTTGCCCATAGACGTTCAGATTCACTTCAATTTACCGAAGTAGAGTGAGGACATGGCCGCTCCGCTCAGTGATGACGCTATAGACTGCGCTCTTGCAGCTGAAAATAGAAAAAACCCCCAGCGAAAAAAAAAAAAAAGAAGAAAACCTGAAATTGAACTATGGTTGAAGAAATAAAATGAATTACCTCATAATTGTTATTTAATTAATGAAACTTTACCCTGGTGACTGGTTCGATTACCTGGAGGAGCACCGACATGGAATTATTACATACAATAAAAAAACACCCACACAAACACGCAACCGAAATCATTGTACGAGAGGTTGCTGGACTCACTTCGCTTACACGCTACAAGTCGTTCCTTGGGGCAAAATAATCCCAGAGACATGTAAAGCAATTATTCAAGTTATGCAGCACGAGTTTACAAAGGTAAACAGTAACTATGTTGCATACACAGCATCTTTCATATTCTAGTGGTATACAGCCTGGTGTAGATACAGTAGGTCTAGAGTTCCGTTAAAGCAGAATAGGACCTTAAACCTACGGTTCTGTACCCAAGTAAGATCTTTTCTACACAAAATTCTTATTTAAACAAGGAAAATTTAAATATTATTGAAAGTATTGTCATAAACTTATTTTTTTGTGCGACACATGGAACAATGTAATCTAAACAACAGTACTACTAATACATACAGATTAGCATCAAAAACACAATACGTAAATGCATAATATACTCACACACATGCGTGTATGTGTAAAATATATTATATATATTATATATATATATATTATATATATATATATATATATATATATATTATATATATATAAGCATATAATTATATATCTGTTGAATACTGATCAGTAGATATTATTGTATATTGTGACAATTTTAGTGCTTGCACTTCTTCAGAACCAAGCACAGCAAAAATGTAAGCACAATGATAAAAAGGTTCTCAGATACACAGCGAACATCAGTAGCCATCTTTATTTGATTGTTTTTTCCCACATGCAGAATTTTTATTTTTTGTTAAATTTAACCACACTTGAAAATTAACCGTCCTTTCTAAAGCCGACTTACATTTTTGTGGTGCTAACCTCTGAAAGACAAAGAGCGCAAGCACTAAAATTCTCACAATACATAATACAATCTAATTGTCAGTATTTACTTTACTGAATATATATAGTATATATATATATATATATATATATATATATATATATATATATACATATATAAATTTTTCATCATAGGTATATTTCTAAAACAAAACCAGTAGGGACTTTGATAAACACACGTATATACTTAATTAAACACTTATATAGATATAAGTATTATGATAGCAGTAGAAGCCAGTGTGCTAAAAACGTTATAATGAAAAAACATAGCCCAGGGTAGCATCGCTAATTTAAATTCCCCGCAAAATAGAGGAAATACGTCTGCTACTGTGAAGGCTTTTTTTTTCGAAATCACAAGTGAAGGAAATGGATTATGTGGGAAAACACCTTTTCTTTCCACAGTCTAACTACTGACCGGAAAAAATAGATCATTAAAGCAAAGTAATCACGATGGACATATAAAGAAACTTGAACACACACGCGCACACGCACACACACAGACACAGACACACACACATATATGTAATCTAGATTTCGTTTGAGATTATCAGTGCTCGCACTTTTTCAGTAGCTGAGCGCCTCAAAAATAAAATAACTATAACTGATTCACTTAAGGTAGATTCTCGGATGAGCCTTATTCTTACGAGACGTTTGTTTGGTGGCCGCTGATTGGCTGGTACCGGGAGGTAGGCAGCTCCCAGCCAATCAGCGGCCGCCAAACTAACGTCTCGTAGGCATAGGGATCACCCAAGATCTACCTTAAGTGAACCAGTTATATAATCTCAAAAGGATCTTGGCTAGCACAGTGGGAGCACTGCAATCAGTAGCCATATATAATTGATTTGATTTTCTGTATAGGAAGTTTTTATGTTAAATTCAGTCTAGCTCGAAGAGTTTGTTACGCTTTTTATGGAAGAAGCTATAATTCTAGATTTAATTTTGGTCTAGAAACTTGAATCGTTTAAAAAATGAGACTTAAAAAGTAAGAAAAAGTCTAAAGCAAAAGCTTCATCGGATCTGAATCTCAGGTCGTGTCTCCTGTGCCAGGTAAGCAAGGAAGCTCCGATTTCTCTCTTGCTTCTTCTTCTTCTTCTTCTTCTTCCATTTCCTCAAACGGCAGTTGTGCCTCTGTCCAGGATACAGTCACCAAACACAAACACTCACAGTTACTGTACACTTACACTCAATAGCACTAAACATTCACTAAACACTCATAAAAAACAACAGACTAACTAAATACTCACTGTACCCTATACACTTGATAAACATTTACTAAACACTCACTTACACCTATACATTCATTAAGCACTGAACACTCACTAAACATTCACTAATCACTCATTAACATTTACACACATAACATTCATTAAAACCTAAACACTCGCTGAACATTCATTGAATACTTCAACACTCTCTCTCTCTCTCTCTCTCTCTCTCTCTCTCTCTCTCTCTCGTGCTTTTTCAGTCCCATTTGTCAAACGATTTCTGTTTCATTATCAAAATTTAATAGAAAATTAAAACTTCTTGAGAAAAATATGAAGAGATCACGATTATTTTTCAACTGTGGCTAAATTTAAACATAAAAATTCCTGTATAACACGGGAAAAAACAATCAACGGAAAGTAATGGTCTACTGATCGTTGCGTTCGCCTTGTGTTACACCTTAATCTGCTACCTATTGATTTCATTTTTGCGGTGCTAAGCTCTGAAAGGGCGGAAGCACTAAAATTGTCACAATGCATAATAAAATTTGCCATATCAAAATAAAAAGGCTCTCAACAGAAACTTACTACTAGTTATGAATATATTTTTCGTAAACGTCCATCACAATTTGCAACACCAAGCGCAAATAAGAAAAATAAAATAAATCAGGAAATATTAACAGATTGCAAACATGAGAAGATCACGACTTGTATCAATGACAGAATCAAACACCTTTCGTGACATTCAGTACAGTTCACTGAATACACTGACTGTTAACCATTACTTTCAGTCAAAACTGATGTTTTTTTTGTTTTTTTTCACTGAAATAATGAAGTAAATGCAGACTTATTTACCAAAATCTGAATGAAAAACTGCAATGAATAGAGAACAAATCCACTGCAAAACTATTTCTTTCTTACGGCATCGTCTATGAAAGAAATCAAAATGGCCAACTGGGAAGGGAGGTTATGGATTCATTCAGTAAAAATAAATAAACGTCAAACACGAAACAAAGCGAAGATTTTCGGAGAACTTTTCATTAAGACCACGGTTGGTTTCCTTACCATAAATAAATGATGCTGAAATCGCAAATAGAGAGATTCAAAGAAAACAACAAACTTGGGGAATTTATTTTTTCCCTTCCTTTTAATCCCCGCCAACTGGCGCGACTTCCTCCCCAAAAGCAAATATTTCCCCAGCCTCGGAAGCAAATACCTGATGTGAATTAATATGGAACGAAGACGATGGAGCGCCGCAAATGAAAGGGAAAATTCCGAAGCCTTTGCAGAGTTAATTTCACTGATTTGATTATTTAAAATTTATGTACATTTTGACAAGCTCTATCCATAGATGGCAATCTAGGTCAGAGGTTTCATAAGGTTATCTTTGCATAGGGTTTGGGTTACTCGGTGGCTGATTATTTGGCCAAGCTATGAACATGAGATATTCAAATGTCATTTGCCGGAGGTTGTTAAAACCCTACTTAACTTCCGGTAACCCATTCACCTTTCTTCCAATCCTTTTCAAAAATCTGAAAAAAAATAACGACTACAGCACCAAAAAGAAAATTGAAGTAAGGAGAGAGAACCAAATGGTAAAATCATGATAAAATGTTAAATAAGGTATATGTGTAATGGATATTAAAGAAATACATGCATTTTTCCATTATATGTATATGTATATATATATATATATATATTATCTATATATATATATATATATATAATCCATTCTCTTCGCATAGTTCAATTTAGGAGGTCACGGAAATACTTCCTTTCAAGACGAAACATTGTCGCTTTGATAGTTTGTCCCAAATACTGAGTTATCATTTTTTTTTTTTTTTTTTATACAAACAAATGTATGAGCATTTCCTTCGTCAACTGTCTCATATGACTACGTGATTAGATACTTGAGGAATCAAGGACAAAAAACATGGAAATTGTATTGTTTCTCATGACCTCAAAAGTCATGTGTGTACGTTAGTTCGTGCGAATCATGTTTTTCATAAAACTCTAAATGTAACTTATGTCTCTCATCAGTAGCTCTTGAGCGACCACAGCCTCAGGAACTTTCAAGAGCTCATACTTCTAAGATGAGTCTCGACTCTGTAATAGATAGTTCAATATAAGTCTATTTTGTACCTTGGACTTTATTTCGAGAACTCGAAGAAGACCCGATATGAATGAAGATGAAGATACATTCCTCTATGAGACGACAGGGAAAGAGAGAGAGAGAGACGAGAGAGGAGAGAGAGAGAGAGAGAGACGAAGAGAGAGAGAGAGAGAGAATACGGACGCAAACGATCTGATGTACG
>NC_087215.1:14145238-14147738 GCF_015104395.2 Macrobrachium nipponense | reverse complement strand
AACGATTTCTGTTTCATTATCAAACTTAAATAGACAATGAAACTTCTTGAGAAAAATATGAAGATGATTATTTTTTCACCTGTGACTAAATTTTACATAAAATTCCTTATCTGGGAAAAACAATGAAATGAAGATGGCTAGTCGTTGTAGCGATCGCATTGTGTCAAGGTGTTTAATTTTGTTCGGCTTTTCCTTCATTTTTGCGGTGCTTAGCTCTGGGCGCAAGCACTCAAATTTTCACAATACATAATCCCATCTAAAGGTTAGTATTTACTGAATAGAATATATATATATATATATATATTATATATATATATATATATATATATATATATATATATATATATCGAGCTACAAATTGGTCCTTTAATATCTATTCGCTCTAACCCACCCCGTAATTAATATATTTTCATATATGTTTAACCGAGGGGGAATTTATTAAGCGATAATAGAATTGCAGGCCGACAGGCGCGAACCATCGACCCTCTCATTCCAGGACCTGGCAGTGAAGCCTTAGCCAACCACGCTTCAACTGACAGTCCTGGAATTGAGAGGTCGATGGTTCGCGCCTGTCGGCCGGCAATTCTATTATCGATTAATAAATTCCCCCTCGGTTAACATATTTGAAATATATAATTCCGGGGTAGAGCGAATTAGATATTAAAGGACATTTGTAGCTCGATATATGTATATGAACACGGTAAATGTGATATGACTTATATATATATATATATATATATATATATATATATATATATATATATAAATATATATATATATCACTTCCATAGAAATAGTTCAACGATAAAAACCAGTGGGGACTTTGATAAAAGGGTAAAATATCATAGTCTCAAATATAGGACTGTTTCAAGGTATTTTGTAAAGAAACATTACAATGCAATACAAAACCTAGCCTCTCTATCTCACTCTCTCTCTCTCTCTCTATATATATATATATATATATATATATATATATATATATATATATATATATATATATATATATATATATATATATATATATATATATATATATATATATATATATATATATATATATATATATATATATCCGTTGCATATTCCAATTTGCCTCATGATCCAAAGTTCGTCTTAATTGAGACAGAACCATCGAGAACTGCGAGGTAATTGGGAGACATCTTTTATCCCTATCCTCATCCAAGATTCCAAGATTCCAAGATTCCAGCTCAAGAATAAATCTGCCGTTGGTTTCTTTGACGGTTTGAGTCCACCGGCCTTATGCCAGCAAAGAGCCGCTCCTCGAATCAAGTAATACTGCCTACCAGCTCTCGATTTGGGATCGCGTTGTTAACTACAAAATCCAATAGATATAAAAAGCTTTATAAATTCTGACATTACATATAGAAGGCTCCTCTCTTACGCAGGAGAGGTTGAGTCTCAGTTCAGTATGTATTCATTAAAATGGAAAACTAATATAAATATATTCAAAGCATTTATATAAATATAGAAAAATCTTGATCCGACCTCCAGCTTATTCGGGACGCGTGAACGATGTTCCCCTGATGCAAAGTTTGTAAACATTAAATTCCTGACTTAAC
Organism: Macrobrachium nipponense; assembly: GCF_015104395.2. Taxonomy (NCBI): domain Eukaryota; kingdom Metazoa; phylum Arthropoda; class Malacostraca; order Decapoda; family Palaemonidae; genus Macrobrachium; species Macrobrachium nipponense. The sequence goes on along the minus strand of NC_087215.1, from coordinate 14,146,158 downwards.
GTGAAGTGGTCTCCATAATCAACACTCATACTTAGTTCTACTCATAGTAACATCAAGGATCAATTATAAAGGACACAAATTAAACACGTTCATCTAATCTCAGCTATAAGTGGAAATACAAAACAAACGAGCAGAGACATAGCACTGAATTCAGTAACTGAAATATAACTGAAATTAATTAAAAAGGGCTAAAATCTACGGACAGATAGATCGTTCTTTCACCTACGAAAAAAATCAAAACACTTTATTTTATTGGAAATGACAATTGTTCTGTTCTGTTTAACATCCACATTATTTATTTGTTACATTTTCATTTTCATAAATAAATCATACATATCCTACACTAAGATTCCTGTGCCTTTTACTCAAAGCAAAACACCTCTTTCAGTCCTACCCTAAACCCCCCCACCCCCCGCCAAACACATGAAGACTAAGAGCAAGAACAACAACAAAGTAGTTTGTAAGCTTACTCCCCGAGTAAGAGAAAATGACGGTATTAGTGCAATATCATTTATGGAAGTAAGTATGAAAGAAGCCTCTTCTTTCGTATATAGCCTCAAATCGTCTTTTTTTTTTTTTTTTTGTTTTTTTTTTTTTTTTTTTTTTACGGAAAACCACACACGTTTTACTTAAACACATATGTAGATATGAGTATTATGATAGTAGTGGAACCAGAGTGCTAAAAACATATAATCTTAAACATAGGCCTAAGCCATTAGAATCCCCCCGGAGTAAAAGCGCTAATTTAAATTCCCCACCAAAAATGAGGAAATACAACTCTGGAAAGCCCAATTTAGAAGACGAAACTCATATTCTACGTTTCGCAGACGTCCTGCTACAGCGAAGGTTTTCGAAATCACAAGTGAAGGAAATGGATTATGTGGGAAAACATTTTTTTTTCAGAGCCTAACAACTGACTG
>NC_087215.1:14138970-14144738 GCF_015104395.2 Macrobrachium nipponense | reverse complement strand
TTCATGAACAATAGACTGATCGATATAGAATTTTTCAGTGCTTAATAATGACTCCGTTGTGTGTTTGTATAGATTTACTTATACACTCATCGCCTTATTCGTCAGCAAATAAATATAGCAATTCCCTTATACAGAGAAACCATTCACCATTCATAGTTTAAACTGGTTCTGTTAAAAACTTTGAATAACATATGGTCCTTTAAAGCGTTGCATAGACAATGACCTCTGGATTAGATTTGTAAAAATGGAATTGTAATTTCCATTCTCAGGTGTTGTCAGTGTACGTTTTATTCGTGCGGGATAATAGTTCTTTTTTCTTTTTTTCTGTAGGTCTATAGCTGATTGTCTCTAAAGGTGATTTTATCATTAATCAGTGGTAGAAATCACAATGCACATCTGAACAAGAAAGCGATCAAAAATATGAAAATAGGCAAAAAAAAAAAAAAAAAAATAGTCTGTTCAACGAGCTGTGATAATGATCACGAAATTTGATGGAGAGGTGAATATTCTTTTAAAATATACGTTCATCTCGCAGACTTTTGTATAACATCCAGGCATGACAGCAGAAATGTAAATACTTGTTATTATTTCAGTTTCTGAGTTTCCTGAGAGAGAGAGAGAGAGAGAGAGAGAGAGAGAGAGAGAGAGAGAGAGAGAGAGAGAACTTTCTCGGAAGAGGTCGAGAAGCAGGTCACGTTCGCCCTGACCAAGTCTGACCTGATATCTCTCGCTGTGGTGAACATCTTGGTGGCCAACCGGAAAACAAAGCTGCATGAATTACGTAGAGGAAATATGAAGAATAATTAGACGTGAAATTACCCAAAATGACTGAACAACTAAATCATTGACGCAACAAGAAACAGACTTTTATTTAGATGTTTCATTAATATATTCATCACTGAAGCAGAAGACACAGTAGCATTGACATGAACTTGAATTTCGAAAAAGGTTCTGTATTTTTTTTTTCTTCCAAAAGCTACATTGAATCTGAATAATCCAAATGTTACTCCATTAGAATTAAACTCCTTTGATGAAGAGAGACGAACCCAAGGGAATGAGGAGGAAAGTGCTCGTAATATACCTACAGCTTTGTGTGTTTGTGTGTATGTGTACTGAAGAAATAAGTTATTGAATTTACTATAAGCAGTTTCTTCTGCTGGGTATTTTGATACGCAAAGTAAATTCCTGCAGTCGGTTTATTTTGGATGTTGATCGTGATTGCCGAAACCCATCCCCAGTATCTATTAGTAACAATGATTTTTTATACAGATTCTTACCGTTAGATAAAATTGCTATCTATCGAAATAAATAGATAAATGAGGAAACAGATAAAGCAATAATAGTAAAAATAAATTAAGAAATGAAAAGACAAACCACTAAAACTTTATGATGACCAATGAAATTTCTCTCTCTCTCTCTCTCTCTCTCTCTCTCTCTCTCTCTCTCTCTCTCTCTCTCTCTCTCTATCTTTCCATGCATCTGCTCCCGCGTTCTGCATATTCGTTCCCTCATAGTTTTTTCGTTTCTTAGAGGAGAAAAAAAAAAAAACGAAAAAAAAAAAAATAGGGAGGCACGCCTGAAAGACTGTAAAATAATCCGATTAAATTGGAAAACCCGCCTTCAAAGTTTTAGTGCCATATATCGTTAAGGATTTGGAAGTCGAACGTTTTTATGTCGATAATAATTTGGGAGTCAAAGCTTCGTCTTCAGAAGCCGTTTCTGCCGTCAGAAGGTTTAGCGTTGTGGCGAATAGCTACTTCTTCTGTCCCGGAGGTCGGTCTTACGTTTGTCTGTGTTTGTTTTCGTTTCAGCATCCATTTATTTGCTTTGTATACTTTATGTAAATAATAATGATTATAATACGCTTTAGCTCTAGTTTATCGTGTGCCATATTTGAATTTTGTTGGGTTTCTGTAATTTTAGAGGTAGAAGTCTTCATGTAGAGGACTCTCTTCTCATAATTTTGTTTCTTAACGCTGTCAATTTGCTCTATTGCATTATGGCTAATGATGTCGCTTACGACTTAAAACTGATAGTATTATATATATATATATATATATTATATATATATATATATATATATATATATATATATATATATATATATATATATATATATAGATAGATAGATAGATGATAGATAGATAGATAGATAGATAGATAGATAGATAGATAGATAGATAGATAGATAGATAGATATAATAAGCGTGAGGAAGAACTGGAAGTTGTGGAAGGCCTCCATCTTCGTATTCGTCGCTTCTTCCAAAATGAGATTCCCGGGGAAACTATTTTTCTTCTTTCACTTATTCCCCTTCCGTCTTATTTCCGCTTCCATCTTCCTCGCTTCTTCCTTCACTTCCTTCCTTTCGTTCCCGTCGTCTTGTTTGTTTGTGCTGGCTTCATTCCGCTTTACTTGGCACTTCCGTTTCCGTCGTTCCAAGTCTTGGATATTTTTTTTCTTCCTGCGTCTCTCTCTCTCTCTCTCTCTCTCTCTCTCTCGATATAGCTTCTCTTTCCTGCGTCCCTGATGTCTGTTCAGTTTGTCTGTTCTTTTACATTTATTCTTGATATACTATACATTTTTCTTATATTTTTTCTATCGGTATAATGTACGTATATATATCTTCTTTATTAGAATCATGCTAAAATGATTGTTAATTCTACAGTAATGTACCTGTTTTGTTGATGACCATGAATATAATTATTATTATATATTATTAATTATTAATGTCGCTACTATCAATGGTCATTATTATTATTATTATTATTATTATTATTATTATTATTATTTTATTATTAAATGCTGGAAGAAGACCTTCATTAATACAGGTTCCATTGAAAATATTGGCTATTTCAGCCGCGTTCATTTTGTATAGAAGACTTGGGAAACTTCTATACAAAATAAACGCGGCTGAAATAGCCATTATTATTATTATTATTATTATTATTATTATTATTCTGGTGCTGGTATAGCTGGTATATCTGGTATTACGTAACGTTTCGACCTTCTCGCAGGTCATCCTCGGACGAGTCGTTTGAAGAGACTGTAGCAAGGAAGTCTGTGGGGCGGTATTTATAGCGGCTCGGACCTAGAGTTGCATTCTCATTGGTCGGGCCGGTCTTGGACGAAGTCGTGGATCTCGCCTCGAATGTTGTTGTTGTTTAAGATTAAGCTGGCCTTGTGCCAGCAACGGCTCTTGCTCACAGAGCAGCCCGTAATAAAGCCTCGAAGGTCTCGGGGATTCTCTCGTGCGAGCGCCACAGTAGTGTGCCTGGGGATGAACGACAGGAATTCCGTCCGTAGCAGGAATCCTGTCATCCCGTGGGGGCTCCTGATCATCTGGTATTGTCGGGGGTGGGGGGTTCGATCGCTGCTCTCCGGGCGGCGGTGGGAAGGAGAAACGTTTCTTGGGTGATGTTAAGATTTGGTTTCTCCTTGCCTATATGGAGGGCTTCTAAGAGGCGCAGACGTCGGGGATCCGTTGTCTGGTCTATTATTTCGATATTAGGAATAATATCATTTCTCTTTATCCGTTGTTATGAGCAGTCCTGGCGTGGTTGAAGATTGCTCCTTCTTGAGCGTGGCAGGAGATTCGCTTGGAGAAACGCATGGCGGTCATACCGACGTATTTGCCGAGGCATCCTCGGACGGGGCATGTGTAACGGTAGACCACACTCGTCTTCTTCAAGGGATCCTGCAGGGGCGCCGAAGGGTTGTTTCTCATCTTATTATTATTATTATTGTTATTATTTTATATTATTATTATTATTATATGAACATTACGGATATCATTTGTTGTGATTACTCTTCAGTTTTTCATGGAAATATTGTCGACAATTTCACTTTTAATTTTATTACTATTAATAATATTATAATTTGTTCCCTTCTATTTCACCTTTTCTCTTCAGACCTTGATTATAGGTCGGTGCCTTAGTGACCTTACCATTTCATAAGGTCATAAAACTATTTCAGGGTCAATGTTAACATAAAAGGAACTTTTTTTTTTAAGTACATTTTTGTGGTGACCAGAATCGTAGTCCTAAACATCGTCATAATTTTATGACAGGGAGAGAGAGAGAGAGAGAGAGAGAGGAGAGAGAGAGAGAGAGAGAGAGAGAGAGAGAGAGAGAAGCTGAGGAATGCTAAATGGGGTTATTCAAATCTTGTATCACTGCTGCTGTAGGGAATAAGGAACTCCGATATAACATTCTGATGTAATGGTTAAAGTTATACACACACACACACACACACACACACACACACACACACACACATATATATATATATATATATATATATATATATATATATATATATATATATATATGTGTGTGTGTGTGTGTGTGTGTGTGTGTGTGTATAACTTTAACCATTACATCAGAAATGTTATATCGGAGTTCCTTATTCCCTACAGCAGCAGTGATACAAGATTTGAATAACCCCATTAGCATTACCCTCAGCTTTTAGGAACTTCTTTTGAATAAGATAAACAAAGAATCTCCCAGAGTGGAAATAAGAAAATAAGTTCGTACTTAAAAGATGAGCCTGAGAGAGAGAGAGAGAGAGAGAGAGAGAGAGAGAGAGAGAGACTTTTATCAGGGAGAGATCGAAAGACAGGTCACGTTAACCTCACCTGGCAAAAAACGAACAAGTCTCTCTGTCTCTGTCTCTGTCTCTCTCTAATGTCTCTGAGGTTGTTCCATAACTCTTTCCGGACTCTTCCGAACGATAATAATTCGTCCAGAAATTGTGGCAGAAGGATCTTCTGATTAGTGGTTCCTCGGGTCTTACATATCCTCCGGATGTCCTCAGCAGAGAGAGAGAGAGAGAGAGAGAGAGAGAGAGAGAGAGAGAATTTTCATTTCAGAATTTCAGAATTTCAAAAGATTTTGGATCGCTGATTTCGTAAGTGTGCTGTCAATCCGTCTCACTTCTAGGTGATTATCTTTCTTCTCAATCTAATATGAGCAATACTGGAGTCGATCTACCGTGCAAGAAGGCAATAACATCTAGATAGCATTTTCGACTATAAGGTCCAGACAACACCATGACAAGGAAATACAAAGGTAAATTGGATAATAGTAGATAGCGTAGCAAGAGGGGACAGTAGGAGAACATTACTACATCGTATGTGTTTCTTAGTGAGTCCAGACGTTATACATTTTACAGTAAAACGGCGTAAGTCCGAATGTCCCATAAAAGGATGAGGAACCCCGTATATGCAACGCAAGGTGGGTCGTGTAGCAGATGTTGCAGCGTCGTCGAAAATTGGAGAATGGTGGTTATGCGGTCATTATCGTTCGTTATGCAAATGACTGAGACAAAAGAGGTCTCTCTCTCTCTCTCTCTCTCTCTCTCTCTCTCTCTCTCTCAGTCTCTCTCTCTCTCTCTCTCTCTCTCTCTCTCCCTCTGTTGTGATTACGATCACAGGGGACTGGATGCTGGAAAGCGCCTCCGACAAATGCGCTGGAATTTGTGGATACTATATTTGGCTTCTGCTTTTTGATTCTTGTTTTGAAGCCACAGGGATCTTAAAGAGGCTGCTAAGAGAGAGAGAGAGAGAGAGAGAGAGAGAGAGAGAGAGATTTTAATGTTGCATTACATAGGTACTTTTCATGTTAAAGGTGCTTTTTGCTATAATTGTTTAGGGCATTCTTTAATTCGTTTCAGACCGCACACACACACACACACACCACTGACAGACACTGAGAGCCAGCCTCAAGACAAACCACATAACCCAAATTGTCGTAATTTGCCCGTTTCTTGT
>NC_087215.1:14111470-14128970 GCF_015104395.2 Macrobrachium nipponense | reverse complement strand
GCAATTCTTGTTCGATGTTATAGGCCCTTGAGTTATTCATGTCTAGTTATTTTAGAATTCTCTCTCTCTCTCTCTCTCTCTCTCTCTCTCTCTCTCTCTCTCTCTCTCTCTCTCTCTCTCTTGACTTTAGAGTTATACAATTCTTATTTTATAGACACTTTGATGCCTTCTTGTCTCATAGGCGTAATTTTTTTTTTATGAATATTGAAATATTTAAGTTACTGTAACTAACACTGGCCTACCAATAGCGCTACATATATTTTTTGGAGGAGGAAAACTACAGACTCCGATGAACGAGAGAGAGAGAGACCTTACCTTACCTTACAGACTTACATCTTGTTCGGGTTGCCCCAGGTCCCTCAGTGTGAGGCACTCTAATGTCTACCAGAGAGTTGCTGGTACATCTTCCGGTATATTTTGCATCTTCCAATCTTGGATGGTCTGGGATGCAGTTTAGATATTTGTCGAGCTTATTCTTAAACACATCTACGCTCACTCCTGATATATTCCTCAGATGAGCTGGAACAACGCATTGAATAGACGCTGCATTATTGATGCTGGTGCGTAGCGGATTAATGTCCTGTGTGCTTTCCTTATTTTTCCTGGTATAGTTTTGGGCATTATTAATCTACCTCTGCTTGCTCTTTCTGATATTTCTAGTTCCATGATGTTTTCGGCTATTCCTTCCAGCTGTTTCCATGCCTGAATTATCATGTAGTGTTCTCTTCTCCTTTCTAGACTATATCATTTTAAGGATTGAAGTCTTTCCCAGAAGTCAAGGTCCTCAACTTCTTCTATTCTAGCTGTAAAGGACCTTTGTATACTCTCTATTTGTGCAATATCCTTTTGATAGTGTGGGTACCATATCATATTGCAATATTCAAGTGGGACTATGAACATATGTTTTTATAAAGCATAATCATGTGTTCAGCTTTCTTGTTTTGAAGTGCCGTAACAAAATTCCCATTTTTGCTTTACATTTTGCCATTAGAATTGCTATTTGATCATTGCATAACATGTTCCTATTCATCATCACACCAAGGTCTTTAACTGCTTCCTTATTTGTTTTTGTCTCATTATTAGGTCCCCTATATGCATATAGCTTTCCTTCTCTGTCTACATAATTTATTGATTCAAATTTATCAGAGTTAAATACCATCCTATTTACCTCTGCTCAATCATAAACTTTGTTAAGGTCTCTTTGTAGCGCGTTCCTATCTTCATCACAAGTAATTTCTCTACTTATTCTTGTGTCATCTGCGAAACTACTCACTACCGAGTCCTTAACATTACTGTCTATGTCTGCAATCATAATAACAAATAGTAATGCAGCTAACACCGTACTTGTGGCACACCGGAAATTACCTTAGCTTCATCCGATTTCTCATCGTTTGCAATAACTATCTGTTTTCTGTTGTGTAAAAATTCTTTTAACCATTCTTCCTACTTTATCCCACTATATTATGTTTTCTAATTTTCTTCGCTAATATATTATGCTACCTTGTCAAAAGCTTTTAATATCTATGTCAGCTAAATATTCACTGTTTTCGTCCCTTACTTCTATATCATTATCTTCATTATCAGTTCTAGGGGTGAATTCTCTCTTATATCGTTCTGCCAATATGTTGCATATTTCCTTTTTTTCATTGGTTAATCTCCCTTCAATTCTTAGAGGGCCTATTTCTATTCTTCTTTTATTCATCTTTTTTTGCGTACGAGTATAATAGTTTGGGGTTTTGCTTTATATTTACTAGGGTTTTTTTCTTCCAAGTCCGTCCCGTTTTCCATTTTCTTTTGATTGTATAATCTTTTGTTCTGCATTTTCTATCTTACTTTTTAATTCTATAACTTTCCATGCATTTTTTTCTTTTGCAAGACTTTTTTTCCACTTTCTGATTTTCTGGAACAAGATCCTTTTGTCTCTTGGTATGGCATGACTGATGTTTACTTTTCTTCTTCGGTATATATTTATCAACTATTTTCTCTAATATTTTATATAATATCTCCGTATTTACCTTATGTCATCATTTACGAAAATGTTATCCCAATCTTTGTTTAGTTCTTCATTTATTTCTGACCATTTTATATTTTTACTGTAGAAGTTGTATTTCCATATCCTTCTCACTTTTTCATTTCTTGCTTATCTCTGTTTTCACTTGTTTTGGAATGGACTGTTAATTCTATGACATTATGGTCTGAAATACTCGCATTATAAACAATATTTCTTTAACATAGTTCACCTCGTTCACAAATACTAGATCTAAATTCTAAAGTATTTTCCTTTCTTGTTGGTAGGTGATTTTATTTGTTTGAATGTTGTATTCTAGTATCATATCTAATAGCTTTGCGAATTGCCTCTTATCTTCTGCACTACTATTACTCTCTTTTTATATGTATAAATATAAATACACCACAATCTCCTATTCGTTTCTTTCCAGTCTACGAAAGGAAAGTTAAAGTCTCCGGATTGGAGAAGAGTCCAGTCCTTGTGATTTTTACATATATCATCCAATTTTTCTATTATTATGTCAAACTCTTTAGTATTAGGGGGTCTATATATTACTATGTTCATTAGTTTTTCAGATTCAAATTCTACCGCTATTAGATCACATTCTGAGTTACTATATTTCTCATAAATTTTTCCTTTTTTTTGTCTTTTCCATATATTGCGGTTCCCCCTTGATTCCTATTTTTCTATCTGATCTATAAGTTAGGAACCCTTTTATTTGATCGTCGTTCCCAGTCTCTTGGAATACCAGGTTTCACTTATATTCATTATATCTATTTTCTTTTCAATTTGGGTTAGTTCTTCTAAGTACTCTATTTTTCTTTTTGAGTTACTCGCAGTTAAACCCTGCGCATTCATCACTATGATGGTTTGCGTGTTTTCTCCTTCATTTAATATGGGTAATAATAAGGATTTTCCCATGTCTCTTTCCTGTTTCTGGTATGTTGTTCGTTTCTTCATTTCCAGAAATTCTGACATTAAAAAAAAATCCAAACTTCTCCATAATATTTGATCTCCTTCATCATAATTATTCATTTGTGTCTGAATCTGCAATTTTCTCCATATCTGCAATAATCCTCTTGCATCATAAATACAGTTCTTATCTCTTCAGTTGAATCTTGGAGCTGGAGAGAGAGAGAGAGAGAGAGAGAGAGAGAGATGTGAGAGAGCTGAGAGAGAGAGAGAGAGAGCTGAAAAGGGGGCTCCCTTTCGACCTCGAATACCAATTAAGCACTGAGCCTCTCCTTCGTCCTGTTCCACTCTTATTGGCACCCGGGAATTATGGGTCGTGGGGTGGGTGGGGGGGGGGGCGGTTGCCGGGGGGTTTTCCAAGCTGCCTCTTGAATCATCGTTGTAGGCGATGTTGGCTTAGAGAAAAACTCCTTTGGAGATGTTATTTTTTTTTTGTTTTATTTTTAAATTTCATTTGTTATTTCTTATATGGGAGGCCTAGGTTTTTTTTGGGGGGGAGGGGTGGTGTGGGGGTTGGGGAGCGGATGTAGGAGGGTGGGACAGATAGAAATGTAATTTTGGGAGAGATAGGAAAGTTAGTTTTAGTTTTGGAGGAATAGGAAAGTGAGTTTTGGGAGAGATAGGAATGTAGCTTGCGGAAACCTAGGAATGTAAGTTACGTGGAAAAAGGTCCTTTTGGCCGTGAATGCGTTATCCCTGGCAGAGGTTTGCAGTCTGTAAATGTCTGTCAAATATTTTATTAGTATAATTTTTATATTTGAAGCGGTAATATTAGGCTGCTTGAATAGAACGTTTACGAATATTGATTTGGCTACGTTTTATTTTTATATTTTGTAATTGTTTTAATTGCAACTGTTACTCCGTACTCTTGATATAATCTGGGTCAAAATATTCATATTAAATCTTCCAGTCATATTTGAGATTTAAACGGCAATTTCAGGCTCTCAAATCTCACCAAAAGCTGATTTGTAGACCTTGCAAACAATCCCCCCCCCCCCACCCCCCCCACCCCCCCCCCCCCCCACCGACCCCCCCCCCCCCCCCCCCCCCCCCCCCCCCGACCAAAATAGCCTTTAGAGAGTATTAACCAAACTACACTGAAAGACCTGGCAAGGTCGAGTTCATACGTTGATTACAAAGAGCTGAAAACGTATCTTACAAAACGTCCTTTCTAGTTTCGTCATAAGGAAAGCCACATTTGGTGGTTGTTGATTGTAAACAGCTGTTGTTTGCAGATTATTTGGTCAGTAAGGCTGGTTTAATTAAATTCTCCTGTTCATAACATATTTTAAGTATTTGATTAGGGTTTTTGGTAAAGGAGACTGTTTTGACGTCATGGTTTTATGATTGTGAACGAGCTGTTAGAGCTGTGTCAACATAAAGATGTTTGTAAATTGAAATGTTTACCGGTTTTTTCATTACTGAAGCACCTACAACTGCTTTTTGTTGAGGAATGAATCTATATGAACGCGCTGTTCCGTTTTAATATATGCTTTTAATAACACTGTAAAATACACCTGAACCTCAAATACATAGAATTTTAGCAGTTTTTAAATTTAACCCTTGGGCTTTCATGCTGCATTGCCTCCATGATTTATATCAATCTCAGTACGAGAAATACCTGATTTTGCTCCTGTGGGACTGGTGGCGGGTGGGGGGGGGGGGTGGGAGGGGGGGGTGGTGAGGGAGGGGGGAATGGGGGGGGAGAATTGTCATAATACAGTTCTGGGGAGACTACAAAAGACAGAGACTGGACAGGAGAGGTTTATTTGAATCTTCCTTTACAACTTTGCAACTTTAGGATCAGACTTTTCGGAGAAGGAAGCCCAGTTGCTTTTAATTAAGACTTTGCCTCGCAATGCAACAACAGCGCTTTCTCTCTCTCTCTCTCTCTCTCTCTCTCTCTCTCGCTCTCCAGGAAACTTTTTGAAATATAAAGTTATTAAATCTATCTACACATTTATATATTTTATTTATTTATAACATCTTTTATTTATTTTGTTCAAAAATATCTCTGCAATTCTCTCTCTCTTTCTCTCTCTCTCTCTCTCTCTCGCTCTCTCCTCTCTCCAGGAAACTTTTTTGAAACATAAAACCTATTTAAAAAATCTATCCTACAAATAAATTTTATTTATTTTGTTCTAATCTCTCTCCTCTTTCTCCTCTCTCCTCTTCTTCTCTCTTTCTCTCTTCTCTCTCTCTCTCTCTCTCTCTGGGACGAAGACCTCCCTTCAGCAGGAGATGCCTAGTTCCACGTTGGCCGAGTGCATTTCGCGCTCGGCTACCAATCCGGTGGTCCGAAGTTCGATTCTCGGCTCGGTCAACGCGGAACCAGAGGAATTTATTTCTGGTGATAGAAATTCATCTCTCGATACAATGTGGTTCGGATCCCACAATAAGCTATAGGTCCCGTTACTAGGTGACCAATTGGTTCTTGGTCACGTAAAAATATCTAATCCTTCGGGCCAGCCCTAGGTAGAGCTGTTAATCAGCCTCAGTGGTCTGGTAAAACTAAGATATAATGTATGTAGCAGGAGATACCCTGGGGGAACATCGAATCCCGAAGGATCGAGAGGCAGGAAGGAAATCCTTCGCCTCACTCAAGGATAGGAATCGGACAGGATTCTTATTTCGGGTTCCTTTTCATCTTCGGGAGTGTAGGATCCTGTAATGGGACTAGCGCTGGAGTGGGAGTGGTGGGTTAGGATTCAGGATATAAAAGGTTGAAAAAGAGAAGAAGAGGAGATTTTTTTTTTCTTTTTTAGTCTTGAAAGATGTAGTACACTTTTACATTTACATAAAGAAAAGCAAAGACGAAAGTTATATATATATATATATATATATATATATATTATATATATATATATATATATATATATATATATATATAATATATATATATATATATATATATATATATATATATATATATATCAATAAGGAGGAGGACAAAAAGACTCGCTAAAAGGGTCAATTTATTCCCGTCGTTTCGTAATGTTTTCATTACATTTTCGAGGGCTGTACAAAATAGATAACATAAATTACAATAAAGCTAAGAATTTAAAATTTAAAAATAAAAGTTGCACAATGATTACAAACTTAAAATATTAAAAGGACAACTAAAAGGACAACTTTAAAAAACACAAAACGTAAAATAAACAGGACAAAAAACTCTCAAAATAAGTAAAAAAAAAATAAAAAAAAAAACAAATAAATAAAAAATATTCAAAAGTTAAGCAAAGCTAACACTCGCTTACCTGGCACAGGGGACACGACCTGGGATTCAGAGCTGATGAGGCTTTTGCTTTCGCCAGTCTCCACTCTCTCTCTCTCTCTCTCTCTCTCTCTCTCTCTCTCTCTCTCTCTCTCTCTCATTTGTTGAAAGGTTCTTGTTTCCTTATCAAAATTAAATAGACAATGAAAACTTCTTGAAAAAAATATGAAGAAATGACGATTATTTTCACCTGTGGCTAAATTTAACATAAAAATTCTGCATACGGGAAAAGCAATCAAATAAAGATGGCTAGTGATCGTAGCGTTTTCCTTGTGTCACATTCTTTAAAAGATAACTGTCACCCAATTTCATTTTTGTGGTGCTCAGCTCTGAAAAAGTGCAAGCACTAAAATTGTCACAATACACAATACAATCTAGGTATTTACTATATATATATATATATATATATATATATATATATATATATATATATACATATATATATATATATATATATATATATATATATATATATATATATATATATATATATATAGATATATATACCATCATAAATACATTTCTACAAAAAACCAGTGGAAACTTTGATAAAATGAGTTATATAATTTGTTTCATAACATAGGACTGTGGTTCAAGGATTTTATTGTAACGAAACATCACTATGCGCTACGAAGCCTAGCCTATTCTCTCTCTCTCTCTCTCTCTCTCTCTCTCTCCTCTCTCTCTCTCTCCGTTGCATATTCCAATTTGCAACATGATCCAAAGGAGGTCTGATTGAGGCAGAACCATCGAGAACTGTGAGGCATTTGGGAAGACATCTTGGGTCCCTTTCCTCTTCCAAGATTCCAAAATTCCAAGATTCCAGCTCAAGAAAAGAATCTGCCTCTGCTTTCTTGGACGGTTGACGTGCCCACCGGCCTTATGCCAGGAAAGAGCCTTCCTTGAATTAATTAAATAATACTGCCTCCACCAGCTTTCGACTTTGGATCGCGTTGAGGACTACAAAATCCAATATATATAAAAAGTTTAATAAATCCTGACAATAAGTATAGAAGGCTCCTCTCTTACGTAGGTCAGAAATGGAGACTGACTCTGTTAATTAAATATGTCTCTAATTCAGCCTCTCTTTTTTTTATTTTATTTTATTAACGTTATGTGTTGATTATCTCTCTCTCTCTATCTCTCTCTCCTCTCTCTCATATCTCTCTCTCTCTCTCTCTCTCTCTCTATCATATATATATATATAATATATATATATATATATATATATATATATATATATATATATACAGAGAGAGAGAGAGAGAGAGAGAGAGAGAGGTTCTCCTTGACTCTTTTTAAGTCTTCCTTTTTTCATATCTCTCACTTCTCTTTGCTCTCCTCTTTCTGCTTCAAGAATTATCCTTCGTGTATTGGTTTCTCCTCATTGCCACATTTTTCTCGCTCTCTGCTCTCTCTCTCTCTCTCTCCTCTCTCTCTCTCTCTCTCTCTCTCTCTCTCCCCTCAGTACCCTTTATGTCCATATATTATTGCCTTGACCAACTTTCGGCAATTGTGCATGGAAGCGGTCAGCTGTTGGGTAATTTTGATTCACAAGTGTGAATGGCGGTGTATAATCAGACGTTTGCGTCCGTATTCTCTCTCTCTCTCTCTCTCTCTCTCTCTCTCTCTCTCTCTCTCTCTCTCTCTCCCTGGTCATCTCATAGAGGAATGTAGTCTTCATCTTCATTCATATCGGTTCTTCTTCGAGGTTCTCGAAATAAAGTCCAAGGTACAAAATAGACTTATATCGAACTATCTATGTACAGAGTCGAGACTCATCTCAGAAGTAGGAGCTCTTGAAAGTTCCTGAGGCTGTGGTCGCTCAAGATCTACTGAAAGAACATAAGTTACATTTAGAGTTTAGGAAAAATGACATTTGCACGAACTAACGTACACACATGACTTTTGAGGTCATGAGAAACAATACAGTTTCCATGTTTGTCCTTAATTCCACAAGTATCTAATCACGTAGTCATATGAGACAGTTGACGAAGAAATGCTGATACTTTTGTTGGTATATAAAAAAAACATGATAACTCAGTATTTGGGACAAACTATCATAGCGACATGTTTCGTCTTGAAAGGTCAGGGATTCCATTTCCGGACCTCCTAAATTGAACTATGCGAAGAGAATGGATATATATATATATATATATATATATAATATTATATATATATATATATATATATATATATATATATATACATATATATATATATATATATATATATATAATATATATATATATATATTATATTATATATATATTATATATAAATGTAAATGTCATGTATTCTTTAATGGAATTCCATTACACATATACCTTTATTTAACATTTTATCATGATTTTACCTTTGGTTCTCTCTCCTTACTTCAATTTTCTTTTTGGTGCGGTAGTCGTTTATTTTTTTTAGATTTGAAAAGGATTGGAAGAAAGGTGAATGGGTTACCGGAAGTTTAAGTTGGGTTTTAACAACCTCCGGCAAATGACATTTGAATATCTCATGTTCATAGCTTGGCCAGATAATCAGCCACCGAGTTACCCTATGCAAAGATAACCTTATGAAACCTCTGACCTAGATTTCCATCTATGGATAGAGCTTGTCAAAATGTACATCAATTTCAAACCAATTAAATCAAAAAAAAAGTGAAATTAACTCTGCAAAGGCTTCGGAATTTTCCCCTTTCATCTGTGGCGCTCCATCGTCTTCGTTCCATATTAATTCACATCAGCTATTTGCTTCCGAGTCTGGGAAAATATTTGCTTTTGGGGAGGAAGTCGCGCCAGTTGGCGGGGATTAAAAGGAAGGGAAAAAAATAAATTCCCCAAGTTTGCTCTCTTTGAATCTCTCTATTTGCGATTTCAGCATCATTTATTTATGGGAAGGAACCACGTGGTCTTAATGAAAAGTTCTCCGAAAATCTTCGCTTTGTTTCGTGTTTGACGTTTATTTATTTTTACTGAATGAATCCATAACCTCCCTTCCCAGTTGGCCATTTTGATTTCTTTCATAGACGATGCCGTAAGAAAGAAATAGTTTTGCAGTGGATTTATTCTCTATTAATTGCAGTTTTTCCTTCAGATTTTGGTAAATAAGTCTGCTTTTACTTCATTATTTCAGCCAAAAAAAGAAAAAAAAATCAGTTTTGACTGAAAGTAATTGTTAACAGTCAGTGTATTTAGTGAACTGTACTGAATGTCACTAAAGAAAGGTGTTTGATTCTGTCATTGATACAAGTCGTGATCTTGTCTTGTTTGCAATCTGTTAATATTTCCTGAATTTATTTTATTTTTCTTATTTGCGCTTGGTGTTGCAAATTGTGATGGACGTTTACGAAAAATATATTTATCAGTAGTAGTACGTTTCTGTTGAGAACCTTTTTATTTTGATATGGCAGATTTTATTATGCATTGTGACAATTTTAGTGCTTCCGCCCTTTCAGAGCTTAGCACCGCAAAAATGAAATCAAGACCATATCAAAAAAGGAGTAACACATGGTGAACGCAAACGATCACTAGGCATCTTTCTTTGATTGTTTTTCCCGTATGCAGAATTTTTATGTTAAATTTAGCCACTGTTGAAAAATAATCGTGATTTCTTCATATTTTTCTCAAGAAGTTTTTATTTTCTATTTAATTTTGATAATGAAAAGGAAATCGTTCGACAAATGGGACTGAAAAAGCACGAGAGGAGAGTGTTGAAGTATTCAATGAATGTTCTGCGAGTGTTTAGGTTTTAATGAATGTTATGCGTGTAAGTGTTAATGAGTGTTTAGGGTTTAATGAATGATATGTGAATAATAGTCTTTAGGGAATGTTAAGTTTGTAAGTGTTTAATTGGTGTTTAATGAGTCACTAGTGAATGTTCAGTCACTGTTTAGTGTTTAATGAGTGATTAGGGGTCTAATAAGTAGTGAGTGATTAGGGAATGTTTAGTGAGTGTTCAGTGCTTAATGAATGTATAGGTTTAAGTGAGTGTTTAGTGAATGTTTATCAAGTGTTTAGGGTACAGTGAGTATTTAGTAAGTCTGTTGATTTTTATGAGTGTTTAGTGTATAGTGAGTGCCCAGTGAGTTTTTAGTTCTATTGAGTGTGAGTGTACAGTAACTGTGAGTGTTTAGTGAGTGGGAGTGTTTAGTGAGTGTTGGTGTGTGGTGCCTGTATGCAAAGAAAGTCCTGTAATTTACAGTATCCGTTTATGGTAGACATTGCTTAGATCCAAGAGCAGATGCTTAGGCCTTGATTCCACAATGGCTGGAGTGCTTAGGCTAACCTGTTTCTATAAGGTGAAATTTCTCTGTGAAATTGGGTCAAGTAATAATAATAATAATAATAGTAAAAAGATAAAAATAATGATAGTAATAAAGTATAGTACTATGAGCTAGACCGAGACCTTTCAATATGGCTGCCCGCGGTCACACGCTCGGCAGGGTGGTTGCCCCTCCATGATATTGACTGTGATCAACTGATCACCCTGTTGCTCCTTATTCCCCTCCATCCTGGACAGAGGCACAACTGCCGTTTGAAGAAATGGAAGAAGAAGGAGAAGACAGAGAGAAATCGGAGCTTCCTTGCTTACCTGGCTCAGGGGACACGACCTGAGATTCAGATCTGACGAAGCTTTTGCTTTAGACTTTTTGAACTTTTTAAGTCTCATTTTTTAAACGATTCAAGTCTCTAGACCAAAATTAAATATAGAATTATGGCTTCTTCCATAAAAAGCGTCACAAACGGTGGTTACTCTTCGAGCTAGACTGAATTTAACATAAACATTTCCTGTACAGAAAATCAAATCAATTATATATGGCTACTGATTGCAGTGCTCCCTCTGTGCTATCCGGTTACTGTGGGGATGTTTTATTTTCTTTTTGAGGCACTCAGCTACTGAAAAGTGCGAGCACTGATAATCTCAAACAAAATCATATAGTATATATATATATAATATATATATATATATATATATATATATATATATATATATATATATATATATATAAGTCTATCACATTACCGTGATTCATATACATATATCGAACTACAAATATCCTTTAATATCTAATTTGCACTACATCGGGAATTAATATATTTTTCATATAGTTTAACCAAGGAGGAATTTATTAAGCGATAATAGAATTGGCCATCGACAGACGCGAACCATCGACCTCTCAATACTAAAGACTGGCAGTGAAGCACAAAAACCACGCCCATCGCAAGAGATATAAGTATATGCCGCCTCCCACCTTGAAATCTGCCACGCGTAGGTATTTTTTGTTTTGGAGACTGCATACAGCCCATCTCGTTCTCGGTTGCGTGGTAGTGCTTTTGCCCGCACGTAGTCATTATATAAGTCTATCACATTACCGTGATTCATATACATATATCAAACTACGAAATGTCCTTTAATATCTAATTCGCTCTACCTCGGAATTAATATATTTTCATATATGTTTAACCGAGGGGGAGGGGGAATTTATTAAGCGATAATAGAATTGGCGATCGACAGACGCGAACCATTGACCTCTCAATTCTAGGACTGGCAGTGAAGCCCCAAAACCACCCCGCCACCATGCGGGCAAAAGCACTACCACACAACCGAGAACGAGATGGGCTGTATGCAGTCTCCAAAACAAAAAATACCTACGCGCGGCAGGTATTCAAGGTGGGAGGCGGCATATACTTATATCTCTTGTGATGGCGGGGTGGTTTTGGGGCTTCACTGCCAGTCC
Source organism: Macrobrachium nipponense (assembly GCF_015104395.2). Lineage (NCBI taxonomy): Eukaryota > Metazoa > Arthropoda > Malacostraca > Decapoda > Palaemonidae > Macrobrachium > Macrobrachium nipponense. Next base: position 14,116,985 of record NC_087215.1, on the reverse strand, counting down.
TAGAATTGAGAGGTCGATGGTTCGCGTCTGTGATCGCCAATTCTACTATCGCTTAATAAATTCCCCTCGGTTAAACATATATGAAAATATATTAATTCCGAGGTAGAGCGAATTAGATATTAAAGGACATTTGTAGTTCGATATATATATATATATATATATATATATAATATATATATATATATATATGTGTGTGTGTGTGTGTGTGTGTGTGTGTGTTTGTGCGCGTGTGTGTGTTCAAGTTTCTTTATATATTAAAAATCTTATTGCCCTCTCCTGATAGCGACTTTCCATCGTGATTTCTTTGTAATAATGAACTAAATTTTCAGTCAGTTGTTAGACTGTCAAAGAAATGTGTTTTCCAACATAATCCATTTCCTTCACTTGTGATTTCGAAAAACCTTCACAGTAGCAGGACGTCCAGAGTTGTATTTCCTCATTTTGGGGGGAATTTTAAATTAGCGCTTCTACCCTGGGTGGGATTTTAATGGCTTAGGCCTATGTTTCAGATTATACGTTTTTTAGCGCTCTGCTTCCACTGCTATCGTAATACTTATATCTATATAAGTGTTAAATTAAGCATACGCGTGTGGCTTATCAAAGTCCTCACTAGTTTTGATGTAGAAATATACCTGTGATGATAAATTTATATATATATATATATATATATATATATATATATATATATATATATATATATATATATATATATATATATATATATATATATATATATATATATATATATATATATATATATATATATATATATTCATTATATACTGACAATTAATTTGTATTATGTATTACGATCAATAGCCATCTTAATTTGATTCCTTTTCCCGTTTGCAGAATTTTTATGTTAAATTTAGCCACAGTTGAAAAATAATCATAATGTCTTCATATTTTTTCAAGAAGTTTTCATCGTCTATTTAAGTTTGATAATGAAACAGAAATCGTTCGAGAAATGAGAGGAGAGAGAGAGAGACCTTACCTTACAGACCTTACAGTTCGTTCGGGTTGCCCCAGGTCCCTCAGTGTGAGGCACCTCTAATGTCTACCAGAGAGTTGCTAGTACATCTTCCGGTATATTTTGCATCTTCCAATCTTGGATGGTCTGGGATGCAGTTTAGATATTTGTCGAGCTTATTCTTAAACACATCTACGCTCACTCCTGATATATTCCTCAGATGAGCTGGCAACACATTGAATAGACGCTGCATTATCGATGCTGGTGCGTAGTGGATTAATGTCCTGTGTGCTTCCTTATTTTTCCTGGTATTGTTTTGGGCACTATTAATCTACCTCTGCTTGCTCTTTCTGATATTTTAGTTCCATGTTATTTTCTGTTAATCCTTCTATCTGTTTCCATCCAGCCTGAATTATCATGTAGCTTTCTCTTCTCCTTTCTAGACTATATAATTTTAAGGATTGTAGTCTTTCCCAGTAGTCAAGGTCCTTAACTTCTTCTATTCTAGCTGTAAAGGACCTTTGTACACTCTCTATTTGTGCAATATCCTTTTGATAGTGTGGGTACCATATCATATTGCAATATTCAAGTGCACTACGAACATATGTTTTATAAAGCATAATCATGTGTTCAGCTTTTCTTGTTTTGAAGTGCCGTAACAACATTCCCATTTTTGCTTTACATTTTGCCAAAAGAATTGCTATTTGATCATTGCATAAACATGTTTCTATTCATCATCACACCAAGGTCTTTAACTGCTTCCTTATTTGTGATTGTCTCATTATTAGGTCCCCTATATGCATATAGCTTTCCTTCTCTGTCTCCATAATTTATTGATTCAAATTTATCAGAGTTAAATACCATCCTATTTTCCTCTGCCCAATCATATACTTTGTTAAGGTCTCTTTGTAGAGCGTTCCTATCTTCATCACAAGTAATTTCTCTACTTATTCTTGTGTCATCAGCGAAACTACTCACTACCGAATCCTTAACATTACTGTCTATGTCTTCAATCATAATAACAAACAGTATTGCAACTAACACCGTACCTTGTGGCACACCGGATATTACCTTGGTTTCATCCGATTTCTCATCGTTTGCAATAACTATCTGTTTTCTGTTGTGTAAAAATTCTTTTAACCATCTTCCTACTTTATCTACGATATTGTGTTTTCTAATTTTCTTTGCTAATATATTATGGTCTACTTTGTCAAAAGCTTTTGCAAAGTCTAGATAAACCACATCTGTTTCATTTCCGCTTTTCATATTTTTGAATATGTTCTCACGGTGGACTAACAGTTGGGTTTGTGTACTTTTTCCGGGTACGAAACCGTGTTGTCCTATATTAAACAAATTATTTTTTATTAAATGTTTCATAATATTTTTCTTCATTACCCTTTCATACACTTTCATAATATGTGATGTTAGACTCACAGGCCTATAATTACTTGCCTCTAGTCTTGATCCACTTTGAAAGTAGGGGTGATTATATGCTAATTGTGCTCATCATAAATCTTGCCTGTATCTACACTTTGTCTTAATAATATTGCAAGTGGCTTTGCGATAGAATGAACTACTTTCTTTAACAAAATAGCAGGGATTCCATCAGGCCCTGCAGCAGCTCCATTTTTAATTTCATTAATTGCCTGCACAATATCAGCTTCATTAATTTCTATGTCAGCTAAATATTCACTATTTTCGTCCCTTACTTCTATATCATTATCTTCATTATCTATTCTAGGGGTGAATTCTCTATATCGTTTTGCTTCTGCCAGTATGTTGGCCTCCCAAAATTTCCATTTTTTTTCATTCGCCTTAATTCTCCCTTCCAATTCTCAGAGGGCCTATTTCTATTCTTCTTTTATTCATCTTCTTCGCATATGAGTATAATAGTTTGGGGTTTTGCTTGATATTTAATAGGGTTTTTTCTTCCAAGTCCCGTTTTCATTTTCTTTTGATTGTATAATCTTTGTTCTGCATTTTCTATCTTACTTTTTAGTTCTATAACTTTCCATGCATTTTTTTCTTTGCAAGACCTTTTTTCCAGGTAAGCACAGGGGACACGACTTGGGATTCAAAGCTGATGAGGATTTTGCTTTCGCCAGTCTCCTCTCTCTCTCTCTGTTTTTTCAATCGCATTTTGCTGAATGGTTTTGTGTTTTATTTATCAAAGTTATATAGACAATGAAAAATTCTTGAGAAGAATATGAAGAAATGACGGTTATTTTTCACCTGTGGCTAAATTTAACATAATAATTCCTTATATGAGAAAAACAACCAAATAAAGATGGCTACTGATCGTTCGCTGTCGCTGTATAACAGAAATTGAAATCATCATTATGCTTTCTTTATATATATATAATATATAATATATATATATATATATATATATATATATTATATATATAATATATATATATATATATATATATTATATATATATATATATATTCTCCCTGACCCTTTTTAAGAGTCTTTTCCTTCTACAAATCCTCCCACTTCTCTTTGTTCTGCCTTTTCTGCTTTAAAAATTATCCTTGTGTATTGGTTTCCCCTCCCTCATCTCTCTCCCTCTCTCTCTCTCTCTCTCAATCTCTCTCTCTCTCTCTCTCTCTCTCTCTCTCTTTCATTGTTGTTTCTGGTCGATCGTTCAAGAGATGACCGACTAGTCTTTGGTATAGAATATTATTCATTATAGATTTATTTTTATTTCTTCATTTATTTATTTATTAAATTATTCATTCAGTTATTCTAACCTGTTTGAAGGGAGTTTCTTGATGATTTGAATTTTGCATAGATTCACTTTTGTCTACTAGTACATGAGCTCTCTCTCTCTCTCTCTCTCTCTCTCTCTCTCTCTCTCTCTCTCTCTCTCTCTCTCTTTAATTCTTCATTCCTTCTCTCGATCATGTTTTTACGTATTACTCTTTTAAAAATCTCTGTTCAGTTACACATCCAATTATTTTCCTTTTTTTATTATAGTTTTCGTATATATCTTCCTCTTTTCTTACATTTTCTTTTCGTATCGTCCTTATTTGTATCGTACCTTTGGTGTTTTTGCGTCTTGTAATATTTCGTGTAATATCTACGTGTTGTCCATTTTATTGTCTATACTTTTTGCATTTTTTATTTTATTTTTTGTTTATTTATTTATTTTTTTTTATAAAGTGAATGTTACATAAAATCTATAGTGCTCTCTGCTTACGCGCGCAATTCTCCTTGAAATAAAATTGACTGACTTTGATATCCACAGGAATGGCGCCATTTTCAATTTGCTTGAACCTTCCCTTTCCAACTGAAGATGTTTCTATTTGCTCCTAAGTCAGTGATTACTCGTAGATTACTATAATAGATTCACATCAAGCTGCATCCGATGTCTAGGTCAGTCTTCTCTTACGACGCTCCTGATTGGCTGTTGATAAGCGAATCACAGGGCTGGAAAGTCGAAAATTCAGTCTCTCGAGAGAGTTCATATAGGCAGGATGTATGTTCCACATCTCTTAAGGGATACTTTTGAAAGACGTATCCATCAGGAGAGATGGAACATACATTCTGCCTACGGAGACTCTCGAGAGATTGGTCGTTCCCCCTCTACGTTTTAGTTGGTAGCTAAATCAGTCAATTTTCAGGAATAAATAAATATTCAAGTGAAGAATCAAAAGTACACTCATTTTTATTTTATATTTTTTTTTATATTTATTTATGTAGTTTTTTGCTAATATCCTATTCTGCATTCCTATTCGCAGGAGATTTAACGGGCTGCTCGTACGAGTAAGGTCAGCTGAATCTATCATTGACAGACTACCAAAGAGGTACAAGACTTCAGTTTAAACGCAGCAATTCAGTCAGTATCACTAAATAAAAAAAAAATTTCTTGTTGTAAAGCTTCCAAATAGAATTCCCATTAGGTTCCCTTTTGCTGAAAACCTTTCAGAAAGGATACCTCCAGAACAAGGGGTCTGGAAGGATCTCATTCCTCAAAGCGATTCTCTGAAGATGGCAGGAGACGCCGTCTGCCGTCTCAACGGTTCCCTCGAGCCACTCGATATGTCGTTCTGTCGTTCGTCTCTGTGGTCGTTAATTAGTGATGATTACTTCATCATTTCATAGGTCGTGAGAAGAGCCTCGTGAACATGCGTGGAAACGAATAATCTCTGCTTCGAGGACCTTATTGCAGTCTTGTAAGAGGCCCATTTGGTTTGATTGTTCCTGTGAGTTAGGTCCAAGTTCCGTTTTCTCTCCGTTTTCTATAATGAGTTTAACTATATAGGCAAGTCTTAGCTCGATATTCACGTTCAGAAGAATAAAGACGGAGTGAAAAACGGTAATCCACTTAGGAGTACATGGCTAGGTGACTGTTAATTTCCCTCAGCTGCCAAGCTTTGGAAATTTTTTGTCCTGCTTTCTGCCCATCTATTTCCCTTATCGTTTTTCAAGTTTTTATCTGGCCTGGGATACAAAGAGACATTTGGATCCCCTTATCGTCGGCCTCTACTATATATAAAAAAAAAAAAAAAAAAAAAAAACAAAAAAAAAAAAAAACTG